>NW_003852515.1:2218564-2230423 GCF_000181295.1 Otolemur garnettii | reverse complement strand
CCTGTGGCTCAGTGGGCAGGGCACTGGCCCCATATCCTGAGGATGGTGGGTTCAAATTCGGCCCTAACCAGCTAAAACAGCAATGGCAACAACAACAACTCCCCTTCTCTCTCAGGGGAGTTTCTGGCAGATTTAAAGCCCTTGTAGGCAACAGAAAGGAGACTGCAAATGATATGTGCACCTGAAGGAAACACACATCTTTGCTACAGCATGTTTCAAATTTAATTGGGAAAATGTAAGAACATAACTGTGCTTTCCACTCACTACAAACTGTGTTATTTCATAAGATCTTCAGAGGTTGTTGACCCATTAACCTCTATGGATTTGTTTAAAAAGGTGTTTCTTTTTTTTTTCTTCAGTAGGCCTCTTAAATAACGTGTTGCTAAATACCAACTAAATTCTTAACATTTAAATTACAAGCTTTAAAATTTGATGCTGCATCACAAAAAACCAAAGAAAGATGAAAATACAGCGAGATGTCATGGTCATTTGCACCAGTTTCCTGTATACAGTTATGCCACCAAACACTCATTTCTCAACGAGTCTTGTCTCCCTTTTCACATAAAAGCTGAGACAGGAGCTGAAATAGCTCTGAGCAGCTCCCCAGGGGCAGACTGGCCGACCTTAGCAGTCTGTGTCTTCATCCAGCCCTGTTGCCTCTGGAGAGCAGTTCTCCCTCTGAGACGTCACTCACACACGACACAGCCACCACGGGACAGCAGCGGCTGCTCTGTCCATCCCACACCCCATCAGGGTTATTTCCCAACTGAGGCTGGATCTCACACACATGGCAGCCACTGTGACCTTGAAAGGGGCCAGAACTCCCTTCGGCACCAGGCAGGGCCCAGGAAGCCGCATCCTTAGGGAAGGGCAGACTCCCCGGGCCAAGCATCTGTCCTCTGGCTCGCTGCTACCAGGGGGAGAGAGGGCCTCCTATCCTTTGCAGAGCTGCACACCCATGCCAGCATGCACCCACCCAGCAAGTGCCTGGCCCCCTTTTAGAAGGGCCACCCCCTTTGTTCAGCCCCCACTCCCCTCTCATGTTACCCTTTCCACTGTTCTTTGGGGAAAGTATGCCAGGGCTCTGTGCAGGCCTGGGTCCCAACCCTGCTCCCACTGTGTGTGGCAGACTGAAGGATGTGTTTTAATTATTTTTTTAGGCCTCCTTCTTTAAAGACATTTCCAAGGATGCTTTATGAGTAATGCTTATATTTTCACATTTAGGAGTGTGACCAGAGGAGAAAGTGAGTCTTGTAAGTAGCAGAAAACACAAGAGGAAAAAAAAATGTTAAGAAGATTATGTAAAAAGACCGGGCCCACCATGAGGAAAAGGCCAGTCACCGAGAACACAGGTCACTCCTTCACCTCAGTGTTCCTGTGTATACAAAAGAGGACATTACCTATCTCTGAGGCAGTCTTGCAAATAAGCAGAGAATATTTAAGGGCAACATGCTTCCTCCCCACTGCCCTGTGCCACCACGTGTGTGCACAAATGAGGGACTGAGAGCCAACATTTGCACAAGTGAGTTGGCCTGACTCAAGGAGGGTTCCTCCGGGGCGCTTACAAGGGTGTGAGGGGGCCACGGCTGGCCTCGGCTCCTGCGGTGGCAGCAGCTGGCTGGCTTCCCAGGCGGCCACCTCCAGCTGCAGCTGTCAATGCTATTTGCAGCTCTCCACATCCTGAGAGCTGGACGCACAGGCCGGTTCCTTGAAGGGTGTGAGTAAAACACAGAAGCAGAGCCAGAGAGGGAGAGATCGCTGGGAAAACTGGAAGCAGATTCAGGCTTTTCCTGGGCCAGGGGAAGGACTGGGAAGCTGTGAAATATTGGCCTACAGGATCCTGAGGAGCAAATGGCTGGCTTGGACTGCCCCAGTGGGTCATGGAACATTAGCCAAATACCATTCCTCATCCAAGCCAACCAAAAAGCGAGTGAGCAGGCAGAACTACTAATAAAGTTCAGCAATGAACTACCACCTTCCTCCCATCATCTCCTTACAGGGTCTTTCCAGACTTTCTAATCCACTCCTACCCCTTACCTTCTATCTTCAGGCCTCAGAAGCATCTGGAATTATCTTTCTTAGGGATTTGTTTACTTGTTCATTGTTTGTCTTCTCCATTAAAATGCAAGCTCATAGGTTTGTTGCCCGTAGCACAGTGGTTATGGTACCAGCCACATACACTGAGGCTGGTGGGTTCGAACCCAGCCCAGGTCGGCTAAACAACAATGTCGACTGCAACCAAAAATGCTGGGTGTTGTGGCAGGCACCTGTGGTCCCAGCTACTTGGGAGGCTGAGGCAAGAGAATTGCTTAAGCCCAAGAGTTGAAGGTTGCTATGAGCTATGAAGTTACAGCACTCTATGGAGGGCGACAAAGTGAGACTTTGTCTCAAAAAAGAAAATAAAATTCAAGCTCACAGAAACTTTGCCAGGGAGGCAATCGGTCTGTTTTGTTTACCTCTCAGTCTCTAGGGCTCATCACCCGGCCTGGCTCATTTGTAATGAATGAATGAGTCCTATGGGAGCAGGCTGCCTGCTCATCAATCAAGTAGTTGGATTTTTCAGCTTTACCTTTAGAGATGATGTTGTCATCAACCTGCACTTTTATTTGAGAGTAAGGAAATTCACCTCCCTGGGTTTACATATTTTCCAAACTGTAGTTGTAGGATCTGGCAAAAAAATTTATAGTCTTTTTGATGATGTATGGTACTTGTCACTATTCAACATAATCTCGTGTCATTTAAAGAATGCAAAAGTATAGGGTAAATAGAAAATTAGTTATAGTAGTACAATCTTAAGCACAATCATTTAGACAATTTTCATCTAAAACTTGGTTAAAATAAGTTTGAGATTCAGTTCAATTCAACAAATTAGCCTTTCTGACAGATCCAATGTAGTCTGAGATATTTAGTAAGAATTCAAGCCTTTATAAAGGAAGATTTCATGACATTAATGAAATTACTTTTTTTTTTCACTTTGTTTCCCTTGGTAGAGTGTCCTTGAGTCACAGTTCACAGCAACCTCAAACTCTTGGGCTCAAATGATTTTCTTGCCTCAGACTCCCGAGTAGCTGGGAGTACAGGTGGTGGCCACAACACCTGGCTATTTTTAGAGACGGGGTCTTGCACTTACTCAGGCTGGTCTTAAACTCCTGAGCTCAGGCGATCCACCTGAGATTATAGGCGTAAGCTGCACCCAGCCTAGAGGCATTAATGAAATTACTTTTATGTGCTAATGGAACTTCAGGCCTTCATTCTAAAAGCAAACATTCTCTAAACCCAAATACTTTATTTTATATTTTAATTAATTAACTAACTAATTAATTAATTTTTGAGACAAAGTCATAGTCTGTTGCCCAGGCTAGAGTGCAGTGGTGTCATCGTAGCTCACTGCAACCTCAAACTCCTGGTTTGAGGGATCCTCCTGACTCAGCCTCCCAAGTAGCTGAGATTACAGGCATCTGCCACAATGCTGAATAATTTTTCTGTTTTTAGTATAGATGGGGGTCTCACCCTTGCTCAGGCTGATCTTGAATTCTTGAGCTCAAGAGATACCATGACCCCAGCCTTCCAGAATGCTGGGATTACAAGTGTGAGCCACTGTGCCCATCCAACATAAATATTGTATATCTAAGAAGAAAATTAGCTGAAAAAAAAAGCTTGTCAGGTGGCGCCTGTGGCTCAATGAGTAGGGCGCTGGCCCCATATACTGAGGGTGTTGGGTTTGAACCCAGCCCTGGCCAAACTGCAACAAAAAAATAGCCGGGCGTTGTGGTGGGCGCCTGTAGTCCCAGCTACTTGGGAGGCTGAGGCAAGAGAATCGCCGAAGCCCAAGAGCTGGAGGTTGCTGTAAGCTGTGACGCCATGGCACTCCACCCAGGGCAATATGGTGAGACTCTGTCTCAAAAAGAAAAAGAAAAAAACAATCAAAAGAGGGATCCCAGCCTTTCCGGAACTGACAAACTTACTAGAAAAAGAAATGTTACCACATCATTTGAACAAAGTGGTAAACAATTATGCAATTTGAGTTACATTTTGACTCCCTCCATACTGTTGTAACAGAAAGTGGAAAATAGAAATCTTCTGTGCAAGGACTTTGGCTTGAAGGCAACATGCCGAGAGACAGGGAACTGGGGCTCCAATACCACTGCCTGTGGATCTTTGTCATCGGGGAAACTGGCCCTTTCTGGTGACTAGAAGGGAAAGGATTCGGGGAAGAAAAAAGAAAACCTGCCAAAGCCATTGGCCCCTTTAGTGAGACCTGTGGGAAGTACATAGGCCCTAAAAGTGAACAGGAGAGCCAGGCATCGTGGCTTAGGCCTATAATCCTAGCACTCTGGGAGGCCAAGGCAGGTGAATCAGTTCCAGACGGGCCTGAGCAAGAGCAAGTCTGTAATAATAGCCAGGCATTGTGGTGGGTGACTGTAGTTCTAGCTACTTGGGAGGCTGAGGCAAGGGGGTCACTTGAGCTCAAGAGTGCTGTGAGCTGTGACAGCACTCTACCAAGGGTGACAAAGTGATACTCTGTCTCAAAAATAAATAAATAAAAATAAAAAATAAAATAAAAGTGACCAGAGCCCTGGCCAGGTTCCCACCCACTCTCCTTGTTGACCCAGGCACTCCATGAGCATTGGCTGTGGCTACAGAGAAGGAGAATTGTGTCACGCTGAGCCAAGGACTGTGACAGAAGAGAAGGATCTTGTAGGATCAGCAGCACCTACCTGAGAGGAAAGAAGAGGTGGGTTCGTTGGCCTCCTCAGGGAATTTACAGATCAGGAACAAACTTAGTGCCTGAGTAGGTCTTCCATGCCTCAGACCTTCTCTCAAGGAAAAGAGAACTGAGCATTTGCCCTGGTATTTGTTGTTGTTTTGTTTTGTTTTGTTTTTACCATTTTTGCACTTTCTAAGTCTTGCCAGTTACACTTTAAGCTGGTGAGAAGACATGTGCATACAGTAAATGGT
The DNA here is from genome assembly GCF_000181295.1 of Otolemur garnettii. Lineage (NCBI taxonomy): Eukaryota > Metazoa > Chordata > Mammalia > Primates > Galagidae > Otolemur > Otolemur garnettii. Next base: position 2,225,464 of record NW_003852515.1, on the reverse strand, counting down.
GCCATCCATCAAACGGCACAGTATCATATTACAGCAGCAACACGTTGATGAATAAAATTGCTTTTATTTATTCATTTATTTATTTATTGAGACAGAGTCTCACCATGTCACCCTCGGTAGAGTGCCATGGGTCACAGTTCACACAACCTCAAACTCTTGGGCTCAAGCAATTCTCTTGCCTCAGCCTCCCATGTGGCTGGGACCACAGGCACCCACCACAACACCTGACTATTTTTTTTGTTATTGTTGTTTCAGCCTGCCACCTTCCGTGTATGTGGCTGATGCCATAAACCACTGTGCTACCGGTACTGAGCCATCAAATTGCTTTTTAAATCTCTATTTTTTTACTTTTTTGAGATGGAATTTTACTCTGTTGCCCTGGGTAGAGTGCTATACATCATAACTCACAGCAACCTCAAACTCTTGGACTCAAGCGATCCTCTGTCTCAGCCTCCCGCTGAAATGCCCTACAAGTTTTTCTATTTTTAATAGGGATAAGGTCTCACTCTTGCTCAGGCTGGTTTCAACTCCTGAGCTCCTCATCTGCCTCGGCCTCCCAGAGTGCTAGAATTATAAGCATGAGCCACCATGTCTGGCTTTATTTTAATTGTTATTTTTTATTTATTTAAACAGAATCTTGCTCTGTCACCCCTGGTAGAGTACCTTCACATCATAGTTCACAGCAACCTCATACTCCTGGGCTCAAGTGATCTCTTGCCTCCACTCCACAGTAGCTGGGACTACAGGTGCCTGCCATGACACCTGGCTAAGTTTTTCTACTTTTAGTAGAGATGGGTGTCTCACTCTTGCTCAGGTTGTTCTTGAACTCCTGAGCTCAAGCAATCTACCCACCTTGGCCTCCCAGAATACTAGGATTACAGGCGTGAGCCACCGTGCCTGGCCTAAAATATCTTTTCAAAAAATTAAAAGACTTCCTACTGGGCTGCAACAGTTTTCTGCATAAACTTAGATTTTAAGAGTAATTTTGGTCATGACTATATCTTTACCATGACTATATCTTGCTAGCTTATTCTTTTAAAATCTTCCTCAGGCTTTCTCCCCTAAACATTCTGAAGTGATGCCAGATGGATTTTATTCTGTTTTTAGCTAAAGCTGGGCCCTGGAAAAGAATCTAGAGTAGATAATAAGACGATTTTTTTTTTTTTTTTGAGACCGAGTCTCACTTTGTCACCCTCAGTAGTGTTTCATGGCATCATGGCTCACAGCAACCTCAAACTCTTGGGCTCAAGTGATCCTCAGTCTCCCAAGTAGCTGGGACTATAGCCATTCACCACAATGCCTGGCTATTTTTTTAGAGATGAGGTCTCATTCTTACTCAGGCTGGTCTCGAACTCCTAAGCTCGGGTGATTTACCTGTCTCAGCCTCCCAGAGTGCTGGGATTACAGGCATGAGCCACCGCACCTGGCTGATAATAAGACAAGTTTCATCATCTGATTCCATTACACAATTTAACTTCCTTTTTTCCTGGAATTAGACAGGAAGACCCACGTTCCAGAGCCCTGGAGTGGAAGAATGAGTTTTAGGAATTCCTTTGGACTTCTGAAAGTTAGAAGCTACTCCTTCTAAGTCTATGGCTATGAAATCACAGCATAGCTCATGTAACAGCGGGTTTCCTGTCTCTGGGAAAAATGGTTACAGATTTCCTTTCATTGGAATGGGGCTCTGATGGGACCATTCCCTTCTGAAGGCTGTGCTTTGAGTGGGTGTTCAGAAAGTCCCACCAATCAAGGAAATGTTAAGTTGTAAAAATCATTCCCTAGAATCGGCCCTCCACAGACAGTTATATGGGAACCCCTGCTGGAGCTGAGGGCCAGTTTCCCTGGTGACAATTCTGGCCACCATCTCTGGCCAAAGTGCTGTCCACTAACTTGCCACAGCATGACTGGAAAACGTGATCAAACTTTCAATAATATCACATGTCGAATCCACATATTTATCAAACTTGTTAATCTTGGTCTACAGGTTTAAATGAAAAGGAGTAAAGTAACATACTCAACTCTGGCATGAGCAGGCTTGGAATTTATCTATTTTGTTTTTTCAAATCCTTTCCACAAGTATTTTATTTGATTGTGAGGCATGAAATATAGTAAAGATACAATTTGAGGTCAATTTCTGTTTGCATCAGTGGTTTCTTAATTTTTCCATTTAAGAAAACAGTCACAGTAAACGAATGGAAATACCTTGATTTTTTTTTTTTTTAAATAGGGCCTCACTCTGTTTCCAAGACGAGAGTGTAGTGGTGTCATCCTAGCTCACTGCAACCACAAATTCCTGGGCTCAATCGACCCTCCTGAGAAGGGTCTCAGCATCCTGAGAAGCTGGGAATACAGGTGTGCCCCACCACACCTGGCTAATTTTTCTAATATTTGTAGAGATGAGGTCTTGATCTGTTGCTCAGGGTGGTCTCAAACTCCTGTCCTGGGGCCACAAGGGATCGTCCCAACTCAGTCTCCAAAAGTGCTAGGATTATAGGTGTTAGCCACCGTGCCCAGTCTTTGATGACTTTTTTAGTGACGTTTTAAGCACCATTATTATTAATAGCCTACTAAGACTACTTGGTCCTAAGTTAGGTGAGAAAGAATTTTAATTTGGCCTAAAAAGGAAGATACAGCATAAAATAAACAACAACAACAACAACAAAAACTGCATTTCTTTCCCCTCCCAGGTCAGCTGATTCTTAACTACAATTCTTTTCATTACTATAATTCCATTTCTTTTTTACTATAATTCTTTAAAAACCCTAAAGACCTTAACATTTAATTTTTTTAACTTCAAACTGTGTACTTGTGTGGCTATTTTATATCTCTAAGTTTTAGAAATAAAATAATATTCTTTCTTTTTCTTTCTTTCTTTTTTTTTTTTTTGAGACAGGTGTCATTCTGTGGCCCTGGGTAGAGTGCTGTGATGTCATAGCTCACAGCAACCTCAAATTCTTAGGTTCAAGTGATCCTCTTGCCTTAGCCTCCTAAGTAGGTGTCACTACAGGTGCCCAATACAAGGCACAGCTATTACTATTTTTAGTAGAGACAGGGTCTCACTCTTGCTCAGGCTAGTCTCAAACTCATGAACTCAAGCAATGCACCTGCCTTGGCCTCCCATAGTGGTAGGATTAGAGGCATGGGCCATTATGCCTGGCCTAAAATCAATATTATTTCTAATGTTAAATTCTAATTATATGGCTCATTGCCTGCAGCTCAAGCAGCTGAGGTGCCAGCCACATACACCAGAGCTGGTGGGTTCAATTCCAACCCTCAAAAGCTTGAGGTTCTGTCTCCAAAAAAAAAAAAATTATAATTATCTATTGAAGCTCAATATATATAAATTCATGACAGGAAAGCAATATTGATCTCTAAAATCTAGACTTTGTTTTGAGTGGGGGGAACAGAGTCTCAAGCTGTCGCCCTGGGTAGAGTACCATGGCATCACAGCTCACAGCAACCTCAAATTCTTGGGCTTAAGCAATTCTCTTGCCTCAGCCTCCCAAGTAGCTGGGATTACAGGTGCCCACCACAATGCCTGGCTATTTTTTGGTTGTAGTTGTCATTGTTGTTTGGCAGGCCCAGGCTCTGAGTATGTGGCTGGCGCCCTAGCCGCAGAACTAGAGGTGCTAAGACTTAATTTAGGTTTTTTTTTGTTTGTTTGGTTTTGTTTGTTTGTAGCGACAGAGTCTCACTCCATCACCCTCTGTAGAGTGCTGTGGCATCACACAGCTCACAGCAACCTCCAACTCCTGGGCTTAGGCGGTTCTCTTGCCTCAGCCTCCCAAGTAGCTGGGACCACAGGCGCCTGCCACAACACCTGGCTATTTTTTGTTGCAGTTTGGCCAAGGCAGGGTTCAAACTCACCACCCTCGGTATATGGGGCTGGTGCCCTACCCACTGACCCACAGGCACCACTCTTTAATTTAGGTTTTTAAACCTGAAAGTTACATTGCTTTTCAGATTTGAGCTATGTAGTATTAAATCCAATACTCATCAATGCATGCAAAAGATTCTGATCAGATTGTCTAGAAGATAAATTATATACAGGGTATCTACAAAGTCTGTGTGCAATTTACGTGTTAAACAATTTTAAATTGCACACGAAGTTTAGCACACCCTGTATAATTAATTAAATTTCATGTTGACATATATGTCTACAAAGAATGTCGACCTATGTCTGCCTCTTACAACAATACATGAAAATTTATTTAACCTTATTTAAAGCAAATATGTGGGCAGTGCCTGTGGCTCAGTGGGAAGGGCGCCGGCCCCATATACTGACGGTGGCAGGTATGAACCCAACCCCGGCCAAACTGCAGCAACCACAAAAAAAATAGCCAGGCATTGTAGCGGGTGCCTGTAGTTCCGGCTACTCAGGAGGCTGAGGCAAGAAAATCGCCTAAGCCCAGGAGTTGGAGGTTGCTGTTAACTGTGAAGCCACAGCACTCCGAGGCCACAGGGCAACTGTGACGCCACTTGCTCTCTGAGGGCAAGAAAGTGAAACTCTGTTTTTTTAAAAAAAAAAGCATATATGTATTTAAAGAAAAAAATTATAATGCAATTATTTATTAGTAAGTTTTAGAAATTATGTAGGTCATTTATAAAGAATGGTGACACAATGAAGTGAAAAGCCAAATACCTTTAATGTTTGTTCAAAAATGTCAAAGTTTTTCCACCCATTCCAAATGATCTACACGTTCACTTTTTGCAGTTCTGCAATTACTTGAATATAAAAGCTCTTTCTGTTAATCTTCAACCTGAAAAGTGGTAAAGTGACAGAAGTATAAAGGGGAATGGACATTTCAATCCAATAGCTTTCCAGGTTTTTCATCTGTTTGCTTTTGAAGGTTTACCCCTTTCACAATTTTCCCCACCTTTATAAAGGTTCAAACCTTTATAAAGTCTTAGTAAACCATGATCCTATTCTATATCCCATACATGTAAAATTGTGTGAATGGCCTTTTAAATAGTTATTATATTTTGAGTGAAAACTTTCCAAAGGCAGCTCACCAAATTTGGCTCATCCTTTCATTCACCGATTTTACTTTGAGGAATATATTTATATTCTAGTAACTAATTATTAGCACAAAGGCATGGGGTATAAGGTAAGATAAGTAGCTTTATTTGTAACAGTAAAAAGTTAGAAACTACACGAATGCCTAATAATATGGAATCGACTAAACAATTTATGGTCTTTAACATTCATTCAGCAGAATATCATGCAGGCATTAAAAATAATGCAGAGTAGGGTCCAGGCGTGGTGGCTCATGCCTGTAATCCTAGCACTCTGGGAGGCTGAGGTGGCTGGATTGCTTGAGCTCAGGAGTTTGAGACCAGCCCTGAATAAAACTAAGAAGCCTCCATCTCTACTACTACTAAAACAAACCAAAACAAACAAGCAGAAAAAGTGAGGCAAGAGAATCACTTGAGTTGAGGAATTCAAGGTTGCTGCGAGATATGATGCCATAGCACTCCACTAACAGTGACAAAGGAGACTCTGTCTCAAAAAGAAAAAAAATGATGCAGAGTAGAGTAAGAATATATGATGACATAGACCTTTGCTCAAGACAGACTGTCGACCAGGAAAAGAAACTTACAAATATGTATTTAAAGAAAAAAATGTATGCATATATGTAAGTATATATGTATTTAAAGAAAAAATGTTTGTATACATATTGCCATTTTTTTTTTGAGACAGAATCTCACCATGTCACCCTCAGTAGAGTGCTGTGACATCACAGCTCACAGCAACCTCAAACTCTTGGGCTTAAGCAATTCTATTCCCTCAGCCTCCCAAGTAACTGGGATAACAGACGCCCTCCACAATGCCTGGCTATTTTTTGGTTGTAGTTGTCATTGTTGTTTGGCAGGCCCAGGCTGGATTCAAACCTGCAAGCTCCAGTGTCCATGGCTGGCACCCTAGCCACTTAGCTATAGGTGCCAAGTCCATATTGCCATTTTTAAAAAACAAATGTATATATGTGTATCTACATATACACAACAACAAAAAGACAAACAGCCAAATTTAAATATGGGTGGAGGACTTTAGTTTTCTAAAGGAGCTATACAAATGACCAATAAACATAGGAAAAGATGCTTACCATCATTAGTCATTAGGGAAATACAAATTAAAACCACTTCCCACCTACTAGGATGACTGTAATAAAAAAAAATCAGAGGGTTGGGAGGTTGTAGAGAAATTAGAACCCCTATGCACTGTTGGTCAGAAATATTAAGTGGTGCAGCTGCTATGGAAAATAGTTTGGCAGTCCATAAAAAAATTAAACATAAAATTACCATATGATCCAGTAATTTCTTTCTTTTTAGACTCTCACTTTATTACCCTGGGTAGAGTGCTATGGAATTACAGCTCACAGCAACCTCAAACTCTTAGACTCAAGAGATTCTCTTGTGTCAGCCTCCCAAGTAGCTGGTATTACAGGCACCTGCCACAACTCCTGGCTATTTTTAGAGATGAGGTCTCGCTCTGGTTCAAGCTGGTCTCAAACTCTTTTTTTTTTTTTTTGAGACAGATTCTCACTATGTCACTCTAGGTAGAGTGCTGTGGTGTCACAGCTCACAGCAACCTCAAACTCTTACGCTTAAGTGATTCTCTTGCCTCAGCCTCCAAAGTAGCTGGGACTATAGGCATTTGCCACAATGCCAAGCAAATGCCTAAAGTCATTTTTGTTGCAGTGTCATTATTGCTTAGCTGGCCTGGGCTGGGTTCAAACCACTGTGTCATAACCACTGTGCTATGGGCACTGAGCCTAGTGTCGAACTCTTGACCTCAGGCAATCCCCCTGCCACTGCCTCCCAGAGTGCTGGGATTACAGGTGTGAGCCACTGTACCTGGCCATGATCCAGTAATTTCACTCCTGGATATATACCCCCCAA
>NW_003852515.1:2213434-2217718 GCF_000181295.1 Otolemur garnettii | reverse complement strand
ATGAGACTCGCTTGAGCCCAGGAGTTGGAGGTTGCTGTGAGCTGTGATACCATAGCACTCTACCCAGGGGGATAGCTTGAGGCTGTCTCAAAAAAAAAAAAAATAGAATGGTTAATTTCATGAAATGTCTCACCTCGATTTTAAAATTTTATATATATAATATTAATATATTTATATATAATACATATAAACTGGAAGGGTACATAATAGGTTATAGTCTTTCTGACTGGTAGAACTGTAGACTTTTTTCTTGCTTGTTTATTTTGTTTCAAGGAATGTAAATTTCATCCATGATAGGGTCACCCATTTTTCCAAAGTTACCATGTGTAGTGTACCCGCATCCTTCCGTCCACTCCTGGAATATCATGCTACTGTACTAGGCAGCACTCTTTCTTCTGCTCACCAGCTGCCCTTAACTGGAAATGTATTTGTTTGGTTTGGTCTGGAAACATTCTAAGTCCAAGTGAATGGAAGGAAAAAGGCAGAGAAGACACTTAATGGCAGAATGTGCTGGCCTCACCAGGGTAGGAACAACTGCAGCCACGGTTCAAGAATCCAGGCATCGAAGTGAGGGGAAGAAGCCTTGCAGCCTCTTTGTTGCTGTCCTTAAGAGAAAAAAAAGGAGGCCTAGCACGGTGGCTCCCGCCTGTAATCCCAGCACTTGGAAGGCTGAGGCAGGTGGATTGCCTGAGTTCAGGAGTTCAAGATCAGCCTAAGCAAGAGTGAGACCCAGTCTCTAAATAAATAGGTGGGTGTTGTGGTGAGTGACTTCAGTCCTAGCTACTCAGGAGACTGAGGCAAGAGAATTGCTTAAGCCCAAGAGTTTGAGGATATTGTGAACTGTGATGCCACAGGACTCTACCAAGGGCAACAAAGTGAGGCTCTGTCTCAAACAGAGAGAGAGAGAGAGAGAGGAGCTCATTGCACCTACTGTGATGGTTTTGATAGTGCTGTTTGTCCTTGAGCAAGCCTCTAAATCTCTATAGGTCTCTGTCCACTACTCCAAAAATGCGCAGATTAAACTCCAGTAGCTCTTAGAGTTCCTTGCCACCTAACAGACTCTGACTCTGCATTAGCGCTATGCCTTTCTGTTGATGGTTCCCAAAGCATCAAACTCTTGTCCATCTTCCAAAAAGAGGCTCTCCCTTCAGTCTTCCTGCTTATGAGCGGGAGTGTGCCTACCCAATTCTCTACCCCCAACCCCCAGCCAGGCTGATACCAGGAGGGTAGGGGAGCCGTCTGAATTTGAGGTAATACCTGGGCTTCCCCCAAATTCAGGCAGTTTGGCTGGGGCCGGGTTCAAACCTGCTACCCTCAGTATATGGGACTGGCGCCCTACCCACTGAGCCACAGGCGCCGCCCACCAGTAAAAATCTTGATTCTTTGGCCGGTGCCTGTGGCTCAGTGAGTAGGGTGCTGGCCCCATATACTGAGGGTGGCGGGTGTGAACCTGACTCCATATACCGAGGGTGGCGGGTTCCAACCTGGCCCAGGCCAAACTGCAACAAAAAATAGCCGAGCATTGTGGCGGGCACCTGTAGTCCCAGCTACTCAGGAGGCTGAGGCAAGGGAATCACCTAAGTCCAGGAGTTGGAGGTGATTGTGAGCAGTGATGCCACTGCACTATACCGAGGGCGACAAAGTGGACTCTGTATCTAAAAAAAAAAAAATCTTGATTCATGGCTGGGCACCTGTAGCACAGTGGTTTCAGCGCCAGCCACATGCACCGAGGCTGGTGGGTTTGCGTCCGGCCCTGGGCCAGCTAACCACCAATGACAACTGCAACAACAAAAAAATAGCCAGGCGGCACTTGTGGCTCAATGGGTAGGGCGCTTGTGGCTCAGTGGGTGGGGTGCTGGCCCCATATACTGAGGGTGGCAGGTTCAAACCTAGCCCCAGCCAAACAGCAACAAAAACATAGCCAGGCGTTGTGGCAGGCACCTGTGGGCCCAGCTACTTAAGAGGCTGAGGCAAGAGAATAGCTTAAGGTTGTGAGCTGTGATGCCACAACATTCTACTGAGGGCAACATAGTGGGACTGTCTCAAAAAATAATAATTCTTGATCCATTATAAAATCATTGTTGAAATGTTTCACAGCATAGTTCTGGGGACAATTTATCAGTGTTTGCCAAGATGTTAAATGCAAATATCTCTTGGTTCATCAATTCTACCTTGAGATACTTATCTCAAAGACCTACACATGCCTGAGAGAAATGTGTGCAGATATTCAAGGCAGTGTTAGTAAAAAACAGGAGAAAATCTGAATGTTCACCAGTAAGAGAATGGTTAAATGTATTATGGAGCATCACACTATGGAATGTTACTTACGTGACTAAATTATGTGATTCTTTCCGCTGATTTTCTACTACTAGATTCCACCATCTCCATATACTCTTGCCCACCATTCATCATACTCACAGGTTATCTTATTAAGACTTGTTAACTCTTTTCAGTGGGCATTCAATACTTGCAACTACAGTAGAACCTCCACAGCTGACCAGCTCCCTACATTGACCACCTCAAGTTGACCTAATTTCCAAAGACTGGACATATACCACATGTACTTATCAGTACCGTAAGTCTAGTTTCTTACATTGACCAGTTTGTTACAGTCCCTTGGGTGGTCAATTTACAGAGATTTTTTTGTATTTAGAAGGTCCAAACCAATGGGTAGGCCTAAAGGCAAGTGATTACATTTCCTCTTGGTAGGTATGATCTATTCCAGACTGATACTCATAGGAATATAAGCATTATATTCTGCAATGAAGCATATTTAATTATGCTTGTGCTATTCCATGTTCTGTGGTATATTTCTCTGGCATGATGGATAGTCAAATAGCAACAATCCTAGAACAGCAACATTTTGCCTCACTACTCTAGGGAGCAACTTGGCTGAGACCCAGGGAATTTCCCAAGTTGTGGCCAGTGTTAGCACTGCTTTAGTATTAGAAAGGGACAAGAAATGAACTACCTTCCACCTTTTGTGAGACAGCCACTCAAACCATTTTCTGGCTCTTATCTAGTTTTAAAAGGCATTCAATAATGCCCCAAACCCCAGCACTTTGGGAGGCTGGGGCAGGATGATTGCTTAAGGCCATGTGTTCAAGATCAACCTGGGAAAAAGGCATTCCATTAATACAAAAAATAAAAAAATTAGCTAGGCATGGTGGCACATGTCTGTAGTCCTAGCTACTCGAGAGGCTGGGGTGGGAGAATTACTTGAGCCCAGGAGTTGAAAGATGCAGTGAGCTGATTGTGCCAACTGCCCTCCACCCTGGGCAAAGAGACCTCTTTAAAAAAAGAAAAAAAGGCATTTCAAGTGAAACTTGAAAATGACATAAAGCACAATTATAAAAAGTAAATTTAAATTAACTATCATCACAATCCCTGATTAAGAAAACAGCCCAGTTAATGACCAATGGTTCACACTTAAGCAACAGTGGAGTCTAAGAGTAAGCTGTGTTTGATTTGTGTAAATTTGCAGTGGTATCATACCATTCTATGCAAAAGTGCCTGACTGGTACTGAAAACTAACTCTGAACCTTCACACAGGCAAATTAGGAAATTGGATTATTTTAGTTAAATTTTAATTGGCATGCTATGTGCCAATTTTAAAATGCAAAAAAAAAAACCCACTAAAATTTATACTGCTTAAATTTAAGAAAAATCTTAAAAAGTGTATCACCTCCAGTTATTAACAGATCTTACATAGTTATATAAGTAAATGCCTCTCACCTTCATTAACTTAACTTTTACATTATCTAACTTCCAAAGGGATACTGATAGAACCCTAAACCAAACTATATCAGTTTTCAGAATGAAGAGTATTTTTGACCATTTTTTCCTGTATCTGCGATTAAATAACTGTTCTAAAAATACTTTGTTCCTATTCTCAACATTTCAAAAATGGTGGCTCAGCACCTGTAGCTCAAGCTAAGGCGCCAGCCATGTACACCAGAGATGGCAGGTTCGAATCCAGCCCCAGACTGCCAAACGATGACAACTACAACCAAAAAATAGCCGAGCATTGTGGTGGGCGCCTTTAGTTCCAGCTACTTGGGAGGCTGAGGCAAGAGAATCGCTTGCCCAACAGTTTGAAGTTGCTGTGAGCTGAGAAGTCATAGCACTCTACCCAAGGAGAAAGCTTGAGGCTCTTGTCTCCAAAAAAAAAAAAAAAAAAAAACAAAAAGGTAGTTGTCATGACACACCTACTAAAGTTACAAAGACAGTTCCTTGAGCCAAAATTCATTTTTAAATAGATCAGACTTACTAATGTTGACAATG
>NW_003852515.1:2208416-2211581 GCF_000181295.1 Otolemur garnettii | reverse complement strand
TCTTCTTCTTCATCTTCATCTTCTTCATCTTCCTCCTCCTCTTCATCCTCTTCATCTTCCTCATCTTCCTCCTCTTCCTTCTTTTTCTTGCTTTTTTCAGCCTTGACGACGCCCTTTTTCGCTGCATCAGGCTTTCCTTTAGCTCGGTATGCAGCAATATCCTTCCAAAATAAAGGGATGAGAAAAATGGTAGAAAAGAAAAAAATTGTTAAGCAGAGAAAAAGAAGTAACATGATAAAATTATATTAAAAATAAAACCAAGATACCAGTTACACTGAAATATCACACATATGTAGATCCACTCAACTCCAGAAATAACTAGAATGTCAAGATATGTATATTAAAATACTATGCAATCATTGTAATTATAGCAACCTATAAATCATTAAATGGTATGGTCTAATATTTGCAAAGTTATGGCTCACTGAGGTACAATTAGGTACCACATCCTAACTCTAGTTTATTAAAACTAGAACGTAGGGACTTTGATTAAAGGGTAGACACTGCCACCTTCTGAATGCAAAAAAGCATTCTACAGGTTTATATAGTCAGACCCTGATCCACAGAACATGATGCTTTAAAAAAAAAAAAAAAAAAAGTAACTTGCTTGTGAGCATGCAAGTAGGTTAAACATTTAGAAATAGATATTTTTTGGAATGACTAAACAAGCTAAAAATTAAGTGCAAGAGTTATAGATTTCCTTCATCTTAATGTACTATAGAAACTGGCAGACTTAAAGTTTAACTTAGTGATGCTGTGATTTTTTTTTTTAGCATCTAAAGGGAAGATAACAAATATTTCAAGGTATGTTTATGAAAAAACATTTTCATATTATATGCCTGACCATTTAAAAACTATTTTGACTCAAAGTGACTAACCAAAATTTTGATCAATTTGAAAATACTGTGGAGTATCAACATAAACTTAAATGTATGACCTTTAAGTCTAATAACAATTTATTTGGTCCTCCATATTCTATGAATAATGAAAACGGACCTAAGTCAGTGGATACGTAATGTAGCTGTTACACACTAAAAACTACTACACCTCAAACTTTCAGAAAATCTGTAAGAAAACAGGAAATTAAGATAAGGTATTAAGTACCATCATTCAACAACTGGCATACCCCCGTCCATCATCAGACCAAGTCAAACGACACTTACCTTTTCGTATTTTTCCTTCAGCTTTGCAGCCTTCTTTTCATAAGGCTGCTTGTCATCTGCAGCAGTGTTATTCCACATCTCTCCCAGCTTCTTTGCAACATCACCAATGGATAGGCCGGGATGTTCTCCTTTGATTTTGGGGCGATACTCAGAACAGAACAAGAAAAAGGCCGAACTAAAAGGAGAAATTTAGTTTTAGGATTCTAAGTTAACGTTGGTAAATCACAAAACAAATACTATCATTTCAAATACAGCGTTATATAAAAACTGCCTAATTAACAGCCTTATCAACTTCTACCATGCACTGGACAGAGTACAAATATTAGGCTAAATATCTCCCACAACCAAAGATTAAATTATAATTATTTAACTTATATTAGAGCTCCAGAAGAACATTCTGCAAATTCTGTTTCAAGGTGATAATTCTTTTCAAGAAATAAAAGAATCAAGATTATGAGATACTGGGCAAAGAAGGCTAAGTGTCTTAATACAAATGCTCTGACCCCTGCAACTTACCCTACTTAATTTTTAATTATATGAAGTATTAACTAAGAATTGAATAATTCTGTATCCAATTTACAGGTAGCTTGCTAAATTTCCATCAGATTCTACTGTAAACCACGTCTGGAAAATAAAAAAAAGATACTTACGGAGGCCTCTTGGGTGCATTGGGATCCTTGAACTTCTTTTTTGTTTCCCCTTTAGGAGGGATATAGGTTTTCATTTCTCTTTCGTAACGGGCCTTGTCCGCCTTTGCCATATCTTCAAATTTTCCTTTCTCTTTAGCAGACATGGTCTACAAAAGAATCATTTCCAACTTAAGTCACACAAAATATTAATACCTCACTATCAAAAGCATTACTGAATAAAACTACTGTCCTTTCCCATTCAATTGCCTCACATTATGAGAACACTAGCTAGGCTTAAAGCAAAAAATTTTAATTTGGAAATTATGTTTTTCTTTTAATCATCTTGTTATTATGTTTTAAGCCCTCTTACCTTCCACCTCTCTGAGCACTTCTTAGAAAACTCTGAGAAGTTGACTGAAGCATCTGGGTGCTTCTTCTTGTGCTCCTCCCGACAAGTTTGCACAAAGAATGCATATGATGACATTTTGCCTCTCGGCTTCTTAGGATCTCCTTTGCCCATGTTTAGTTATTTTTCTACAAAATAAATGTTTGATGTTACCAATAAAACTGAGGCACACTTAGAAGAGGTGAGAGCTTACACTTAGTCAGGGACTAAACGAAAACTAAAGTACTGGTTATTTAACAAGAGTGACATCAACCTCCACAAAATCAGGTAACATGACAGAGATAGCCAATTCCTAGAAGGGGCTAGGCCAAGCAAAAAACGGTCCTTTAGTGTGATCTCAAAAAGTCTAGAAACAAGGGTATACTTATACAGTATTCCATATCTATCTGCCTGTTTTGAATATCTAGCTGGTCATTTAAACCATTTTTAAAACAATCCACAAAGCCATTTTTAACCAACAAAACCAAATTATCAGAAAATACGCTGCCAATTCGTGGATCTGTACTGGATAGGGAATAAACAGGTAAGAGTCTAAGTGAGCAGACCCTTCCAATTATGAGCCCTAAAAAGGGGAGGGGGAGAGAAAAAAAAAATCACCGCGCATCTCAAGTTTTCCCCATTACTTTTAAAATATCCTGTTTGCATAAAACTTTGGTTCGAGAGAAAAGGAGCCACCTCCGGCGCTCAGAACCAGGCTGGGGGGTGGCGGTGGCACCGCGAGGCAGCTTCCTATCGGTTTGGCCCTGAGATGTATTTCTGTTCTGACTAAACACGTCCGGTCTGAAGTTTCTCGGGTAAACAAGGATGAGGGACAAAAGCCACTCCTGCTCGCGGCCCCCTCCCCCCCAGCAGGGAAGTATTTTTCGGGTCGGTGAAAGTTGGGGTGACTCCCGCGCGGGGCGGGCCTCCGCCCCCAGAACTTCGCCCGGGGCGCGCGGCCGAGGCCAGGCTGGCGGCCGGGCTCCCG
>NW_003852515.1:2185188-2207493 GCF_000181295.1 Otolemur garnettii | reverse complement strand
CCGAAAACACGTTAAAAATTTTTTAATTAAAAAAAAAATTTTTTTTTGCGCCAGTCAGCGCGGACGCCGCCAGGGGTGAAACTCGCGGGGCTCGGGGCTCCCCGCGCCTCAGGCAGCCTGTGGGCCGGGGCTCCGGCGCGGGGCAGCGTCCCCGGCGCCCGAGCAGAGGCTCGCTCCGTGCGCAGTTCCCCCCACGGTCCCCCCTCATTTGCCTTTGTGTGGATCCTGACCCGCCGGCTCCCGGCCGCAGGGATCCGGCCGCCGCGCGGGCTGGGGAGCTGCCTGAGGCGCTCTCCCCGCCGCGGCGCTGCCCCAGACTCACCCTCAGCGAGGCACAGAGTCGCCCAGTGCCCGTCCGGCTCTCACTTGCCCCGGCGCTGTCTCTATGGAGCTCAATGTACTGCAATGGCTGTGAGAGCGGGAGCCAGACGCAGCCTCCTCACTCTCTCCGCTCTGTAACATTACTCTCCAGCCAGCGCGGCTCCTATTGGCTACCGCCAACTCACGGGGCCCGCTCATTGGTCCGATACCTCCCATTGTCCTGACCAGAGCCCGTTTGCTATTGGTTGTCTCCGGGGACACGTCATCAAGGATTGAAACAGCGCGTAAATCTGAATGTGTGTGTATGCCGGGCAAAGAGGCTGAGGCGGGAGAGGCAGAGGCAGAGGCAGCAGCTGCTACGGGAAAGCAGAGCTCTATGGTGTATGTGTGCATGTGTCTAACCCAAGCCAGCCCCACACCGGAGCGGCCGCCGGAGCGAAAAGGGCCTGACTTTTCCACAAGTGTCTCCAACTCCTCAGGCAAAAGAGACACCCACAGGCCTCGCCCCCCCTTTCTTGCCCCACACTCAAGCCCAAAGCCGCTGAGATAAGAGGCCCCAGGCTTTTATAGCCCCTCAAAAGGGAGGGAGACTCTATCAGAGCATTTCCCCTAAAAACTGGGGTCTCTGCTAGTGGAGAGGGGCAGAAGACGCCGAGTCTCGAGCCCCTTAACAGCCTCTGCTTGCATTACACTTTAGGTCTCTGGAAAGGAAGGGCTTCTATAATAAGGTGACACGATCCAGCCAGCCGGCTTTAAAATACCCCTTTTCTGGACTCATAAACTGTCACGTCAGGCTTGGTGAGCAGCTGAAATCTTGACTCACTGAACAGGCATTCAGTTTCACCCATTTTCTCGGTTTGATCGAGTTTCACAGCATGTCTAGAACTTTTTATTTAAATACAAAGCCCTGTCTTAACTTCCTGGAAATCAAATAATTATTCCTTGTAATTAAACCACAGCCACTTCGTTTTGATATGGGGTACTCTAGCAGGAAATGTTTGTGAGGGCCTGCTAGAATTAACAGGCCACATTTTAAATTCATTAGAGGCCACATTTTAAACTGTTTGGCTGTTTTATTTGACTTGGTATGGATTACTGTTATAATCAAACGAATCCTTGTGATGCTATCTTTCCTTCCCATCACACCACTTAGTGCATCCATGTAACTGCTCTAGGATTACAGGAGTTGTAGGTATATTGTTACCCGAAGGATTAGATGCAGGCAGAGAGTGCATATGCCCAAATCCACAGGCTGTGGTTTCTGTAACTCGCCAAGCTGGCTGGTATTAATAGACATACTTCTATAGAGAAAATGGGCTGCCTGTAACGGCTAGTTCTGAAGACTGTACAGTTATATTAGTCCTTTATGAAACTACTATTTATTCTTTGAGCCTAAGCAGACCACACCCCTATTCAGTTATAACAGACTTCCCCTTTTTTCCTCCACACTCCAATAGTGTTTTATACAGTTCTAAATCCAACAACCAATTCCTCCAAATCTATTAAAAATAGCTCAAAGTTAAAATAAATCACCTACATTTTGTTAATATGATTTTTATCACTTCTAAGCATCCATAATCTAATTTATTTCCTCAAAATTTATTACACAGTTTGAGAATGAGCTTCGATAACCTTTCCTGTTTTAATGTTTATTCCTTCTTTTAAAAAAACACACTTTTGGTCTCAAGGATTATAGCTTTGGTGAATGGACAATATACATGTACCACATGCATATGGAAAAGGCTATAATACTAAAGAAGATGTAAATTTGTATAATGTACACACAGTGTTTAAAAAGAATATATCTTGAGTTAACTTTTATGTTATTCTTACACATTTATTCTCTTCTACTTCCCTCTACTAATTATTCAAATGTTATACTTTATTTAAATCTAGATATTCATTTCAATACTGTTTTTTCTTCTCAATGCCTTATACTACAAAATATTCAGAAGAATAATTAAGATACTTTCAATGGCACCCATGATATTAAAATATGACTATTATTCAAATACGCCACTAACAGCATTCACTAGGAGCAGTGTTGGATTTGCAGTGGCTCAGCCACACACTTTACCAGGTGTCTGTAGCAGCTTGTAGACACAGTTTAGGGCCACAGGACAACATGAGAGCAATGGGCCCACCCAAGTTTCTATTTTGGCAGGATGGTAAAATGAGTAATAAGTAGGAATTAAACAGACTTGGGTTTGAATCCCAACTCTACTAATTACTAGCTCTATGATCTTGGGCAAATTTTTAAACCAATTTGTGCTTCAGTTCTCTCAGCTATAAAAAGGAGGAAACTGTAGGGTTATTGTAAAGGTTAAACTTTTTTAAGGCTTAAAATTATGTTATGCATAAGCCTCTTGAATAAAGAAATTATGTTATGCAGACCCCTCAATCCCATAATTTAGAAAACCTCAAGGGCACTTAACCTTGAGCTTTTCTTCATATCTTAATTTCATATGAGGGCAATGGTTGCAAATCTAGCTTTTTGGGTTTTTTAAATCCTAACCTCAAATAGCACTAATCTCCCTCCAGTGTGGTGATGGTACCTTTATTTATTCCCGAGTGTAACGGGGGCTATGTCAGAGAGAAGAGTTTAATAACCACCACTTGCAGGTACTTCATTTCTTATATTTGATTTTCTATAATATAGCTGGGGAAAGACATAAAAAGGAAAACATTTTATTTATTTATTTTTTTTAAGGAAAACATTTTAAAATCAAACCTACAACTTCTAGTCTTAGCCCTGCAACCTTAATGTTTAGTTATTCATGGTATTAGACTCTTCTTCCACATGAATCCTTAGTTACAAATTGATGTATATTTTACATTAGAATTACTGGATGGTTTACCTCAAATCACAAAGTTATCTAACTGAAAAAACCCAAGTACCCTCTCCCATGCACACTTAAGCCAAATGAATTACAGATCTTCTTTATTTTTGTGTTTTTTTCCTTTCTTTTCTTTTCTTTTTTTGGAGACAGAGTCTCATTCTGTTGCCCAGGCTAGAGTGCCATTGCCTCAGCTTAGCTCACAGAAACCTCTAACTCCTGGATTCACGCAATCTCCTGCCTCAGCCTCCGTAGTAGCTGGGACTATAGGTCCCACCAACAACACCTGGCCGATTTTTCTATTTTTGGTAGAGACTAGTAGAGCTTTTACTCAGGCTGGTCTTGAACTCTTGAGCTCAAGGTATCCTCCCTTCTAGGCCTCCATGAGTACTATGATTGCAGGCGTGAGCTACTCAGGCCTGGCCCAGATCTTTAATATAGTTTATGCTCTTCTTTGATCCCCTCCAGGATAGGGGAAGTACTTCTCTTTTGCAGCCTATAATAATTTCACACATTAATTACTGCACTCATCGTTGTAATTATCCAGTTTTGTGTTTGCTTGTTTCACTACACTGCACTTCTAAAAAGCAGGGACCTTATCTTATCTTTGAATCCCAGACACCTATCCCAGCTCCTGGCAAACAGCAGGCACTAAATAAAGTCTGTTGAGTACATGAATTAATAACTAAAAGAATACTTATTGCGGCTTGGCGCCTGTAGCTCAGTGGCTAGGGTGCGAGCCACATACACCAGAGCTGGTGGGTTCAAATCCAGTTTGGGTCCAGGCCAACTATAACAAAAAAAAAAAAAAAAAAGCCTGGCATTGTGGTGTTTGCCTGTAGTCCCGGCTACTTGGGAGGCTGAGGCAAGAGAATTGCTTAAGCCCAAGAGTTTGAGGTTGCTGTGAACTGTGACACCTCAGTACTCTACCGAGAGCAACATACTGAGACTTTATCTCAAAAAAAAAAACCACTTACTGTAACTTGTTTTTTTAACTGCTGTCTTCTATCTTTGGGTCTAAGCATTTGAGTCTTTGTAAATTAGAAGGAAAATATTAATAGAGAAATAAGTAAATTGCAGTGAAAGGTAAAGAAGGTGAAAATGCAAGCGGCCAGGACTGGGGTGCTGGGAGTTTGATGGCTGCAGGGGGTAGCTGGGAACGTAGTGCGGGTGAGTGTTGGGCAGCCTCCCCCATTTCTGAGGACATGCTCCCGGGACCCTATCCTCAGACGCCAATCTGGCCGCTGCCGCCAAGAAGTGTAATACACAGGTAGAAGACTATGAGCCTTTCTCGGACCATGGCAGGGGGCATGGTGACTACCTGAAGCATTCTGACCGCTCACAGCAGGAGAGGATCTATGGTTTGACAGGTACCACACAGACCAGAGGTTGAACTAGAGTGAACCCGATGCCCTGGGACGAAGACACGTTTATCAGGCACCATGTGGATACGTCCTCCACACCTATCTCTTGGAATGCAAGTTACTGTTTGGCTTGTGGTCTTCCTGATTTTCATGTTTGGGTTGGGGAGAAATATTCTGCCTACTAGCTCGTGGGGCCAGAGCAGCAGCTTGTTTGCTTTATTCATTTTTCTTTCTTTCTTTCTTTCTTTTTATTTTTTTTTTTTTTGAGACGGAGTCTCAAGCTGTCACCCAGGCGTCCGGGCAACCTCAAACTTTTGGGCATAAGCGATTCTCTTGCCTCAGCCTCCAAAGTAGCTGGGACTACAGGCGCCTGCCACAACTCCGAGCTATTTTTTGTTGTTGTTGCAGTTGTCATTGTTGATTTTAGCTCCGGGTTGGAGCCCGCCAGTCTTGGTGTATGTGGCGGGCGCTCTACCCACTCAGGTATAGACGCTACGCTAAAGCGGCATCTTTAAAATAATTTGTACCAGGAATGAGGTGGCGGCGATCCCGAGCCTGCGGTTCACTGCAAGATCTGAGGAGGAAGCCTCGTGGCTTTTGTACCTTCCAACTAGAGCTCCCTTATTCCCAGAAATTTAACCTCAGTGAAATCCCTAATAAAGCTTCGCGCTGTGGGGCGGGGCGTGGTGGCTCCCGCCAGTAATCCCCGCGCTCTGGGAGGCCAGGCGGGTGGATCGCCCGGGCTCTCGGGCTCCGGATCAGCCTGAGCCAGGGCGAGACCGGCCTCTAAACGGAGCCAGGCGTTGCCGGGCGCGGTGGCTCCCGCCTGTAATCCCCGCGCTCTGGGAGGCCCAGGAGGGAGAATCGCTTGAGATCAGGAGTTCGAGACTCGCCTGAGCGAGAGTGAGACCCCCCCAACTCATGAAAAAGAAAAATGGAACAACCCAGCCGGGCGCCTGTAATCCCAGCGGCTTCTGGAGACTGAGGCAGCGGGATGCCCACAGCCCGAGTCTGAGGTTGCAGTGAGCTAAGACGCCACTGCACTCTGCTCGGGGGCATAGGGTGGGACTCTGTCTCAACAACACCAACACCAACACCAACAACAAAAATTAGCCGGGCGTTGTCGCGGGCGCCTGTAGTCCCAGGTACTCGGGAGGCTGAGACAAAAGGATCACTTGACCCCAAGAATTTGAGGTTGCTGTGAGCTGTGACGCCACTGAGGGCGACAAAGTGTGACTCTGTCTCAAAAGACAAACAAACAAACAAACAAACAAAGAACAACTTGGTGCTGTAGTACCTGCCTCATTTCCCCAGTAAAAGGCTCATCCATCCTCTTCCTTTCCCACCCCTGCCTTCTCTCTGCCCCGCTCCTTGTTTTCCTATTCGGAAACTTGAAGGATGGGAGGGCGGTTACGTGCAGATGTGAATTTATTAATTTACTGGACCTGTGAAGGTAATTGAGGGCTCCGGTTGCACAGCTCGAGGTAAGGGTGGCCTCTTTTCCCATTTACACTGCCAAGGAAGAAAAAAGATATTTTCCTAACTTCCCAAGTTGGAACAACACTTATTTCTCATAAAAAACCTTTTAAATAGGGCCAGGCACGGGGTGGCTCCTAGCACTCTGGGAGACCCTGGGTGGGTGGATTGCTTGAGTTCAGGAGTTCCAGCCCTGCCTGAGCAAGAGAGAGACCCCGTCTTTATTAAAAATAGAAAAACTAAGGGCAGCGCCTGTGGCTGAGTGGGTCCGCCCCATATACCATGAGCGGCGGGTTTAAACCCGGCCCCTGCCAAACTGCAACAAAAACATAGCCGGCGTTGTGGCAGGTGCCTGTAGTCCCAGCTACTTGGGAGGCTGAGGCAGTTGAATCGCCTAAGCCCAGGAGTTGGAGGTTGCTGTGAGCTGTAATGCTACAGCACTCTATCAAGGGCGATAGAGTGAGACTCTGTTTCTACCAAAAAAAAAATATAGAGGCTCGGCACCTGTGGCTCAAGTGGCTAAGGTGCCAGCCACATATACCTAAGGTGGCTCGTTCGAATCCAGCCGGGGCCCGCCAAACAATAATGATGGCTGCAACTAAAAAATAGCCGGGCATTGTGGTGGGCGCCTGTGGTCCCAGCTACTTGGGAGGCTGAGGCAGGAGACTCGCTTGAGCCCAGGAGTTGGAGGTTGCTGTGAACTGTAATGCCACGGCACTCTGCCCAGGGGGACAGCTTGAGGCTCTGTCTCAAAAAAAATAAAAATAGAAAAACTAGCCAGGCAATGTGGTGGGCGCCTGTAGTCCCAGCTGCTCAGGAGGCTGAGGCAAGGGGAGCAAGAGCGCAAGCATTTGAGGTTGCTGTGAGCTAACGATTAAGCGCCATGGCACTTTGCCTAGGGCGGCTGAATGAGACTCTGTCTCAAAAAAATAACTAAAAATTAAATTGTACCCTACCATATTTCAAGTACATTAAAGAATCCATAAGGTTTTGCTTGGTTTTTTTTTTTTTTTGCATATTTGCCAAAAAAAAAAAAAGGTAATAAGTAAATGTTAAGATACTAAATTGAAGATAGGGCACAGTGGCTCAGCTTGTAATCCTAGCACTCCGGGAGGTCCAGGCAGAGGATTGCTTGAGGCCAGGAGTTTGGCATCAGCCTGGGCAAGAGAGACACCTGCTTCTCCTCATCTATTTCCCAAACCACTTCACCTCTCCCGCCTCTACAAAACAGAAAAATTAGCTGTCTCTAAAAAAAAAAAAAAAAAATGTCTGATGAGGTAACCAAACTAGGGACTATCCATACTGAAAAGTGCCCCATGCCCAACCCCGGGTTGTGAAAATAAAGGAAAGAATAATTCAGGTAAAGAAGAGAGTACATGTTTGTGAACTCTAGACTAGAAATGACACTGGACATGAAGTTCTTTTTTTTTTTTTTTTTTGAGACAGAGTCTCACTCTGTTGCCCTGGTAGAGTGCTGTTGCATCATAGCTCACAGCAACCTCAAACTCCTGGGCTTAAGTGATTCTCTTGCCTCAGCCTCCCAAGTAGGTGGGACTACAGGCGCCCACCACAATGCCCAGCTATTTTCAGAGGCAGGGTCTCGCTCTGGCTCAGGCTGGTCTCCAACCTGTGAGCGCAGACAATCCACTCACTTCGGCCTCTTAAGTGCCAGGGTTACAGGGGTGAGCCACTGTGCCCAGCCCGATACTGAGTTCTAGTTCCCTCAACTCACTATGCATGGACTTCTGGTAGCCACTAAGGTCTTTGCTCAGTTTCCCCAACATTTACTTAGGGCTACTGCTACCTTATGTAACTAGAAAGGATGTTTCATGACTGAATAAACAGTCACAGAGAAAGACCAGAGGTGGAGGGAGGAGAGGTGGTGCTGCAATCGTCAGTATTTGGAGGAGGAGAACCTCTTCCCCAGCTGCTGAAGTACATCCTGCCTCAGCCTGGGTTTTCTGGGAAAATTAGTGATTTTAGCTGTGGGCAGTATTGATGACATCTGCAGGAGAGAAAATGATACCAAAGCAAATGTATACAAATAATTTCTCTAGAATTGGAATATTTCACTAGTTAGTAAGGCAGATATATCATACTTTCTTTTCCTTATTAAGAGGACTGTCCTCTAGTTAGTCAAAGAGTGGTACACAGAAAGGGCAAACTTTCGTGTACAAAATGGTGATCTAAATTCAGAAAAGATTACTATTTTAGGTCTTGATTTTAATAACTACACCGACAGATTAAAGTCAGCTACCCTATTAAAAGTGGCAGCACCTGTGGTTCAAAGGAGTAGGGCACAGGCCCCATTACTAGAGGTGGCAGGTTCAAACCCAGCCCCAGCCAAAAACCAAAAAAAAAAAAAAAGTGCCTGATAACTCAAGACTAAGTATCTTATCACATATCCAGGGCAATGGCTATAACCAAAAAGACAGACAATAGTAAGTATGGGTAAGGATGTGGAGAAAGAAACTGGAACCCTTATGCATTGCTAGTGGGATTGTAAAATGGTTCAGACACTTTGGAAGACAGCCTGGCAGTTCTTCAAGAGGCTAGCCATCATCGCCATATGACCCAGCAACTCCACTCCTAGGCACATGCCCAGTAGAAACAAAAACATGCCCACACAAACACCTGTACATGAATCTTCATAGCAACTTTATTTGTAATAACCAAAATGTGGAAACAACCCAATTGTCTATAACTAATAAGTGGATAAACTGTGGTATACCCCTACAATTGAATATATTTGACATTATGCTAAGTGAAAGAGGACAGACAGGAAAAGGACACATATTGTTCCATTCCATTTACATGAAATGTCCAGAACAGGACATTTTATAGACAGAAAGTAGATTAGTGCTTGCCAAGGCTTATGGGAAGGGGGAATGCCTGCTAATGGGCATGGAGTTTCATTTATTTATTTATTTATTTATTGTTTGGAGTTTCTTTTAGAAGGGCAAAGATGTTTTAGATTATTATAGCAAGGGCTGTACAACTTTGTGAATATGCCCTAAACCATTGACTTGTATACTTTAAGTGGGTAAATTATATGGTGAATGAATTATATGTAGAATTTTGGCTTTGTTTTGTTTGTTTGTTTTTATCTCTTTACTCTGTAGCTCTCAGACCTTATGTGTGAGTTATATTTCTATGAAGCTGGGGGGGGTTTGGTTTTTTTGTTTGTTTGTTTTTTTGTAGAGACAGAATTTCACTTTATTGCCCTCGGTAAGTGCTATGGCAACCTCCAACTCCTGGACTTAGGCCATTCTCTTGCCTCAGCTTCCTGAGTAGCTGGGACTACAGGTGCCCACCACACCACCCAGCTATTTTTTTGTTGAAATTTGGCCAGGGCTGGGTTTGAACCCATGACCCTTGGTATATGGAGCCAGCACCCTACCCAGTGAGCCATGGGTGCTGTCTTGAAGCTGTTTTTTTAAAAGAAATATCTTATAAGTGGTTTTGGTTAACCAAACAAAGAAAGGAACAATGGAATACTACCTACTTGATTGCTTTGCTCAATTTCTTCCCGCTGTTTGTGGTGTTTAACCCTTGTAATAAAGATGGTCCTTCTCTCTGTTAGTGGGAATTTTGTCTGTTATTGAAGTTATATGTTCTGTGCTTAATGTATATATTTGCTACAAAATAGTAATTTGAAGAGAGCACTCTATAGGAATACCTTGGAAGGTTTTCCTTGAGAGCCGGGGACTACAATAAGTAAGCTAAGCCACAAAGAGTTAGCTCAGACAGTGCAAAACTGGCAGTGCCCGGCCACCTCTGACCCACAGAAGCTTTGTTTTCACAATCTGGTGCTTTTTAACTTTATTATTGTGTTTTTTTGTGAGACTTTATCACCCAGACTAGTGTACTACAGCATCATAGCTCACAGCAACCTCAAAC
The DNA here is from genome assembly GCF_000181295.1 of Otolemur garnettii. Lineage (NCBI taxonomy): Eukaryota > Metazoa > Chordata > Mammalia > Primates > Galagidae > Otolemur > Otolemur garnettii. The sequence goes on along the minus strand of NW_003852515.1, from coordinate 2,197,595 downwards.
ATCTTGGCTCATGCAATGTCCTTGCCTCAGTCTCTGGGGTAGCTAGGATCACAGGCATCCACCACAATGCCCAGCTAGTTTTTCTATTTTTTATTTATTTAGAGACAGAGTCTCACAAAATTAGCTGTATGTGATGGCAGGCACCTGTAGTCCCAGCTACTTGGGAGGCTGAGGCAGGAAGATTGCTTGAATCCAGGAGTTTAAGGTTGCTGTGATGTAGGCCAACACCAAGTGAGACTCTTGTCTCCAAAAAAAAAATTCAGATATTTGGCTTCTTTTGAAAAATCAGAGATTTATTAAGGCTGGATCCACATTTCCACAGGGAGAAGATTGGTGGAATAAATAGTGGCTGCTTCTCTCTGAAGGGTATGTATTCTCAAGTTTGCCACAGTTCCCGCCATTCCCTAAGTGATCTGCCTGATTTATTAGCAGTTATGTCACCTGCCTGGCCCTAGCAGATATTTGAGTTTACAGCTCCTAAGTTGGGAACTTAGTATTTCTTATAACTATGAATTGCCACTCTGAAATTTTCTTAATCAGATATTCCTTTTATAGGAAACACTTATTGTCTTTACACAGGCCATAGAATGGAGCACTCTGAACTAGAAGGGTCTCTCAGATGAGAGTCAGAACCATGTTTGGTGATATTATAGGCAGCTCATACTCTCAAGAGGTGATAAAGGCTCAGCACCTATGGCTCAAGCAGCTAAGGCACCAGCCACATACACCTGAGCAGGTGGATACGAATCTAGCCTGGGCCTGCCAAACAATGACGGCTGCAACCAAAAAATAGCCGGGCGTTGTGGTGGGAGCTTAGTCCCAGCTACTTAGGAGGCGGAGGCAGGAGAATTGCTTGAGCCCAGGAATTGGAGTTTGCTGTGAGCTACAGCACTCTACCCAGGGCAACAGCTTGAGAATCTGTCTCAAAAAAAAAAAAAAAAGGTGATGGAGGGTCTGGCTGTGCTACAGAGAGAGGGTGCTTAACCCAGACAAAAGACTAGAAAATAAGCTTTATTTAGTCCATGTCTCCTATGTGCTAAGCACTATACCTAGATTATTTCAGTTAATCCTCACAGCAATCCTATGAGGCAAGAATGCTTATCTCTTTTACAGACAGTGCTAAGGAGGTTCAAAGAGATTGATTAAGTTACTTAAGGTTGGCTTGGCACCTGTGGCTCAAGTGGCTAAGGTGCCAACCACATACACCTAAGGTAGCAGGTTCGAATCCAGCGTGGGCCCGCCAAACAACAATGACAGCTGCAACCAAAAAATAGCTGGGCGTTGTGGTGGGCGCCTGTGTCCCAGCTACTTGGGAGGCTGAGGCAGGAGACTCGCTTGAGCCCAGGAGTTGGAGGTTGCTGTGAGCAACCCATGGCACTCTACCCAGGGTGATAGCTTGAGGCTCTGTCTCAGAAAAAAAAAAAGCTGCTTAAGGTTACACAGGTAGTGAGAGCAATAATATTGTCCCATTTCAATTACATGACTTCACAGTTATTAGCCTAGCTAATAAAATTTTAAAAATCATGTTTTTCCGTTTAAATATGTATCCTATCCCTGTGGGAACAGGGATACAGCCTTGCTTTCAAGGTTTTTGAATAGGGCCCATACAGTGTCATATAAAGTTTGAAAATAAATTTCCTGAAACTATACCTACCATTCTGGTAATAAACTCTGATTTCTTTCTTTCTTTTTTTTTGAGACAGAGTTTCACTCTGTCACCTAGGCTACAGTGCTGTGGCATCAACCTAGCTTCACAGCAACCTCAAACTCCTGGGCTTACATGATCTTGTTGCCTCAGTCTCCTGAGTAGCTGGGAGTACAAGTGCTTACCACTAATTTTTCTATTTTTAGTACAGATAGGAGTCTTAGTTTTGCTCAGGCTGGTCTCAAACTCCTGAGCTCAAGGCATCCTCTTGCTTTGCTCTCCCAGATTGCTGCTATTTTTTTAATTGTGTGTATTTGTGGGGAACTCTTATAATGACCCTCTTTATTTTCCCTTCTTTTTTTTTAGGGACAGAGTTTTACCTCATCGCCCTCGGTAGAGTACCGTGGTGTCACACGGCTCACAATAACCTCTAACTCCTGGGCTTAGGTAATTCTCTTGCCTTGGTCTCCCCAGTAGCTGGGACTACAGGCGTCTGCCACAACGCCCAGCTATTTTTTTGTTGCAATTTGGCCGGGACCAGGTTTGAACCCACCACTCTCCCTCAGTATATGGGGCCCGCCCTCCACCCACTGAGCCACAGGTGCTGCCCTATTTTCCTTCTTTTTAAAATTTATTTTTTTCTTTGTATATATTCACATACAGTGCAGTTTTGTGCTGCTGATATATTGCCCTGTGGTGAAGTCAGAGCTTTCAGTGGATCCATCCCCGGAGCAGCCCGCATTGTATCCACCACACAACCTCCCATCATACCCCCACTCTTACCACTCATAGTCCTTTGATAGATGTTTTTCTTAATATTTTATTTTCTTCTTAATATTTTAAATTTACCTCCTAAGCCATCACTGGCCCTGCCATTTGCAAAACACTGGATTAGAGCAATGGCAAAGAAACCCGGTTTTCCAGAGGAACATCAGCACTAACTGACAAGGGCAGGTGCTGAGGCTGTGTGAATGGGACAGAGAAGAGCTGGCCAGGAGGGACGCTGAGCACCCCGGGCCTGCAGCCAAGCTCCCTACCAGACCAAAGGAGGCTGCTGCCAAGAGTGTGGGCCTAACCAAGTACAGAGAAAGACTCTGAAGACAGAAAAGGGGGGCACTTTGCTCTGCCAGGGGGGTCCAAGATAAAAACAGGCATTCCAGACCAGAGAATGCGAAGATGCCTGCAAATCCCTGAAGCTTAGGGGAGAAATCCTATCACAACAGACCAATACCTTCCTCACCAAGGTGCGGAGCCCCACCTTGGATATGCCTCTAACCAAAGTTATAGAACAGAAGCACAGAACGCTTCCCTCTCCGATGATGAGCTGGACCAGTTGGAACAGACAGCCTCACCATTCAAGGTATTAGTCTTTTATTTAAAAAACACTAAGTTCCGGGTGGCACCTGTGGCTCAGTGAGTAGGGCGCTAGCCCTATATACAGAGGGTGGTGGGTTCAAACCTGGCCCCTGCTGAGCTGCAACAAAAAAATAGCCGGCATTGTGGCGGGTGCCTGTAGTCCCAGCTACTTGGAAGGCTGAGACAAGAGAATTGCCTAAGCTCAGGAGTTGGAGGTTGCTGTGAGCTGTGATGCTACAGCACTCTATCGAGGGTGATAAAGTGAGACTCTGTCTCTAAAAAAAAAAAATTAATTAATTAAAAAACCACTAAGTTCCAAAATTGGCTCACAGGGTTAAATAAAAAATGTCTACTGCCAACCTATACCTGTTGCTCACCAAGTGTTAGTAAAAACAAAAACAAACAAACAAAACAATCAACAAAAAAACTTGTATGCTTTTTCTGCAAGGTTGCTGTTGATCCTTGTTCTAAGGTTTCCTTTTGACTTCCAAGAATGGAAATAAGGAGATAGCACGATCCAGTATATTCTAACATTAAGTACTAGCAGCACGATCCAGTATATTCTAACATTAAGTACTAGCAGCAAATGGATAGTCGTGTTCAGAAATGAACTCTGACTTACAAACATTCATGGTATTTGACCAGTGTTTGCTTTTAGGAAATATTCAGAAAATAATCAGAAATAAGTAAAAAGTACAAAGTTATGAATGAAAATATTGATTATATTATAAATAATGTGAAAAGAGTCCAGCTGTCTGATGAGAGGGGCTTGTTTAATGCATTTTGGCACATCTTTATGATGGATTACTGGTATACCACTATCAAATTGTTATGAAAACTACATTTAACGCCATGCAAGAATATACATAATATGAGAAAAACTATTTTTAGAAGTATTCCTAGTTTGAAAAGAATGTGTGTAAATCCAAAAAGGACTGAAAGAGCCAGGCTCAGTGGCCTGTGCTGATAGTCCCAGCTTCTTGGGAGGCTGAAGCAGGAGAATCCCTTAAGGTTGGGAGTTTGAGATTAGCCTGGGCAACAGGATAAGACCTTGTTTCTTAAAAAAAAAAAAAAGACTGAAAGAATGTACTAAAAATAATTTTTTTTTTGAGACAGCGTCTCACTCCATTGCCAGTGCCATAGCCTCAGCCTACCTCACAGCATCCTCAGACTCTTGAGTTCAAGCAATCCTCCTGTCTCAGCCTCCTGAGTACCTGGGACTACAGGCACCCGCCACAATGGTTTACTTTTCCATTTTTGATAGAGATAGAAGTCTCACTTTGCTCAGGCTGATCTTAAACTCCTGAGCTCAAGTGATCCACCTGCTTTGGGTCTCCCAGAGTGCTATGCTAGAATTATAGGCATGAGCAACCTTCACCTACCCCCACTGGCCTTTTCTGCTCTCTTTGAGACCGTGGTGCGAATCCTACTTGAAGGGGTTTTAAACATCACTGCTACGTAAAGGAACTCTGTTTCCATTCTAGCACCAGCTCTGCTCTGGGCTTTAGACTCCTATTTTCCAGCACTCACCAATCTCACAAGTTCACCAGTTTGCCCTCTAAACCACACCTCTTTTTAATTTTCCTACTTGTAAGAGCCAAATGCTGGGGGACTCACACTTGTAATCCTAGCACTCTGGGAGGCCGAGGCGGGTGGAGCACCTGACCTCAAGAGTTTGAGACCAGCCTGAGCTACAGCCAGACCCCATCTCTAAAAATAGCCAGGTGTCATGGAGGGCACCTATACTCTCAGCTACTCAGGAGACTGAGTCAAGAAGATCACTTAGGTCACTGTGAACTATGATGCCATAGCACTCTATCAATGGCGACAAAGTGAGACTGTCTCAAAACAAACAAACAAAAAAACCCTACTACTAATAATTTCCCTACTTGCAGAATTCTCATGTTGGCTCAAATTCTAGGAGTCATTTTTTGACTCTTCCTTCTTCTTTCTTCCCATCACATTCTATAACATCTATGGCATAACACTTTTCAAATTCAAGAAATATATTTCTGTTGCTCCTTAACTCTAGCTCTGGCATGTACAACTTTGTGGTTAAGAATAGAGGCTTTGGAACCAGACACCCCTAGGTTAAAATCCTGGTCCTAGCACTTACTAGCTGTGTCAACTTGGGCAAAGTGAATTAACCTCTTGGAGCCTCAGTTGCTTCTCTAAATGAATGGTAATCCCCTTTGCAAGGAGAATTGTGAGTTTAAATTAGCTTATATACCTAAAGAGCTGAGCCTACAATGGAAATCACTTAAAACACTGAAAATGATTGACAGATATTAAATGTTCATTTTAGGTGAATTTAAAACTGCTATTTTTGGAGTTGGAGGTTGCTGTGAGCTGTGATGCCATGGCACTCTACCTAGGGCAACAGCTTGAGGCTCTGTCTTAAATAAATAAATAAATGAACTGCTATTTTCATTTTCCTAATGCATTCAACTGTACTGCTAAAAACTTCCCATTTAATTGAAACATGTTCTTCCATATTAACTACAAAAATCTTCCCCTAAGCCAGGGGTATGGCTCATGCCTATAATCCTAGCACTTAGAGAGGCTGAGGCAGGAGGATTGACTTCCAATGCCAAGTGTTTGAGATCAGCCTGAGTAAGAGCAAGATCTCCCATCTCTGCAAAAAAATACAAAAATTAGCCAGGCGTTGTGGCCACACCTGTAGTCCTGGCCACTTGGGAAGAGTCTAAAGCAGGAGGACGAGTCTTGAAGTCAGGAGTCTGAGGTTGCTGTGAGCTATGATCACACCATTGCACTGGTGGAGGAGAGAGGGAGATCCGGTCTCAAAAAAAAGAAAAACTCCTCCCCTGGCCTTCAGGGCCTTCTCTAATATGGTAAAATTTCTTTCTTGCTTTCCCTTCCACTGTCCTCCTAATTTTCAGTCAAACTGGACCTAGTCTGCTCCCACCTTTGAGGGTCACACAGTTCTTCTGGCTTATAATGTACTTGCCCCACCTCTGCTGCTAAACTGCAACCTGTCCTTTCAAAGTTTCTCAACTTTTTGTAACTTTCAGCTTGATAACCTTTCTCATAGTTTTGAATTCCCTGTCATTTTTGGTTGTACCTTTCAAATGGCTTTTGCAGTGTTATAAATGTATTATATTTAATATATATGTAATATATTATTTATTTTATAAGCTATATAAATAGATTGCATACTATGTCATCTTACTTATCTTTGTTTCTCCAGCACTTTTTGTCCATCAAAGGTACTCAATATGTTTGTGGATCTAAAGGTGATGTTCAATTTTCTGTGTCACACCCAGCACATTTTTCATATTCCGTTTTAATAATGATGTGTAGAATTCCCTTTCCTTCAGAGATTAAATTACATTCTAGCATATTGGCTTTACTGTCATGGAGCAAAACATTATTTTGTCACTTTTGTTGGTCAAGATCAGTTGATACTGGCTGGGAACTTCACTCAGTCTAATTCAATTTAAAAGTGTGTCCCTATCCTGATGATTCGGGGCCATCTTTTCATAAACTCCTGCTTTAATTGCTTTTTTTCTTCTTTTGTTTTTTATAACTTTTTTTTTTTTTTTTTTTTTAGAGACAAAGTCTCACTTTCTTGCCCTTGGTAGAGTGCTGTGGCATCACAGCTCACAGCAACCTCCAACTCCTGGGCTTAGGCGATTCTCCTGCTTCAGCCTCCTGAGTAGCTGGGACTACAGGTTCCCACCACAAAGCCTGGCTATTTTTTGTTGCAGTTTGGCTGGGGCCAGGTTTGAACCTGTTGTACTTGGCACATGAGGCCAGCACCCTACTCACTGAGCCACAGGCGCTGCCCCCATTTTTTTTTTTTTTTGACACAGTCTCGTTATATTGCCCTTGGTAGAGTGCTGTAGCATCACAGCTCACAGCAACCTCAAACTCTTGAGCTCAAGCAATTCTCCTGCCTCAGCCTCCCAAGTAGCTGGGAATACAGGCACCCGCCACAATGCCTGGGTATTTTTAGAGATGGGGACTCGCTCTTGCTCAGACTGGTTTTGAACCTGTGAGCTCAGGTGATCCATCTATCTTGGCCTCCCATAGTGCTGGGATTACAGGTGTGAGCCACGGAGCCCAGCCATGAATTGCCTTTTTTTATACAGAATATTCACTTTGACAACAAAATGTGTATTTGCTGAATTCATAAATTCAGTCTAGGTTTTATTTTTCTATCTATCTATCTATCTATCTATCTATCTATCTATCTATCTGAGAGATGGAGTCTGTAGCTACATTGCCCAGGCTGGAGTCCCATGGCTATTCATAGGAATAATCATGGCCCACGATAGCCTCGGACTCCCGGGCTCAGGTAAGTAGCAGTTGGCACTACAGCTGTGTGCCATTGTACTTGCCTCTAGGTTTTAGATTTGAATAAAACCAGTTTAGATTTGAGAGAAATTACCCAAGATTTCTCGGGAGCTGTGTGGGTGACACAGACTCTCTGGATGAAGCTGGAAGAACAGGAGGAAGGAGAGCAAGGCTTCAGGAAGAGCCCCTTCCTCGCATTGTGGTGGCTCCCTGCAGTTCCTAGTCCTGGAGGATGTACCCCTCCTTTCTTCTCTTCTTCTCCTACCCCCTCCACTCCTCAGCTACCTCACACACACACTCACTCTGTCTCTCTCTCTCTCTCTCTCCAATGGCTCTGGCTCCACAAACATAGCGCTTCAAGCACCTAGTTCTTGGGATTTATATGAGCCAAGTGGCTTTGGGGAACAAGTTTTTCTCAAGTCCAAAGATCAAAAGACACTTATTTTGACACTTCAGGGAAAAATAGTAACTAAGGAAATCAATAATCTTATCCCAAGCAGAAGGATGGACTTTTGTGAGGCTACCTCTGTGGTTTCCTGCCTTTTAAAAGTGGTATAATATTAGTCTCTTGAATCTTTTCCCTGTTGTGTGATTTTTAAAAAATTTTTAAACCTTACTTACTAAATCAATGTAAACTTCTTATAGGTAGAAACTATGTCCTGCCCTAAGTGTTATATATGGTAACAAGTGGCCTTCAAGAACTATATGCTTATTAATGACAATTAGAAGACTAACAGGAAATTTATATATTGGTATACATTCTTTATGGTTAGAATTGAACTTCTGTGTTTTTCAAAGGTTTTGTTTGTTTGTTTGTTTGTTTGTTCGAGACAGGGTCTCACTCTGTTGCCCAAATTAGAGTGCCATGGCATCAGCCTCACTCAGTGCAACCTCAAACTCCTGGGTTCAAGTGATCCTTCTGTCTCAGCCTCCCTCGCTATTTTTCTACTTTTAGTGGAGACCGGGTCTCGATCTTGCTCAGGCTGGTCTCAGACACCTGAGCTCAACAGTTCCTCGTGCCTTGGCCTCCCAGAGTACTCCCAGAGTTGCGAGCCACCACGCCCGACTCAAAGGCATTTTGTGATAGAATAAAGGAACACAAATGAGATTAGAAGAGGACTTGCTATTCTGGAGTGACAGGTCTTAAAATAGTTGTTTGGTTTTTTTTTTAATAAATTTTTTTTTAATCTTAAAAAAGAAAGAAGTGGACCTGTTAGAGCAAGGGATGAAAAGAATGCCAAGAAGGGGAAGAGGGAAGACTGGAAGCTGAAGCCAGTGCCAAAGAAGGTTACATTCCAAAATAGCCCCTGAATCTATTCAGCATCTAGGAAAGGTGGCCCCAGGGAGTTTGTAAGCCCTAAATGAAGGGTTAGATGTTATCTCTATCTGGAAGGAGTAATAAGAAAGAATTTACATGCATATCTCCAAAAGCTGAAAGATTTGGCAGAGGAAGACATTTTTTTAAAGCCAGATGCCAATCCCATTATAGTTTAGGACTATGAGTCAAGGACAGAGATTGGCCTGGCAGGCCATAGTCAGTCCAGAGGACACAAAGCATCTGCCCTCTTGATGAAAAGAGTAAACCTCTACTGAGTGTCCGCTCTACCAGTAAGGCTCCATTGGGGCCTTGGTTATCCAAGGTTAGTGTTAACCTTGGGAAAAGGTTAGGGAAAAAAGGACTCAGTCCTGGAAGGTAAACAAGCTGCAGGCTGGCCAGGCATGGTGGCTCACGCCTATAATCCCAGCACTTGGGAGGCCAAGGTGGGGTGGATTGCCCTGAGTTCACAGGTTCCAGACAAGCCTGAGCCAGAGCAAGACCTCATCTCTAAAAATAGCTGGGCGTTGTGATGGGAGCTTGTAGTCCCAGCTACTCAGGAGGCTGAAGCAAGAGGATCCCTTAAGCCCAAGAGTTTGCGGTTGCTGTGAGCTGTGAGGCTATGGCACTCTTCCCAGGGCAACACAGGGAGACTCTGTCTCAGAAAAAAAGAAAAGAAAAGAAAAGAAAAGAAAGGCTCTGAGCTTATAGCTCAGTGAGTAGGGTGCCAGCCACATACACCAAAGCTGGCAGGTTCAAGCGTAGCCCAGGCCTGCTAAAAAACAATGACAACTGCAACCAAAAAAATAGCTGGGCATTGTGGCGGGTGCTTATAAGCCCAAGAGATGGAGGTTGCTGTGAGCTGCAATGCCACAGCACTCTACCGAGGGTGACATAGTAAGACTCTGTCTCCAAAAAAAAAAAAAAAGGTAGCTGCAGGTTTACTCACTGGCCTGATAGGCCAGGTCCATGAGCTACTGTAGACACATATTAGTGTCCCACAGGTTAACGTCTGTTCTTGAGAAAGAGCTGATGTTAGACACCTGAAGTTCCTCATTCAGGCAAAACTGTCACTTACTTAAAAATTTTCCTAATTTTATTTATTTATTTATTGCAACAGAGTCTCATTATGTCACCGTCGGTAGAGTGCCGTGGCATCACAGACCACAGCAACCTCAAACTCTTGGGCTTAAGCGATTCTCTTGCCTCAGCCTCCCAACTAGCTGGGACTATAGGCACCTGCCACAACGCCCAGCTAAAAATTTCCTAACTTTAATTTGCATCTGTTTCCCTTTCTCTCTTCTCTTCCCTTCTCTTCATTGTCTGAAAAATAAAAACAAAACAAACAAATAAAAAAACAGCAGGGAGAAGCAAAACGGTAAAGAACAGCCGTGTTTGCTTGAATAGACTGAGAAACAGCGCAGTACAGGCTGCAGGTGTCCAGGGTGGTGGTGGTGGGGGGGCAGGAACATACTTATTGGACTCTGACCATATGCTAGTTATTATAAATGTTTTACTTCTTTAAAATCCTCACAGTAAGCCTTTGCAGTGGGTTCTATGTTACTTACTTTACAGGTGAGGAAATTAAGGTTGCCTAAGCTTACCCAGCTAGGGATCCAAATCCCACCTTCTGGTTGCAAAGCCCAAGACATTTTGCATGGGTGTCTCTTTGCTAGTGTAGGCCTGGGCACCAGAACAAACAATATCGAAAAGACATGCTCAAAAGTGGCCAAATGACAATGGCAGCAAAAATTGTGGAGCAGTGCCTCTTACAAGGGTCCTTGTGGGGGGATGAAAATAAAATGATTTTTTTCTTTTAATGAGATAGAGTCTCATTTTGTGCCCCCCCCAATAGAGTGCTGTGCCATCACAGCTCACAGCAACCTCAACCTCTTGGGCTTAAGTGATTCTCTTATCTCAGCCTCCCAAGCAGCTGGGACTACAGGCACCTGCCACAATGCCCGACTATTTTTGGTTGCAATTGTCAGTGTTGTTTAGCTGGCTGGGTTCTAACCTGCTACCCTCGCTTATGTGGCTGGTGCCATAACCACTGTGCTATGGGCAATGAGCCCATGCCCAATCTTAAAATGAGGTTGTTTACCAATAATGGGAGAGAAATTGCCACAAAGGGAAGATAAGACAGAGAACACAGCTGAGAGGCAGCAGCCCAGTATTCACTCCCTCCTCAGAGGTGTGTGAGCCAGATAAGCACAGAGAACCCACCCTCCCTGTTCTGAGTCTACCAGGACCTGGAGACCTGGCTCCCTTGTTAAGGTGGCTGTGAGAATCACCCTTCTGCTCATCACCCAAACCTCCTGTGGGTGCCTGCTAGCTCAGCTTCTGGCCCAGAAACCTGAGTGTCATCATTGATTCCTCCCTTCCCCTAACTCCTCACAGCCGCAAACCCTCGAGCCCTGGGGATGCTGCCTCTATAATGTATCTCTGATCCGTGTCTCTTGCCTCCATTTCCAAGGCTACTTATCATTTTCTGCGCTGCGCTCCAGCCCGGGGCGTTAGCCTTAGGAAACTCTCATTGACTTTTCTAAGGTAAATTATGATATGATCATGATATTCCCCTGCATTAAAAATCCCTCTGTGGCGTCCCATTTCCCTCAAGAGAATGCTCAACTGCTTAGCAGGGCATCCTGGACCATTTCCTGTCAGGCCCCGCTTCTCTGTCCAAACTCACCGTCCTGAGCCACTGGGAGGCCCCGGGGTGGAGAGCCATGGCTCTCAGGCACCTGCTGTTCTTTCTAGCAAGAAAGCCCTCCACCTGCCCAACCCCTGCTTGTCTTTCAGCCGCCCTGACCGCCCCCTGCTCCGACCAGCCTGGGTGAGTCTACGTCTTTGTGACATTCTCACCAGAGCTTACAACCGCCTGCGATGGATATGAGTTTATCATATTGCTTCGGTTTTTGTTGGTTTTAACATTTAAAAAACATGACATGGAAGTGGAAATACACAACACAATATTTGATTCCATAGATTACTCTTTCTCCAGGATACAGAGAGCCAAGGGGATAAACAGCCAAAAGATCCCTCAAAGCTGTGTAAATGTGTGAAAACTGCAAGGTAAGTACACGTGTGGGAGAGAGTTACGTATTCGGTGGAAAAAGTTCTGATGTGCTTACAAGATGAGGGTCTCTGAACTCCCATTTATAACACAGGAGAGGAAAGACATCTCGGGAACATTGCAGGCAGGCCCCAAAGGGCACCCAGGCAGCATCCTGCAGCCATCACAAAGCCACCAAACTGCGGTGTCATCAGGAAACAGAAAGCACCACTGTCCTGCCTGGAGTATATATTGCTTTCTTTAGAGCTGGGTCTCTCTAGAGATGGCTCACAAAAATAATTGAGAGCCTTTGAGACTTTCTATGTAATTGTGGATTTATAAGGAGGAAAACAGACAGCAGATCTGCAATCAGTGAAGTTGAAAGAAAATGGGGAAGTGGGCTCGGCACTCGTAGCTCAGTGGTTAGGGCGCCGGCTATATACACCCAGGCTGGCAGATTCAACCCTGGCCTGGGGCCTGCTAAACAACAATGAAAACTACAAAAACAATAACAAAAATAGCCAGGTGTTGTGGTGGGTGCCTGTAGTCCAAGTTACTTGCGAGGCTGAGGTAAGAGAATCAAATAAAGCCCAAGAGTTTGAGGTTGCTGTAAGCTGTGACACCAGCACACTCTAGCAAGGGTGATGTAATGAGACTCTGTCTCAAAATAAAAAAAAAAAAAAAAAAAAAAAAAAAATGGGGGGAAGTTTTCATTTCTGATA
>NW_003852515.1:2172912-2183643 GCF_000181295.1 Otolemur garnettii | reverse complement strand
GGACCACAGGCGCCCGCCACAACGCCCGGCCATTTTTTGGTTGCAGCTGTCATTGTTGTTTGGCGGGTCCGGGCTGGGGATTCGAACCCGCCACCCTAGGTGTACGTGGCTGGCGCCTTAGCCGGTTGAGCCACAGGCGCCGAGCCGGGAGAGATCTTGATATCCTTCCCTCCAACACCTTGCAGGACTGAAAGAGTGGTTCTTAACTATCTACAACATCTACATACTAACAACCAGTCCTCCTTGGAAGCCGGTGCCCCAACTCGCTGGGCCTGAGCACTGCACCCAGCAAGTCTTTGCATTCAGCACCTTGTCGTGGTCCTTTATCTGCAGGGAGTGCCATGAAACATCGGGCAAGGAGCAGACCACGAGAGATGGCCTTGGTGGACATGCATTGTTAGGGGGTAACCAGATGGCATGCTGCTTCACCCATCCTTTCGTCAGGAAAGGGCCAGGGCTCTTTTGTATTTATGAAGAGGGTTGCAGGAAAAATAAAATATCTCACTGAATTCTGACTTGGTGATTTCTACCAGCCTATATATAAACTTTGTGTAACTCACTGTCTAAGACATACGGTATTTATCCTTTTCTTGTAAGAAAGAAGCAAGCTAAATGACTTTTTTTTCCTCCCTTACCATTTCCCCTTTTTTTTTCTTTCAAAAAGCTGCTCTATCTATTTTATTTTATGGTCTAAAAAAGGTTGCATCACATTTGGTATTCCACAAAGGGGAAATGGAAAAAGTTATTAAAAAGTGAAGAAAACCAGTATTGCTTGCTTAGAAAATAAGATGTATGAACCCTTAAGAATGGGAAAACACCAGCTACTATGGCAGAGAGAAGACATTTTGCCAAATTTAGAACCCACTTGAAAATCACGGGTTCTAAGTTTAGAACTGAACTAAAAAACTTGAGCTCACATTGCATTTGGCATTGGTTTTAAAAAAATTCTAAGCTACTAATTAAAGGGAAAAAATTATACTCTTAGTAGTTCTAGAAGCTAGGAATTATTTTCAAACAAATTCTTTATTGGCTCAATGGAAGGGCCTGTACTTAAAAAAGAAACATTTTTTTTTCTAATTAAGTTTTCCTTACAAAACAATGATTTAAAATTGAGGGGGAAAATATTTGCCAAAGTCTTCAAAGAGTTACAGAATTGTTGTATAACCTTCTTTGGACCAAATCAAATACACCAGGTGGTTGTACAAACTTTGTATTTGTATACTAAATAGGAGCATGGAAAGTGGGCACCAGTAATTATATCCTACTGGTAAACTTCAAATAAGAAAAATGCAATAAAATTTGAAACTATCACTCAAAACAAAAACAAACTCTCACCAGAATTATTTTTATTTTCTAATGCAAATGCTAAGATAGTTATTGCAACATCATTAAGAAATGGATGAGAGTTGCTGCTGTTCTGATCCATTTGGCAATATCTGCAAAAATTTGAGACTGTAAAAATCCAAAGTACCAGCAGTGAATAGAAGTGCTTAAAATGTATCCTTTGGTGATTGCAGAGAGTTAGCAACTTTTGCAATTATGGAAAACTTAAAGATATCTTGTTCTATCCTCTACACACCTAATATACACAAACACATTCATGCACACATACATATATACATCTGATAATAATAGCATAACTAGAGCACTTGAATTGAAATAATTAGACAGCCCAGGCACAGTGGCTCACACCTGTAATCCTAGCACTCTGTGAGGCTGAGTCGGGAGGATGCCTTGAGCTCAGGAGTTTGAGACCAGCCTGAGCGAGACCCTATCTCTACTAAAAATAGAAAAACTAGCCAGGTGTTGTGGCAGGCACCTACAGTACCAGCTACTCAGGAGGCTGAGGCGAGAGGATCACTTGAGCCCAGGAGTTTGAGGTTGCTGTGAGCCATGACACCACAGCACTCTACCCAGAGCACAGAAAAAAAGAAATAATTAGGCTTGGTGTCTATAGCACAGTGGTTATGGCACCAGTCATATACACAGAAGTTGGCAGGTTCGAGCCCGGCCTCGGCCAGCTAACCAACAATGACAACTGCAACAAAAAATAGCTGGATGTTGTGGTGGGTGCCTGTAGTCCCAGCTACAAGGGAGGCTGAGGCAAGAGAATCGTTTAAGTCCAAGAGTTTGAGGTTGCTGTGATGCCACCGCACCCTACTGAGGGCAGCATAGTGAGACTCTGTCTCAAAAGAAAGAAAGAAAGAAAGAAAGAAAGAAAGAAAGAAAGAAAGAAAGAAAGAAAGAAAGAAAGAAAGAAAGAAAGAAGGAAGGAAGGAAGGAAGGAAGGAAGGAAGGAAGGAAGGAAGGAAGGAAAGAAAGAAAGATAGATCATTAAGTCAACAGTTCAAAACTGTGTAACTTTAATGACTAGGCACTTTCAAAAACTTCTATTGAAGGATATAGAACTAATTCCCAAGTTTGACTTTGTCTTAACAAGAAGATGCAATTTAGACTCACGGAAAGAGAGTAGAAATTTAAAGTTGTAAAAGCAAAAAACACTGTGTAAGTGGAAAAGGATTCATCTAGAATATATTTTGTAACTTATTCATTTTAAATAAGCATAGTTAAATGGTCACCGTGCATTGTCCTAATAGCATGTGTAGTTCTCATTAAGATTAGAAACAGAGGTTAACATTTCCAAGATCTGTGCCAAAGTCAGGATACAAAGAGATTCCCTGGGTCAACTGGGTCACACACTTCTGAAAACATATTCTACAATATAGTTTCCCATTCCTTCAAATGGCTCATTAAAATGAAATTTAATATTTAGTTTCATCTATTATATCTTAAAAATTGCTCTCAATCTGTGTTTTTTTTTTTTGAGACAGAGTCTCACTATGTCGCCCTTGGTAGAGTGCTATGGCATCACAGCTCACAGCAACCTCAAACTCTTGGGCTTAAGCAATTCTCTTGCCTCAGCCTCCCAAGTAGCTGGGAGCCTGCTGCAACATCTGGTTTTTTTTTTTTTATAGTTGTAATTGTTGTTTGGCACCCACAGGCCGGATTCAAACACACCAGCCCCGGTGTATGTGGCTGGTGCCTTAGCCATTGAGCTACGGGTGCCGAGCCCCTCACTTTATTATGAATTCATTCATATTTACAATAAATGTAATCTTTGGGACAAATTTCTTCTTTCTTCAGGCCATTATACCTAGATAAGTGGTGGATGTAAGAGAAAGAACATTTATGGGGACAAAAGTATCTCTTAAACCACTAGGAGGTGGGGTGGACAATTTTGTCAGATGGTGGTTGATTCAATTTCTTTTTTTTTTTTTTTTTAAGATAGGAAGAATTTCTTTATTAATGATCCCAACTGTATTTCTTTAGATACAGGAGTTTTGAACTCAAACACTTAGAAGAAAACAAGTTAAGATTGCATTATCCTGCAACTTACACTATCAGTAACATATTACAAAGCAAAACAGCTTGGAGAAGAGGGTAGGAAGGAAGGGGAGTGAGGGAGGGAAGAGAAAGAAAAGGAATACGTTGATCAAGTGGAATTTTTTTTTTAATTCTTAGGAACTGTGAAGTCCTTGCAAGCACAGCTCATTTCTGCAGATTATTTTCCAGTGTGTACAAAATGGAACCAAAATGGAGAATCCCTTAAGAATCTGAAGAGGTGCAACATTAAAAGCTACGATTATCCAGTAACAAGCGTTCCAGCCTTCAGCTGCCAGCGCTTCCTCCTGCTATTCCCAAGTTAGTGGGAAGAAAACGTCTTCCCCGTGATTGTTTTCCTTTCTTTTTTCTCCGCATCTGGCCATGCACGGTTTAGCACCTGGAGGAAATGAGATGTTTTTGCCGCATATGTGTGTGAAGATAGGCCTTAGGGGGTCCTCAAACTTTTTAAACAGGGGGCCAGTTCACTGTCCCTCAGACGGTTGGAGGGCTGGACTTTGGCCCCAGGACGAGTCAGCTGCTAAGCAGGATAGGCAGTAGCCGCAAAAACACCTGGCGGGCTGGGTACATGTCCTCGGCGGGCGGGCCGCATGTGGCCCGCGGGCTGTAGTTTGAGGACGCCTGCGACAGCACTTGATGTGGTAGTGCAGGTAGTCCCGGAACGTGTGGATCAGGTTGATGGTGTTGTCAGGGGCGCTGGCTTGGTGTGGCGAGGGAACAGCACAAAGGTGATGTAGCCACTGTTGTCACCCACGGGGGCAGCTGTATCTTCAGCTCCAGAGGAGCTGTTCCCTGTGGCTAAAGAGGACCTGTGGGGCTGTGGGGCTGGCTCTGCGTCCTTTTTTGAACTCCTGCATGAATGCCTTTCCAATGACCACATCGTCATCATCCTTACACACTGTGCTGGGGACTACCGTGACTCGGTCTCATCATCACTATAATGGATAACTGCCCCGTTCTCTCCTTCTTTGCCTTCTTCTCGGAACTGGAAATATTTCTCAAAGACAGAGGCAAAACAATTTTGCTTCAACATGCCAGCCTGATGTACGATGGAATCCTTGGATGTGGGCAGATTTTCAAGGTCGTATAGCAAGGGGACATTGTATCCTGATTCTGGATTTACCAAGAAACTCCTGTAGACGCTCTTTAGTAACTCATCAGCACTGTGTGCCCTAAGTTCCTTGTGGAATTTCAAAGAAATACTGACAGTCACTTTTGTTTTGTCTCCTTTAGGATTTGAAATATGATAGAGGACCCCATCAAAATCTGCAAATGGTACTTCTACTGCTTCTGGTTTGTTTCCAGTGACTGCATTCTCGAACTTAAGTGCGAGTGTCTCCTCTATGGTACGGTTGTTCACCTCCAGCAGGATCAGGGCTGCAACTGTCCCAAACAGGGGAAGGAGAAAACAGGGCCGGTGAGGGTGGGTAAGGAAGGGAAGGATGGGGGGAGCAGCCCTAGGCCCCCTGAGGAGCGGTGGGGAGAAGGTTAAGGGAGAAGGGGTGGTGGTTGACTCAATTTCCATAGAGCATTGGCCTTTCTTGGGCTCCAGAGATAGAAAAGACCACATATCTGCCCCCGTGCCAGGGAAATCATAGCCTATGATTCCTTTGCCCTGGAATAGGGCTTTCTGTGATATCAACAGGAATAAAGGAAAGCTGGGTAGTTTGCTGACATCCAGATTCTTGGTTGTCTTTGACAAAAAATCCCCAGATTCTTAAACTGTCTTCTAGGCCAGGCATTTTCAATTCTTTCATGTGTAAATTTTCCATGGAAAAAAGAAATGAATAAATTTAGTGTTGCGAAGAATTAGGTCTCCCAAATATTTTTTGCCATTATGCATTTACCTAGTCTGAAACCCAAATTTTCATATTTTCCTGTGCTTGGCTCCAATAATAGACACAAGAGATATGTATCTCGGCTTGGCGCCTATAGCTCAACTGGCTGGGGCGCCAGCCACGTGCACCTAAGGTGGTGGGCTCGAATCCCCAGCCTGGACCCGCCAAACAACAATGACAGCTGCAACCAAAAAAAATAGCCGGGCATTGTGGCGGGCGCCTGTGGTCCCAGCTGCTTGGGAGGTGGAGGCGGGAGACTCGCTTGAGCCCAGGAGTTGAAGGTTGCTGTGAGCTATAGTGCCACGGCACTCTACCCAGGGGGACAGCTTGAGGCTCTGTCTCAAAAAAAAAAAAAGAGATATGTATCTCAATTAAGAATTTAGGAATTGAAAAAAAAAAGGAATTGGCCAGGTGTGGTGGCTCACACCTGTAATCCTAGCACTCTGGAAGGCCAAGAGTTAGGAGGATTGTTGCTCTTAGGAAAAAACTCCTAAGAAGATATTGTGGCACAGCGCCTATAGCACAGAGGTTACAGCACCAGCCACATACACGGAGGGTTCGAATCTGGCCTGGGCCAGTTAAACAACTGCAACAAAAAAATAGCCGGACATTGTGGCAGGCACCTGTAGTTCCAGCTACTTGGGAGGCTGAGGCTAGAGAATCGCTTAAGCTCAAGAGTTTGAGGTTGCTGTGAGCTGTGATGCCACAGCACTTTACCAAGTGTGACATAGTGAGACTGTCTCAAAAAAAAAAAGAAGATATTGTTAAGAAAATGAAAAGATAAAGCATAGAGCAGGAAAATTTTGCAAAATGTACATCTGATAAAGGATTGGCAACCAGAATATATAAAGATCATTACCATTCAGCAATAAGAAGACAATGCTATTTTTTCATTTTTTAAGAAAGTTTCATTTTGTCTTCCTCAGTAGAATAGGTGATGTCATAACTCATAGCAACCTCAAACTCTTGGGCTCAAGTGATCCTCTTGCTTCAGCCTCCCAAGTAGCTGAGACTACAGGTACCTACCACAACATTAGGCTAGTTTTTCTATTTTTAGTAGAGACAGGGTCTCACTCTTGCTCAGGCTGGTCTCAAACTCCTAAGCTCGAGTGATCCACCCACTTCGGCCTCCCAGAGTGCTAGGATTATAGGTGTGAGCCACCAAGCCTGGCAACATTTTAAAATGGGCTAAAATATTTAAACAGGTGCTTCATAAAAGAAATTACACAAATGGCTGATAAAAGATGCTCAACACCATTACTTATATAGAAAAAATGCAAATCAAAACCATAACAAGATACTGCTACACATCAATGAGAATGGCCAAAGTTAAAAAGATGATACCAAGTGTTTGTGAAGATGTAAAACAATTGTTGATAGGAATTTAAAATGGTACAACTGGGCAGTGCCTGTGGCTCAGTGGGTAGGGCGCAGGCCTATATACCGAGGGTGGTGGGTTTGAACCCAGTCCCAGTCTAACTGCAACAAAAAAATAGCTGGGCACTGTGCTGGGCACCTGTAGTCCCAGCTACTTGGGAGGCGGAGGCAGGAGAATCGCCTAAGCCCAGGAGTTGGAAGTTGCTGTGAGCTGTGATGCCACAGCACTCTACCAAGGGCAATAAAGTGAGACTCTGTCTCTAAAAACAGAAAAAAGGTACAACCACTTTGGAAAACTGAATGTTTCTTTAAAAATTAAACATACACCTATGATTTGACCTATTCATTCCACTCCTAGCTTTTATCAAAAAAAAAAAAATGAAAATAGATATTCACACAAAGACTGTACAGGAATGTGCATAGTAGCTTATTGTGTGATACCTAAAAACTAGGCAGAAACTAAATGCGCAACAGATGAATGCAGACACAAGGCGTGGTGTGTCCAAACTGGTATTATCAGCCAGTAGTAAGAAGGAATGAACCGCTGACGTGCACGACGGAGATGGCTCTTGAAGTCTTTCTGCTGAGTGAAGTCAAACTAAAAACTACATATTACACGTTCTCATTTCTGTAAAACGCTAGAAAGTGCAGACTAATCTGTAAGTGGCAGAAAGCAGCTCAGTCATTGTCCGGGGCAGGGATGACAGAGGGTAACGAGCTGAGAACGCTTTGGGGATGATAAAAATGTTCTGGATCTTGGTGGTGGTGGATTCATGGATGTGCGCATTTTTCGAAACTTTGAATTGAGCACTAATTTATTGTGTACAACTCAGTAAAGATGCTGTTTTCAAAATATCCAACTGAATGTTCTTCAGGCCACTGAAGCATCACGTTTCTCAAACTGAGCTCACCACCTTCTCCTGTTTGTCGTCTTGGTTAATGTTCTTCCTCAGCTGACGGCCCCACCATCCACGTCGCCTGCTAAGCTAGACAGCTCGGCACTCACCCCCGTTCCTCTTTTGTTCATATCTTTAAACTTTTTTCCCAAATTCATCTCTAACTCTTTGTTTGTTTTTAATTCAAAGTAGTATTTTTTTTTAATCCTTTTTTTTTTTTGAGACAGAGCCTCAAGCTGGAACTACAGGCCCCAGCCACAATATCTGGCTATGTTTTTTTGGTTGCAGCTGTCGTTGTTTGGATTGAACCTTCCAGCTCAGGTGTATGTGGCTGGCGCCTTAGCCGCTTGGGCCACAGGAACCGAGCCTCGAGTAGTGTGTTTTTTATGGTAGTAAAAAATGGATGTAACATAAAATTTACCTTTTTTTATTTTTTTGAGACAGAGTCTCACTCTGTTGCCCTGAGTAGAGTGCCATAATGTCGTAGCTCACAGCAACCTCAAACTCTTGGGCTCAAGCTATTCTCTTGCCTCACACTACTGAGTAGCTGGCACTATAGATACCACCACCACACCCAGATGGTTTTTCTATTTTTAGTGGACATGGAGGGTCTTACACTCTTGCTCAGGCTGGTCTCGAACTCCTGAGCTTGAGCCATCCTCCTGCCTCGGCCTTCCAGAGTGCTAGGATTACAGGCATGTTCATGCCTGGCCCCATTAAAGGTTACCATTTTATAGCCGGGCATTGTGGCAGGCACCTGTGGTCCCAGCTACTCGGGGGGCTAAGGCAAGAGAATCACCTAAGCCCAAGAGCTGGAGATTGCTGTGAGCTGTGACACCACAGAACTCTACTGAGGGCCATAAAATTAGACTCTGTGTCTTAAAAAAAAAAAGTTACCATTTTAAACAGTTTTAAGTGCACAGTTCAATCACAGTAAAAAAATTCACAGAGCTGTGCAATCCTCACCACCATCTAGAACTTTGGCATCTTCCTCATTAAAACTCTGTACCCATTAAACACTCCTCATTCCTCTCTCCCTCCCTGTAGCACCTGGCGACCATTCTGCTTTCTGTCTGCATGAACTTGACTGCTTTAGGTCAAATTTGACTGCTTTAGGGCTGTTCAAAAAGTATCCAGCCACGAAATAAAAAGAGTGAGACGTACATGGCTAGATGCTTTCCTGAAAGCTCTGGAATAGTCTACCTCATGGAAGGGCAATCATTCAGTACATGCCCTTTATGACTGGCTTGCTGCACTTAGCACAATGTCCTTAGGGCCCATCCATGTTATAGCATGTGTCACAATTCCCTTTGTTTTAAAGGCTGAATAATATTCCATCGTATGTATGTGTTTACCCATTTATCAACTGATGGACATCTGGGGCATCTCTAATTCATCATGAACACCACTACCACCCCAGCTTAGGTATTCATCATAGTCTCACTATATTGCCCTCGGTAGAGTGCCATGGCTTCACAGCTCACGGCAACCTCAAATTCTTGGGCTTACGTGATTCTCTTGCCTCAGACTCCCAAGTAGCTAGGACTACAGGCACCTGCCACAAAGCCTGGTTGTTGATGGGCATTGCAGTTGTCATTGTTGTTTAGCAGGCCTGGGCCAGGCAGGGTTCGGACCCACCAGCCCCAGTGTTATGTGGCTGACGCCCTAACCACCGAGCTACGGACACTGAGCCAGGTGTTCAGCATCTCTTGCCAGGGTTATTTCAGTTGGCTATTCACTGACAGTCCTGTCCTCCTCCTTCCAGGCACCTTCTGCTACCGGCGTCATTTTCTCTTCTCCTCCTCCTTTTTCTTTTCTTCTTTTTTTTATTGAGACAGAGTCTCACTTTGTCACCCTGGGTAGAGTACGATGGTGTCATAGCTCACAGCAACTTCAGACTCTTGGGCTCAAATCATTCTCTTGCCTCAGCCTCCCGAGTAGCTGGGACTATAGGCACCCGCTACAATGCTCAGCTAATTTTATAGGCAGGGTCTCGCTCTGGCTCAGGCTGGTCTCGAATCTGTGAGCTCAGACAATCTACCTGCCTTGGCCCCCTGAGTGTTGGGATTACTGGCGTGAGCCACCACACCCGACTGCCTGCGTCATTTTCCTAAAGCAACAATCTTGTCTGTCCTCTACTGAAAGACCTTTGTGTACACTTTCAAACTAAAATGGGATTATACTTTCTTTTTTGTTTGAGACAGGGTCTCACTATGTTGCCCAGGCTGGAGTGCAGTGTCTATTCACAGACGCAATCCCACTACTGATCAGAACGGGAGCTTTGACCTGCTCCATTTCCGACCTGGGTCAGTTCACCCCTCCTTAGGCAACCTGGTGGTCCCCTGCTCCTGGGAGGTCACCATATTGATGCCGAACTTAGTGTGGACACCCAATCTGCATAGTGCACTACAGCCTAGAACTCCTGGACTCATGTGATCCTCCTGTCTCAGCCTCCCGCATAGCTGGGACTACAGGCACACACCACTGCGCCTGGCAGATTATACTTTCAATACTGTTCTGCAGTCTCCTTTTTTACATTCTACTTTTGAACAACTCTAGTTAGTAGAGATTTCTTTCTTATTTTAATCCAATATATATTTCCAGGTCACTTTCTCCCGTTGGTCCTAGTTGTGCCCTCTAGAGTGACGCTGCATAATTTTAACCTCTCCTAAGTGGCAGACAACCCTTTAAACATTGGAAGATAATCATCAGTCTTCCTTCCCCAGGCCTGAGCCATTTCCCAGCTGAAGTGGTTCCCAGGCCCTCGCTGCTCTTCTCTGAGTGTGGGCCATTTGGTCAGTGTCTTGAAAACAGGATGCCTAGTCTGAGTGTGGTGGTTCACGTCTATAATCCTAACACTCTGGGAGGCTGAGGTGAATTGTTGGGCTGGAGTTTGAGACCAGCCTGAGCAAAATCGAGAACCCACCTCTACTAAAAATAGAAAAACTAACCAGACATTGTGGTGGGCATCTGTAGTCCAGCTACTCGGGAGGCTGAGGCAGGAGGATTGTTTGAGCCCAGGAATTTGAGGTTGCTATAAGCTATGATGCCACAGCACTCTAGCCTGGGCAACAGAGATACTGTCTCAAAAATAAAAACATACAGGCTCGGCGCCTGTGGCTCAAGAGGCTAAGGAGCCAGCCACATACACCTGAGCTGGCAGGTTCAAATCCAGCCTGGTTCCACTGAACAACCCTGACGGCTGCAACCAAAAAATA
>NW_003852515.1:2170352-2172822 GCF_000181295.1 Otolemur garnettii | reverse complement strand
GAGGTTGCTGTGAGCTATGATGCCACAGCACTCTACCCGGGGCAACTATCTCAATTTATTTTGAGGCTCTGTCTCAAATAAATAAATAAATAAATAAAAACAGGGCAGCGCCCGTAGCTCAAAGGAGTAGGGCGCTGGCCCCATATGCTAGAGATGGTGGGTTCAAACCCAGCCCCGGGCAAAAACTGCAAAAAAAAAAAAAAGAATAAATAAAAACAAACAAACAAACAAAAACCCAGATGCCAAAACCCGAGCACCGTCCTCTAGGTGTCAGGAAGAGTGGGCCTAGCGTCTCCTGCGTCCTGTGCTCTGCTTCTGTAATGCAGTCTAGTAAGCCCTGAACCTTTTTAGCTTCAATACTGATGTATATTAACTTGGAGTCAATTCAAACATTCAGGGTTTTTTTTTTACTTAATTTTTATGACATCATTGGTCACTTGAAGGAGGAATGGTCACAGGAAGGAGAAGGGGGAGAGGTGGGCTTACAGGAACATTTTTTCCTCAGCAATTTTGTTTATTCAATGTTGACTGTTTCTGGGTGGCACCTGTGGCTCAAAGGAGTAGGGCACGGGCCCCACATGCCAGAGGTGGCGGGTTCAAACCCAGCCCCGGCCAAAAACTGCAAAAAAAAAAAAAAAAAAATGTTGACTGTTGCTGGTATCAAAAGCAGATCATCTCCACACCACTCCTCCCTTCGGTCCCCATATCAGGGCGTAGCAAACACTAGGCCCTCATACCTAACTGCCTTTCCAACAGTCTGCCTAGACCTACAGCCTGGGCCTGGGCCTCCCCTCGCACTAGTAGGCCCATCCCTGATAGCCCCGGGGCACTTGTGGCAAGTGATTAGCAGCAGCAGATGTTGGTAATTGCCATAAACACACACATCTGAAAATGCCTTCATGTGAAAGTATTCAGCAATTCGGACACTGAACATCAAACAGGAGCCTCACTCCAAAATGTAGGGAAATGGACCAAGAAAGTAGTCTGCTGTCTCTCCTTTCCCTAGGCAGCTCAAAAGCCAAGCCATCAAGGGGAGACAATTCTTTAGAAAAGGGGTGTTGTACATTTCTTGTGGGATTTTCAAAAGGAAAATATGATATGTTTGGCTCTGTGCCTGTAGCTCAGTGGTTAGGGCACCGGCCACATGCACTGGGGCTGGTGGGTTCGAACCCGGCCAGGCCCAGCTAAACAACAATGACGATAACAAAATAGGCTTGGTGCCTGTGGCTTAAGTGGCTAAGGCGCCAGCCACATACACCTAAGGTGGTGGGTTCGAATCCAGCCCAGGCCGGCCAAACGATGGCTGCAACCAAAAAATAGGTGGGCGTTGTGGTGGGAACCTGTGGTCCCAGCTACTTGGGAGGCGGAGGCAGGAGACTCGATTGAGCCCAGGAGTTGGAGGTTGCTGTGAGCTTTGATGCCACCGGCACGCTACCCAGGGGGATAGCTTGAGGCTCTGTCTCAAAACAACAACAACAACAACAACAACAACATCAACAACAAAATAACCAGGCATTGTGATGGGTACCTGTCGTCCCAGCTACTTGGGAGGCTGAGGCAAGAGACTTGCTTAAGCCCAAGAGTTTGAAGTTTCTGTGAGTTGGGACACCATGACACTCTACTGAAGGTGACACAGTGAGACACTGTTTCCCCCCCACCAAAAAAAAATACAATATATTCAATAGACAAGGAGAAGGATTGCTTTTCCAGGCAAATTTCCTTGAAACTTGGAGCCATTAAGAGGATGAACTTAACTGAACATGTTTAGGGAATTCTTTTTTTTTTTTATGGTCAATTTCTCTCTCTCTCTCTTTTTTTTTTTTTTTTGAGACCGAGTCTCACTCTTGTTGCCAGCCATAAAGTACTATAGTGTCATAGCTCACAGCAACCTCAAACTCTTGGGCTCAGCTGATTCTCTTGCCTTAACCTCCCAAGTAGCTGGGACTACAGGCACCTGCCATAATATCTGGCTACTTTTTTTTAGAGATGGGGTCTCCCCCTTGCTCAGGCTGGGTCTCAAACAAACTCCTGAGCTCAGGCAATCCACCCACCTCGGCCTCCCAGAGTGTTGGGATTACAGGCATGAGCCAACGCGCCCAGCCTCTTTATGGTCAATTTCAGGCTGATGGCTATTTATCCTCTATACAGACATTCCTTCCATCAGATCAATAATACTCCATCACCTTCCCCCCAAAAAAGAAAGGAAAAAAAGGAAGAGAAGGCCAAGTGCGGTGGCTCATGCCTGTAATCCTAGCACTCTGGGAGGTCTAGGCAGATGGATTGCTTTGAGTTTAGGAGTTAGAGACCACCCTGAGCAGGAGTGAGACTTTGTCTCTACTAAGAAATAAAAGAAAGGCAGGGCTCGGCGCCTGTAGCTCAAGCGGCTAAGGCGCCAGCCACATACACCTAAGGTGGCGGGTTCGAATCCCCAGCCCGGGCCCACCAAACAACAATGATGGCTGCAACCAAA
>NW_003852515.1:2154417-2170319 GCF_000181295.1 Otolemur garnettii | reverse complement strand
GTCCCAGCTACTTGGGAGGCGGAGGCAGGAGACTCGCTTGAGCCCAGGAGTTGGAGGTTGTTGTGAGCTGTGATGCCATGGCACTCTACCCAGGGGGAATAGCTTGAGGCTCCGTCTCAAAAAAAAAAAAAAAAGAAAGAAAGGCAGACAGGAAGGAAGGAAGGAAGGAAGGAAAGAAAGAAAATACCCCTGCCCTGAAGCATGTGTGCACACACCACCACCACCACTACGACCACCACGACTACCACAAATTTATTATTATTTTGCGACAGAGTCTCACTTTGTTGCTCTCAGTAGAGTGCCCTAGCACCATAGCTCACAGCAACCTCAAACTCTTGGGCTTAAGTGATTCTTTTGCCTCAACCTCCCGAGTTGAGTGATGCCTGCCACAATGCCTGGCTATTTTTAGAGACGAGGACCGGCTTTCCCTTGGGCTGGTCTTGAACCTGTGATCTCAGGCAATTATTCCTCATATTCCTCTACACAGGAAAACCATCGCTTCCCTGGCCTTCAGCCTTCCTTCCCTTAATTACAAGCAGATACTTTGATCCTTGGCCATCTTTTCTTTTCCCCAAATTGTCCCCCATCCCTTTCTGCTAGCTCTTTCCTCTTTGCTTTTGCTACACCCAGGATGCTCCACTGCAGAAGACCAGTTTGTCCACACCACCGCACCAACCCTACTCACTTTCTTCACCTGCACCTGGACACCCCGAATGATTACTCCACAATGATTCCATTTTTGGATCCATCACACTCCATTTTCACTAACCTACAAAAATATGTGTATATCCTAAGGTCAATTAGGACTTTCTGTTAGAAAAATTCAGTGGTCTTCTTTTGGAATTTATCTTCTCATGTCCTTTTCCTTGAGCCCTTGGGATCCAGCAGGAGTGGGAAGGGCTGGAGAGGAAGGGTTGGAGAGGAAGGGGCACACTGGGAGAGATTTCTGGGTTTGCCTTTTCTGAAAGATTTTTGTCACTCACTCTATCCTCCCCTTCTGCTCCCACCCTCTAAGTCCAGTTGTAGAGTAGGATACAATTCCAATGATCTCCAAATACCACAAATCTAGAAAAGGAACAAATTCTTTGCCCTAAAGAAGGGGTCAGAAATCACCCAACTCCTTCTTTTCCCCACTAATTAAAATCAAATGACAGCTGTGCTCAGGTCTAAAACGGGCCTGGTGAATCTCTGATGTCTGGTTCGGGGTCTCTTCACCACAAAGTCTCTGGATCATCAGTTTTCAAAAATGGCAGCTCTCACTCCACCGTGATTCAGGACCTTCCCCAGTTCTCCTTCTTTCAAACCAAGTTTCTCTCTGTTGTCTTTCAGGCAGCCTCACAGTCTGACCCAACACTGATCTTTCCATTATCATAAGCATTCCCCAAACCACATTTAAAAGCCACAGTGCCCTTTTCTTGTTCTCCCAGAAGCAAAAAATATGAGAAACAAAACTTCACTATTTGTACACTACTTCTTCCTCTTTAATAAACCATTAGTTGCTGGGTTTGGATGGCTTAGGATCACAGGACCAAAAAGAAATCTTAAAAAGTCCAGTCTATTAGTTACATCACCTTTAAATTATTATGTAATGGCACTGAAGAATCCTGAAAACTGCCATTCACTTAAACAAAACTAAACTCTGTCCTAAGCTACTGGCATTTGTTTAAGGTGAATCTGAAGCTTATTGGCCAATCATCCTAGCGCCTTATGAGTACTTCAGACCTGGTGCTATGGTTTGGGTGTGCCCCCCAAAGTTGGAAACTTTCAATGTAACAGTATTAAGAGGAGGGGCCTGGCTTGGCACCTGTGGCTCAAGCGGCTAAGGTGCTAGCCACATATACCTGAGCTGGTGGGTTTGAATCCAGCCTGGCCCACCATACAACAATGACAGCTGCAACCAAAAAATAGCCAGGCATTGTGCTGGGCTGCTGTAGTCCCAGCTACTTGGGAGGCTAAGGCAG
Source organism: Otolemur garnettii (assembly GCF_000181295.1). Lineage (NCBI taxonomy): Eukaryota > Metazoa > Chordata > Mammalia > Primates > Galagidae > Otolemur > Otolemur garnettii. The sequence goes on along the minus strand of NW_003852515.1, from coordinate 2,168,358 downwards.
GAGAATTGCTTGAGCCCAGGAGTTGGAGGTTGCTGTGAGCTGTGATGCCATAGCACTCTACCCAGGGTGACAGCTTGAGGCTCTGTCTCAAAAAAAAAAAAAAGAAGAAGAAGAGGTGGGGCCTTTAAAAGGTGATTGACTCGGGGCAGTGCCTATGGCTCAGTGGGTAGGGTGTGAGCCCCATATACCAAGTGTTGCGGGTTCAAACCGGCCCCTGGCCAAACTGCAACAACAAAAAACAGATGGGCATTGTGGTGGGCAACTGTAGTCCCAGCTACTCAGGAGGCTGAGGCAAGAGAATCATCTAAGCCCAGGAGTTGGAGCTTGCTGTGAGCTGTGATGCCATAGCACTCTATTGAGGGCTATAAAGTGAGACTCTGTCTCTACAAAAAAAAAAAATAGGCGATTGACTCATGAAGGCTGACCCGTCATGAATGAATTAGTGCTGTTATCTTGAAAGTGAGTTCTCAAGGGAGTGAATCAGCTAATTCACTAATTCAGGAGTGAGTTAGTTCTTGAAAGAGCAGGTTGTTATAAAAGTGAATTCACAGCCAGGCAAAGTGGCTCATCCCTGTAATCCTAACTCTCTGGGAGGCCAAGGTGGGACGATCCCTTGAGCTCAGGAGTTCAAGGCCCTCCTGAGCAAAAGTGAGATGCCATCTCTACTAAAAATAGAAAAATTAGCTGGGCATTGTGGGTGACAGCTGTAGTCTCAGCTACTTGGGAGGCTGAGGCAGGATTGCTGCTTGGACCCAGAAGTTCTGTGAGCTATCCTGAGGCCATGGTGTGCTAGCCTGGGCAACAGAGTGAGACTCTGTCACCAAAAAGAAAAAAAAAAAAAAGAAAGAAAGAAAAAGAAAAATACACACACACATATATATATATTTTTGAGACAGAGTCTTACTTTGTCACCCTTGGTAAAGTACAGTGGCATCATAGCTCACAGCAACCTCTAACACTTGGCCTCAAGCTATTCTCTTGCCTCAGCCTCCCAAGTAGCTGGGACTATAGGTGCCCACGATAATGCCCAGCTATTTTTAGAGAGGAAGTCTTGCTCTGGCTCAGGCTGGTCTTAAGCTCATGAGTTCAGACAATCCACCTATCTCGGCCTCCCAGAGTGCTGGGTTTATAGGCGTGGGCCACTGTGCCCGGCAAATTATATGTTTTTAAGTTAAACATACACGTGTAGATTTCAGTGTGGACCAATCTATCTCCATGCATTTGAATGATTTAGAACAAGAATTGTGAACCTGAGAGTTGAAACCGACCTCAAGTGTGTATATTTTCATACAATGCAAATGTTCTTTGGATTCATCAGATCCTTAAGGGGTTCGTGGACTCCAAAAGTTTTAAGAACCCCTGCTTTAGAAGAAACACAAGATTAAAACCAAGATCTTATTTTAAGGGCAGCACCTGTGGCTCAGTGAGTAGGGTGCTGGCCCTATATACCAAGGGTGGCAGGTTCGAACCTGGCTCCGGCCAAACTGCAACAACAACAAATAGCTGGGTGTTGTGGCAGGTGCCTGTAGTTCCAGCTAATCAGGAGGCTGAGGCAAGAGAATCACCTAAGTCCAAGAGCTGAGGTTGCTGTGAGCTGTGATGTCACAGCACTCTACCAAGAGCAACAAAGTGCACTTAAATATGTAAAAATGTTATTTTACATATTTATAAATGCATTAAATAAAAATATCAAATAACTTCCATTTCAGCAAACATAAAAAATGTCAGTATTATAAACAATCATCATGTGATTAGTAACCACATTTAAAAGCTAATCTAGACGATACTATTACATTATGTCAGCAACAAGTGTTGTATCAGCAAGTATTTACCTTAACATACATACAAGTACATCAGGGAGAAGAATGTCCAAATACAGGCTTGGTGCCCATAGCACAGTGGTTACAGCACCAGCCACTATACACCGAGGGTGGCAGGTTCGAACTTGATCCAGACCAGCTAACCAAAGACAACTGCAACAAAAAATAGCTGGGCATTGTGGTGGGCACCTGTAGTCCCAGCTACTTGGGAGGCTAAGGCAAGAAAATCGCTTGAGCCCAAGAGTTTGAGGTTGCTGTGAGCTGTGACACCACAGCACACTACCGAGGGTGACATAGTAAGACTCTGTCTCAAAAAAAAAAAAAAAAAAAAGGAACGTCCAAATGCAGATTTTAATCTGGATTGCAAACTACCAGTAGACTTATTCTCATTATTGTTTATGAAAAACTTCAGGGCTCGGCGCCTGTAGCTCAAGCGGCTAAGGTACCAGCCACATATGCCAGAGTTGGCGGGTTCAAATCTAGCCCGGGCCTGCCAAACAGCAATGACAACTACAACCAAAAAAAAATAGCCAGGCATTGTGGCAGCCACCTGTAGTCCCAGCTACTTGGGGGGCTGAGGAAAGAGAATCGCTTAAGCCCAGGAGTTAGAGGTTGCTGCGAGCTGTGATGCCACTGCACTGTACCCAGGGCAACAGCTTGAGGCTCTGTCTCACACACAAAAAAAAAAAGAAAGAAAAACTTCAGGCAGATAATGTAAAGGCAATACCAAATACAGATCAAATCATGACTGAACATAGTGCTTCAGTTATAACACCTTGTTTTCTTGTATTAGAGAAGAAAAAAATTATCGTACATGCTTTATAGCAGATTGATTAAAAGATCTACTGGGGAAACTCCTTTCATAGCCAAATTTTGGAGCCAAAAATCAAATGCAGAACTTGGATTTTTTTAAAGCCAGGACCCATTCAGAGTACTCCAAGAATAGTTCTCAAATTGCTGAAAAGTATCATTTCCATAAATCTATTTTGGAAATGGATTTTAAAAATTAGAAGATTTGAGTCAGCCACACATAAACCAGTGAAGTTATTATGTACTCCATTTGTTGTTTTACATTTAAGGTAGAATTAATTTATTTATTTGACAAATATTTATTGAGCCTCTGCTATATGAAGGCATTGATCTCAGTGATAGGATTACAGCACTGAACAAAACATACCCTCCCAAAAAACATACAAATAATACATACGTTCACTGGAAAACATTCAGATACACAAGTGCACAGAATTAAAAAATTTAACTTGTTCTCCTTAAGGTCCATCCCCCATTTCAGTTCCTTCCTTATAATTAACAGTTACCAATTGTGTGTATTATATTTTTTATAAACTTTTTTTTTTGAGACAGAGCCTCAAGTTGTTGCCCTGGGTAGAATGCTGTGGCATCACAGCTCACAGCAACCTCCAACTCCTGGGCTCAAGCGATTCTCCTGCCTCCACCTCCCAAGTAGCTGGACTACAGATGCCCACCACAACGCCCAGCTATTTTTTGGTTGTAGCCATTATTTTTGTTTGGTGGGCCTGAGCTGGATTTGAACCCACCAGCTCAGGTGTACGTGGCTGGCGCCTTAGCTGCTTGAGTCACAGGCGCCAAGCCTTTTATTTATTTATTTATTTTTTGAGAGTAAGTCTCACTTTGTCACCCTCGGTAGAGTGCAGTGGCATCACAGCTCACAGCAACCTCAAACTCTGGGGCTTAAGAGATTCTCTTGCCTCAGTCTCCCAAGTAGCTGGGACTACAGGTGCCCACCACAGCACCCAGCTATTTTTGTTGTTGTTGCAGTTGTCGTTGTTTAGCTGGCCCCGGGCCAGGCTGGAACCTGTAAGCCTTGGTGCATGTGGCTGGCACCATAACCATTGTGCTCCAGGTGCTGAGCCAGTTTTGTGTATTCTATTCTAGACCTTTTCTGTTCATTTGTTTTAAAAAAAAAACCTTACATAGGGCTTTTAAAACAATTTTATTGAGATATAGTATACATACTGTGCATGTGTATATGCATACCATAAAATTCACTTGTATGAAGTATACAATGAATTTTTTTAGTATATTTTCAGTGTGTCCAACACCATAATCTAGATAAGTAAATTTTAAAATTATAAATTGATGTATTACTTTTTAATTAAAAATTCTACTTATCTAGATTATGGTGATATATAGATATATATCTATATATAACTTTCTTTTTTTCTCGAACCTTGCAGAGAAAGACCTTTTCTTTTTCAATAGTACTAAACTTTGGAGATGTTCTCTACATGCTAGTATAGATAGATTTGTAATCACTTTCTAAAGAGAGAACTGTGTCAGATTCCTTAGAAAAAGGATGCTAGGCTCAGTGCCTGTAGTTCAGCAGCTAGGGCACCAGCCACATACCCCAGGGCTGGTGGGTTCGAACCCAGCCTGGGGCCTGCTAAACAATGATAACAACAACAAAATAGCTGGGCAGGCTATTAGTTGTGGCAGGCACCTGTAATCCTAGCTACAATGGAGACTGAGGCAAGAGAATCCCTTAAGCCCAAGAGTTTGAGGTTGCTGTGAGCTGCGATGCCATAGCACTCTAATGAGGGGAACATAGTGAGACTCTGTCTCAAAAAAAAAAAAGAAAGAAAGAAAAAGTATGCTAAACACAGCAATTAGATAGAATTGTTTATGGTAACAAATAATTATCACAATTCAATATGCAAATATGCAAAAAGTTAAGTGACTTATAGAAAATTTTTTTTATTTTTTTGAGATGGAATCAGTCTGTCTTCCTGAGTAGAGTGCTGTAACATCATAGCTCATTGGGTTCAAATGATCCTCTTGCCTCAGCCTCTGGAGCAGCTGGGACTATAGGCATCTGCCACAACGCCTGGCTAGTTTTTCTATTTTCAGTAGAGATGGGGTCTCAAGCTTAGGCTGGTCTTAAATTCCTAAGCTCAGGCATTCCTAGCACTCTAGGACCTACCTCAGCCTTCCAGAGTGTTAGGACTGCAGGCATGAGTCACCGGGCCCCACTGACCATTAGAAAGTCTTCAGAGTCCAAAGATCACCAATATTTAAAGGCATGCACACAAAACTAGTAATTTCGGTTATTTTAAAATAATAATAATAATGGTTTTTTTTTTTGAGACAGAGTCTCAAGCTGTTGCCTTGGGTAGAATACCATGGCATCACAGCAACCTCCAACTCCTGGGTTTAAGAGATTCTCATGCCTCAGCCTCCCATGCAGCTGGGACTACAGGCGCCTGCCACAACACCTGACTATCTTTTGGTTGCAGTTATCATTGTTGTTTGGCAGGCCCGGGCTGGATTCGAACCCTCCAGCTCCAATGTCTGTGGCTGGCACTCTAGCCGCTGAGCTACAGGTGCCGAGCCTAAAATAATAATGCTAATAGCTAACAGTTATATAACTTTTACTATATGCTAGATGCTATTCTAGAAGTTCAACATATAAGAACTCTTTTTTTTTTTTTTTGCAGTTTTTGGCTGGGGCTGGGTTTGAACCCGCCACCTTCGGTATATGGGGCCAGTGCCCTGCTCCTGTGAGCCACAGGTGCCGCCCTACATATACGAACTCTTTAAGTCCTCACAATTCCATAAAGTATTTACTATTCTCATACTTATTATACAGATGTAGAGACTAAGACAGAAGAGCTGCAGTAATTTGTCCCACTAAACCAAGTTAGTTAAAAAAAGGCAGAGTTGCCGGGTGTGGTGGCTCACTCCCATAATCCTAGCACTTTGGGAGGCTGAGTAGGTGGATTTTTTGATCTCAGGAATTGGAGACCAGGCTTAGCAAGATGGAGACCCTGTCTCTACGAAAAAACAGAAAAAATAGCCAGGTATTGTGGCAAGAGCCTATAGTCCCAGCTAACTGGGAGGCTGAGGCACAAAGATCACTTAAGCCCAAGAGTTTGAGGTTGCTGTGAGCTATGACACCAGGGGATTCTACTCAGGGTAACAGTGAGACTCTGTCTCAAAACAAAAACAAAAACAAACAGCACCTGTGGCTCAGTGGGTAGGGCGCCGGATTCAAACCTGACCCCGGCTGAACTGCAACAAAAAATAGCCCATGTTGTGGCAGGAGCCTGTAGTCCCAGCTACTCAGGAGGCTGAGGCAAGAGAATTGTCTAAACCCAGGAGTTGGAGGTTGCTGTGAGCAGTGTGATGCCATCACACTACTGAGGGCGACAAAGTGAGACTCTGTCTCTACAAAAATAAATAAATAAATAAATAAAGGCAGAATTGGGCTTCTAAGCCAGGCAGGATTTTGGCTAGTTTGAGTGGGCTTCAGAGACCACATTCTTTTTTTTTTTTTTTTTGAGACAGAGTCTCACTTTTGTTGCTCTCGATAGAGTGCTGTACTGTCACAGCTCACAGCAACCTCCAACTCTTGGGCTCAAGCAATTCTCTTGCCTCAGTCTTCTGAGTAGCAGGGACTATAGATGCATAACACAATGCCTAGCTATTTTTTTTTAGAGAGGTGGGTCTTACTCTAGCTCTGGCTCAGGCTGGTCTGGAACTCATGAGCTCAGGCAATCCACCGGCCTCCCAGAGTGCTAGGATTATAAGTGTGAGTCACCACTCCCGGCCAGAGGCCAACATTCTTAAACTGATTTAATTGAGATGCAGGGGAGTGAAGAAGGGGAAATATAAATAAATGGATAAAAGTTCAGGATAAATGTAAACAGGGAAAGGTAGGCTCCGTTCCTGTAGCTCAGCAGCTAGGGCACCAGCCACATACACCAGAGCTGGCAGGTTCAAATCCAGCCCAGGCCTGCCTAACAACAATGACAACTACAACCAAAAAATAGCTGGGCATTGTGGTGGGCACCTGTAGTTACTTGGGAGGCTGAGGCAAGAGAATCGCTTAAGCCCAAGAGTTAGAGGTTGCTGTGAGCTGTGACACTACAGCACTCTACCCAGGGCAACGTAGTGAGACTCTGTCTCAAAAAAAAAAAAAAAGTAAATGGGGTAATGCAGGTAAAGTGTTTAACACAGGGCTGACTCCTAGTAAACACACAATAAAAGTATATGATAAATAAATCACATCATTATTATATTATTAATTAAGAAATCACTATTAGAGACCATACAATAGCTCCTAGGGAGAATATTTCTCTTCTGTTAGGAAAATTTACCTTTCTGTTCCCAGCCTAAGGGTTTAATTGGCTGTCTTTATTTGGGGCTGCTACAAATCTGCAGGGTCATTGATTCCACTTGGCCCTCCCCACCCCCCCCAAAGCTTCTATGTCCTAAGTACAGGTACCGCAAAGGTGACAAGACTGAGCTCAAAGCAGTTATAGCAGACAAAGCAACAATAAGGGTATTGTAGACCTAGATGCTTGAGGCCTGGAGTTCAAGGTTGCAGTGATCAAACTTAAGAAAAGCCACTGGGACTCCGGCCTGGGCAACACATAGAGACCCTGTCTCAAATGAATGACTGAATGAAGGGTATATACTGATCCTTTTGGGCACAGCGATGGAGAAATCAGTTTGATTTAGGGGAGTCAAAGAAAGCTTCCAAGAAGAAAGAAACATTGAGATAGCACTTGGGAGACAGGGTAGAGTCAGAAGATGAGTAATCTTTTTTTTTTTGAGACAGCATCTCACTCTGTCCCCTGGGTGGAGTACCGTAGCATCATAGCATACAGCAACCTCAAACTCTTGGGTTCAAGTGATCCTCTTGTCTCAGCCTCCCAAGTAGCTGAGACTACAGGCAACCATTACAATGCCCAGCTAATATTTTTTCTACTTTTAGTGAAGATGAGGGGGAGTCTCACTCTTGCTCAGGCTGGTCTTGAACTCCTAGCTCAAGCAATATGCCTGCTTTGGTTTCCCAGAGTGTTAGGATTACAGGCCTGAGCCATAGCCCCCAGGAGATGAGTAATCTTACTTGTCCTTAGTGAAATTTGAGTTTTATCTGGAAGATAATGTGGAGCCATTAGAAAGGAATGAAATGGGACAGGCCTGGAGGGAAGAACAGTTAGAAGGCTGGATGTGAATTACCCACCCCAGCTGGGGGCAAAGTCTCCACCCAAATCATCTGCTGTTCTGCCTAGTTTGTTTCTTAGTTTTTGTCTCATGAAGTTACTCTGTCTTCAGGCTTCTCGATCACAATGTGGTCTCAACCGAACATAATCTTTTATATTTGAAATGTGTTTTTCATGCTTAATGTTGTTAAGCATCTTTTCAGGCTCTAGAAACTTCTTTTTTTTTAGACAGAGTCTCACTATATTGCCCTCTGTAGAGTGTTGTTTCTCACAGCTCACAGCAACCTCAAACTCTTGGGCTTAAGTGATTCTCTTGCCTCAGTTTCCCAAGTAGCTGGGACCGCAGGCACCTGACAATGCCTGGCTTTTTGTTGTAGTTGTCATTAGCAGGCCTGGGCCAAGGTCGAACCCATCACCTTCAGTTTATGTGGCTGTTGCCATAGCCACTGTGCTACGGGCGGGGCCCTGAGCCAGGCTCTAGAAACGTCTTTTCAAAACATCAGAGACCTATGATAAAGCTCAACAGAAAAGGATTCCTTGACAGATTAATGCGCTAAAGTGAAAAAAATAAAAACAAACACCAAAAAAAAAAAAAGGGATTCCTTAACTTAGAGATGCCCAAGGGGGTAATTTAAAAAGGAGCATGACAACCAGCACCCCCCATCACATCAAAGTTAGAGCTGTGGTGGAAAAGAAGAGTTTAGGGGAGGAGAAGGTTTCAGTTAGGTTTAAATTGTGATTTCCTTGCACTAGGGTTACCCTTAGGGATGAGTAACAGGTAAAGGAAAGTACCCTTTTTGTGAAGCTTGCGTAGACAGAAGGAGTTTAGGGTAACCCTAATTAAAACCAAGGTGAGGCTGGGCAGTGGCTCATGCTGTAATCCCCACACTGTAATCCTGGCACTTTGGGAGGCCAAGATGGGAGGACCCCTTGAGCCCAGGAGTTCCAGACCAGTCTGGACAACATAGTGAGACCATATCTCTACTAAAAACATACATACACTGGCTCGGCACCTATGGCTCAAGTGGCTAAGGCACCAGGCATGTACACCTAAGGTGGTGGGTTCAAATCCAGCCTGGGCCTGCCAAACAATGATGGCTGCAACCAAAAAATAGCCGGCGTTGTGGCAGGCACCTGTGGTCCCAGCTACTTGGGAGGCAGAGGTAGGAGACTCGCTTGAGCCCAGGAGTTGGAGGTTGCTGTGAGTTGTGATGCCATGGCACTCTACCCAGGGGGGCAGCTTGAGGCTCTGTCAAAAAAAAAATAATAATAACCATACATACATACAAACATAAAATAAAACCAGGGAGAAGTACCAGATAACACTGGTTAAAGACTGGAATTGGAGGTGAGAGAGGGAAGGAGAAAAAGAATGTGCCTATAACACAGTTCTTGTTTTGTTTTTGTAAATAATTTTTTTTCTTTTTGCAGTTTTTTTTTTTTTTTTTGAGACAGAGCCTCAAGCTGTCCCCCTGGGTAGAGTGCTGTGACATCACAACTCACAGCAACTTCCAACTCCTGGGCTCAAGCGAGTCTCCTGCCTCTGTCTCCCAAGTAGCTGGGACCACAGGCACCTACCACAATGCCCGGCTATTTTTTGGTTGCACCCATTATTGTTGTTTGGCGGGCCTGGGCTGGATTCGAACCGGCCACCTTAGGTGTATGTGGCTGGTGCCTTAGCCACTTGAGCCACCGGCATCGAGCTTCTTTTTGCAGTTTTTGACAGGGCCGAGTTTGAACCCAGCACCTCCGGTATATGGGACCAGAACCCTACTCCTTTGAGCCACAGGCACTGCCCCATTTTTGTAAATAATTTATTACATTAACTGGAAAGAATTAAATATTATTGTTAAGTTCACATTTTCAAAATACTACTTTATTTTTCCCCTTCTTATTCAATATTATGGAAAACTGTAACCAAAGTCAAGAGAAGAGTCTTATGGAAACCCGTTGTCCACCTTCAACAGTTCTCAACCCATGGCCAGTCCTGTTTCCTACTGCTGACCCCTGGATTACTCTGAGGCGATCATTTCATCGTAAGTACCTCGCGAGCACATCCTGGACCTGGTCCTCGTCTTCACTCACTGCCCACCTCTCGGGAAGAGTCTGAGGACACTGAGGAGACAGATCTGCAAGAGAAGAAAATGGTCCCCACGGAGAGCACACTGGGGCAGAACAAGGAGAGCCGACACCCCTGAGCGGGGCAGGTCAGGGCGGTGGGTGAGGCTCCCAGCCCCTCCTGTCCCCACCAGGTGGAAGTGGGATACACCCAGGGGCATCTCCGGTGGGAGAAGTTAGAATTTGCTGATGACCTTTCGGGCTTTGGGACTGAAAGGCTATTATTCTCAGCCATGGAGAGATTGGAGCAAGAGGAAGACAGGAATGTGGCTGAGGAAAGGTCAGCTGTGTTCCTGGAATCAGCCAGGTGTAGTGCTGAGAGGACACTCTTAACTGATCAACTGAGCACATGTTCATCCCTGGTCTTTCACCGGCCCCCTCTGTAGATCAGTATATAGTCACAACCACCCCTATTTCTTTCCTCCAATCTCACGCCAAGATGTGTCCCTCTTGCTCTTCTCCAGGGCATCCACCTCCATCTCCCACTGGCCATTCTGCCTCCTAGCGGGCATCTTCTCTGCAACACACCTACGTGCTGTCCACCTGTGCACACGCCAGCTGTTCCCCTCCAGCTCTGCAGTTGCCTGGCTGGCATGAGGCATTCTTCAAAGACTTATCTTTTGGGGAAACCTGTGACTCGCCCCCTTCCTGCTGAGTTAGGCAGCTCCTGGCATACCAGGTGCAGCACCCTGGGGTGTGTGCAGCTGTGCGCTGCTGGCTCCCAGCTGACTGATGCCCTAAGGCAGAAGCTGACTGGTATTTCTCTTGCACTCCTATCTTTCAGGGTGATCACACAGAAGGTGCTCAGAACACGTTTATCAGAAAACAGTGGGGCTACAAAGACAATCAAACCATCCCTACCCGAAGTAATTCAGTCTACAGAGAAGCGTTCCCCCTAAAGCAAAGAGATCAGGGTCCCTACTTACTGTTCTTCAGGGTTTTTCCCATAACGTTCAGGGTAAAACTTCAAATTCTTAGAATGGCAAACAAGCCCCTTCTGAGTTTGTCTCCTGCCCCAGCTCAGTCTACCCCACTCAGTAATAAGAGTGTATCCCTTGCCACAGTGTGAGCTCTTACAAGCTCCCTGGGGGCATCTCCTCCGGTCACCCAAAATTTCATCTCCTAATCTAATCAACCTGCTCATCCTTTGAGACTCAGCTGCAGTGTCACTATGTGTGAAGGGTGCCCTGGCCCCAAACCCGGGGGCGGGGGGCCATGGCACTTCATACATGCACCCAGAGGTGACACATAGAAGAAGGAAGTGTTACCTTTTGTACTAGACAGGAAGATCCCTGGGAGCAAGGACTGTTTCTTCATCCATGCATCTCTAGCAATGAGCACGATGTCTGGTGCATATTAGGGCCTCAGCAAATATCTGATGAATGACTGAATGAGGAAATAAAGTATCTGGTTCCTTCAGTTTCTGTTACTGCAGAAACACACACAGAGTCTTCACACTCATTCTGTGGCCTGAGGCAGATAAGACTGGCATTGCAGAATCAAAATGTCAAAAGACCAATATTAATTTGCTGGTGGTAGAGTAAGCAGATTGCTAGTACCAGGCCCTTCTTCCTCGGTTTAACCTCCGAGAAAGTGGCTATCTGCACACTAGACATACCTTTGCACCCAGTCATCAGTTAACGAGACCCAGAAAATTCAAGGGTGTGGCTGGCTATAGCCTGGAGCGGCTGCTCCCATATCCTATGGTGTAGTGTAAATGTCCTTATTATTCCCATTCAGGTTCTAATTCATGGAATTAGAATAATAAGACTCTCCAAATAAGGTTAATCTAAGAAAGTTGTTTTTACAACTTTCCCTTACACTAGGGAAAGCCCAGAAGGACAAAACAGTAGACTTCTAATGACACTCCTTTGTCATCTGTTTCATCCTTATGCTCAGTTAAAATTGCTCCTAAAGTTAAAGTTTTGAGTATTTTCCTAAAGGTATACCCCTTCCCTTCACTTTTCAGTAGTCAGAATACTTACAAATATTATTTCACATTCACTAGTTGTGCTTTTGGAAATGAAGCTCAATAACAGCACCACTATTCTGCCTTCATAATTATCTTCCTGCTCCAGTTCCTGATCAGGTGCACCTTTTTTTTTTTTTTTTTAAATTCTAAGAGACAGAGTTTTACTTCATCACCCTCAGTATAGTGCCATGGCATCACAGCTCATAGCAACCTCCAACTCCTGGGCTTAAGTGATTCTCTTGCCTCAGCCTCCTGAGTAGCTGGGACTACAGGCGCCCACCACAACACTGGCTGTTTTTGTTGTTGTTGCAGTTTGGCTGGGGTTGGGTTCGAACCTGCCACCCTTGGTATATGGGGCCGGCGCCCTACCCACTGAACCTGTTTTTTTTTGTTTGTTTTGTTTTGTTTTTTTTTAAGAGATGGACTCTTGCTCTATCTCCTAGGCTGGAGTGCAGTGACATATTCATTGGTCACTGCAGCCTCCAACTCCTGCCTGAAATGATCCTTCCACCTCAGGCTTTTGAAGTGCAAGGACTGTGGGCATGAGTGACTCTTGGCAGAGTGCTGTGGTGTCACAGCTCATGGCAACCTCAAACTCTTGGGCTTAAGTGATTCTCTTGCCTCAGCCTCCCAAGTAGCTGGGACTATAGGTGCCCACCACAACGCCTGGCTATTTTTTTTGTTGTAGTTGTCATTGTTGTTTGGCGGGCCCAGGCTGGATTTGAACCTGCCAGCTCTGGTGCCCTAGCTGCTGAGCTACAGACACCAAGCCCAGATACACCTTGCATATCTAAAATATATATATGTTATATATATATGTGTATACATATATATATATATATATTTTTTTTTTTTTTTTTGAGACAGAGCCTCAAACCGTCACCCTGGGTAGAGTGCTATAGCATCACAGCTCACAGCAACCTCCAACTCCTGGGCTCAAGCGATTCTCCTGCCTCTGCCTCCCTAGTAGCTGGGATTACAGGCACCCACCACAACACTTGGCTATTTTTTAGTTGCAGCCATCATTGTTGTTTGGCGGGCCTGGGCTGGATTCAATCCCATCAACTCAGGTGTATTTGGTTGGCACCTTAGTCGCTTGAGCCACAGGCACCAAGCCTAAAATATATTTATGTGAGACTCTGAGGACAAAAATAAAATTATGTTCATGGGCCTGGTCAGGTGGCTCACTCTTGTAATATAGCATTCTGGAAGGCAGAGGCAGGTGGATGGATCCCTTGAGCTTAGGAGTTCGAGACCAGCCTGAGTAAGAGTGAGACCCCATCTCTCTCTTTTTTCTTTTTTTCTTAGAGACAGAGTCTTACTTTGTCACCCTTAGTAGAGTGCTGTGGTGTCACAGCTCACAGCAACCTCTAGCTCTTGGGCTTAGGTGATTCTCTTGCCTCAGCCTCCCTACTAGCTGGGACTATAGGTGCCTGCCACAATGCCCAGCTATTTTTTTGTTGGGTTTGAACCCATCACCCTTGGTATATGGGGTCGGCACCCTACTCACTGAGCCACAGGCGCCGTCCAGAGACCCCGTCTCTAAAAATATATGTATGTGTGTATATATATATATTAATTAATCCAATACTATTAAATTCAATTCCAAAGCCCAAATATCAAGACCTATTCATGTTTAACTCTTGATCTTTGTGGGTGTATGCTCACAAATATGTGCTTGATGGTAATGTGATCATGGAAAAATAGGAGTGCAAAATTTTGGTCATTGAGAAATGAGATGAAATTGAGAAATTTGCTAAACTGATGGGGCTAAAAGATAGACACACTGGCTTGGTGCCTATAGCTCAAGCAGCTAAGGCGCCAGCCACATACACCAGAGCTGGTGGGTTTGAATCCAGCCCGGGCCTGCCAAACAACAATGACAACTACAACCAAAAAATAGCCCAGCATTGTGGTGGGCGCCTGTAGTCCCAGCTACTTGGGAGGCTGAGGCAAGAAAATTGCTGAAGCCCAGGAGCTGTGATGCCACGGCACTCTACCCAGGGCGACAGCTTGAGGCTCTGTCTCAAAAAAAAAAAAAAAA
>NW_003852515.1:2146604-2153873 GCF_000181295.1 Otolemur garnettii | reverse complement strand
TTGGAGGTTGCTGTGAGCTGAGATGCCACGGCACTCTACCCAGGAGGACAGCTTGAGGCTCCTGTCTCAAAAAAAAAAAAAAAATTGTCTATTTGTCAATGTCACCTGGCTGTCTCACAGACCCAACTTCCCTGAAACCTGAACCACCACCAAGCTCACTCTTCTTCCGCCATTTCCTGCCTCTAGTGACGGCACTGGAGTCCACCTCATAGTGCCAGCCAGGAATCTGGAAGCCTAGAGTCAGTGCCCAGACAGGCACATGATAAATGCCCAACAAGTATTTGTCGTGTGAGCAATTTAATGAGCCATCCAGTGAGTGGGGGTGGTCATCCTGGACTCTTCCCTCACCCTTAACCAGAAGATTAATTGATCATAAAATCCTGCTGTTTTCGACATCATAAATCTCTCTCAAATCCTTTCCCCCTTTTAAATCCCCACCTTGCCTCCCTTGCTGGATTGTGTCAAGGCTAAAATGAGATTAATATATATAAAAGTGTTTTGCAAAGAATAAACCTCTGGGAAAAAAAGAAAGGCTAAATCCCTCTGGAATCTGTTACTAAACTTACCAGTACTGGTTTGCCAATTCCTTTTAAGCTATGATTTTTTTTTTTTTGGTCCTCCTGACCTTGTTGCTTTCTCTGCCGTGGCTTCCAGAGGCTCATCACTCAGCTTGTATGAAAATACCGCTGGTCGCTACATACGCACCGGCTTAGCAGTTCACTTATATTTCCTTTTATGTTGCTTGCTGCTGGTTATTTCTCAGAGTAAAATCTAGCTCCTGAGAAGGCTTTGAAGCGCCCCAGGAAAAGGAGTTGTTACAAGGCTTTTGTAGCTTCCACAGCATCTCACGCAATCCTAGGCATATAGTAAGCGCTTAACAAATGCTTATTGATTGAGAGATCAATTCTGCTCCATCCCTCCTTAACCACCCCTCTCCCTCCGCACTATCCTGACTTTCAGGATCCATTTCGTATTCTTCAAAATGCATTGTTTATATCAGGAACATTTCTTCCTAAGACATTTGAGAAAAGAAGCGTAGATTAGCTGACATATACAAACTTTTAAAAAGTTCCTATCCGTCAGTCCCAGATTACTTGCCCCAAACACTGATTTCATCAAGGTGTCCCACGGCCCCAAAACCTATTTCTCCAGGGATTTGCTGGTAATCAGGGAATTACCCAGCTGGGTAGGGAGGGAGTTGCCCAGCTGGAGTACATTGGTGTCATCACAGCTCAAACTCCACTCAAATTCCTGGGCCTACCTGATCCTCCTGTGTCAGCTTCTTGAGTAGGTGGAACTACTGGTATGTGCCACCACACCTGGTTAAATTTTTCTTTGGGGGGGATCCTTTTGTAGAGACAGGTCTTGCTCTTGCTCAGGCTAGTCTCAAACTCCTAACTTCAAGTGATCCTCTCATTTTGGCTTTCCAAAGTGCCAGCATTACAGATGTAAGCCACCAAGCCCAGCCATCATTCTTTAAAGTGTACTAAGGGGGCCCAGTGCCTATAGCTCAGCGGCTAGGGCGCCAGCCACATACTCGGGGGCTGATGGGTTCAAACCCAGCCTGGGCCTGCCAAACAACAATGACAACTACAACAAAAAAATAGCTGGGCATTATGGCGGTTGCCTGTAGTCCCAACTACTTGGGAGACTGAGGCAAGAGAATGGCTTAAGCCCAAGAGTTAGAGGTTGCTGTGAGCTGTGATGCCACAGTACTTTACCAAGGCAACAAAGTGAGACTCTGCCTCAGAAAAAAAAAATGTACTAAGTGAACAAGAGTGGAAGAGCCAAACCCTGATAGATTATTTATCACACTGAAATAATAGTTTTACATATATTGTGCTTATAAATGTACATCTAAAACCAAGTATAGTGGTAATTAAAATATGTGGAACACTGCCAAAAGCAATTTCAGAACTGAAGAAAAATAGGCCATTGACGTTTTTCTCTTTTTTCCCATTACATCATATCAGACACCAAGTCTTATTGCTTCTCTCTGTGAAATATGGCATTTCCTTTGGGGACCGCATCACCTCCACAGAGCCAGCCTCGAGTGTCCCGTCCATCTCCATTGCCTTCACTTTTTTATTTTTTATTTTTTTGAGGTGGAGTCTCACTTTGTTACCCTTGGTAGAGTGCTGTGTCATCACAGCTCACAGCAACCTCAAACTCTTGGGTTTAAGTGATTTTCTTGCCTCAGCCTCCCAAGTAGCTGGGACTACATGCACCCACCACAGTGCCTGGCTATTTTTTTGTTGTTGCAGTTGTCATTGATGTTTAATGGGCCCGGGCTGGATTTGAACCCACCACCCTGGGTGTATGTGGCTGGAGCCCTACCCACTGAGCTACGGGCACTGCCTGCCTTGAGTCTCACTTTGTTGCCCTCAGTAGAGTACTGTGGCATCACAGCTTACAGCAACCTCCAGCTTTTGGACTTAGGTGATTCTTAGGCCTCAGCCTCCTGAGTAACTGGGACTACAGGCGCCTGCCCCACTACAACATCCGGCTATTTTTTTTGTTGCAGTTTGGCCGGGGCCGGGTTTGAACCCCCCCACCCTCAGTATATGGGGGCAGCGCTCTACCCACTGAGCCACCCTGCCTTGCCTTCTTAACTGAGCTTTTGGTCTTTATGTAGTTTACTCACAGCCCCAGATTACTTGCCCCAAACAGATTTCATCAAGCTTTCCCACTGCCCCAAACCTATTTATCCAGGGGTTCCCTGGTATTTATTTATTTTGCAGTTTTTGGCCAGGGCTGGGTTTGAACCCACCACCTCTGGCATATGGGGCCGGCACCTTACTCCTTTGAGCCACAGGAGCCGCCTTGTTCCCTAGTATTTAGAAGACAAGTTTTCAAGGAATTTTCAAACGAAGCCTACCTTCCCTGTCTAACTTCTCTGACACTTCTTTCCAGAGGTGACTGTGAACTGTCCTTTAAGAGGTAAACTTGACTCAGTGCCTGTAGCTCAAGTGGCTAAGGCAACAGCCACATACACCTAAGGTGGCGGGTTCGAATTCAGCCCAGGCCCGCCAAACAACGAGGGCTGCAACCAAAAAATAGCTGGACGTTGTGGCGGGTGCCTGTGGTCCCAGCTACTTGGGAAGCAGAGGCAGGAGACTCGCTTGAGCCTAGGAGTTGGAGGTTGCTGTGAGCTGTGATGCGACAGCACTCTACCTAGGGGAATAGCTTGAGGCTCTGTCTCAAGAAAAAAAAAAAAAAGAGCTAAACTTGTTACCTAGGATTTAACTAGGTAAATTTTACATCCACACACAATGATGTAATGAGCAGATTTAAATTAAGAGTATGCATGCTCTGTAAATAAGTGGTTAAAGAGCCGGAGATAGCCTGAAACTCCAATCAAAACCTGGGCTCAATGGCTCACACCTGGCTGAGGCAGGAGGGAGGCTGAGGCAGGAAGATCACTTGAGCTCTGGAGTTGGAGCCCAGCCTGATCTGAGAGAGAGCGATCCCCGCCATGACACTTGGTTGATTTTTCTATTTTTAATAGAGACGATGGTCATGCTCTTGCTCAGGCTAGTCTGGAACTCCTGGCCTCAAGCAATCCTCCTGACTCGGGTTCCCTGAATGCTAGGCCAGGATTATAGATGTAGATATTGTGCCTGACCTATTTATTTGTATTTTAGAGAGAGAGTTGCTCCATTGACCAGGTTGGAGTACAGCGATCATAACTCACCACAGCTTTGAACTCCTGAGCTGAAGGAGCTCTTCTGCCTTGGCCTCCCTAGGCCTACAGGCATGTGCCACCACATCTGGCTATCTATCTCCTCATTTGTAAACTGGAGAAACTGAGATGTGTCTTGTGCTTTTTTTTTTGTTTTAGAGACAGAGACTCACATTGTCACCCTGGGTAGGGTGCACAGATCACAGCAACCTCCAGCTCTTGGGCTTAGGTGATTATCTTGCCTCAGCCTCCCAAGTAGTTGGGACTTCAGGCACCCCCGGACAACAACCGGCTATTTTTTTGTTGCAGTTTGGGTTTGAACCCACCACTCTCGGTATATGGGGCCAGCGCCCTACTCACTGAGCCACAGGTGCTGCCCTGTGTCTTATGCTTTGTAGTCAGCACAATTCTAAGATGACCCTCAGTAACACCCTCCACCCCTGTCCCTACAGAATCTCCTGCCCTTTGAACTTAGGTGGAATCAGTGAATATGCAGAGATTTGACTCTCATGATTAGTTTATGAGACGGCACAGCTGAACGCTGACTACCAGAGATCACTCAGCTAGACCTGACCTAATCATTACATTAAATCATTAAAAGCAGAGAGTTTTCTGTGGCTGGAGGTGTAACAGGAATCAGAGATTCAAAGTAGAAGGACTTGCCCTTGCTGACTGGAAGGTAGAGGGGTGTTCAGGGAAAGGACCAGAAAGCAATGCCCTACTGACAATCAGCAAGAAAGTGAGACTTCAGTTATACAGCTTCAAGGAAGAGGGTTCTCACAGTATAACCAGAGTAAGCTTGGACTTGAATCTGAGCTCAGTGTGGAGACATCTTGATTTTTAGCTTTGTGATCCCTTGAGCCTGGCTGTGCTAAGCTAAAACTTTTTTGTTGGGTGGGGGAAACAGGATAGGGTCTCACTCTGTCCCCTGTGCTAGAGTGCAGTGGCCAGATTCATAGCTCTCTGCAGTGTCAAATCCTAGGCTCAAACGATCCTCCTGCCTTAGCCTCCTGAGAAGCTGGGACTACGGGCATGAGTGATCATGCCTGGCTAATTTTTTTTTCTACTATTTTTTATAAATATCAGGTCTCACTACATTGCTCAAACTTCTGGCTCAACTTGACTTGCAGAACTGTGCTAGTAAGTGGGTGTTGTTCGAAGCCTCTGTTTGTGATCATTTTCATCACGCAGCAACAGAAAACTAACATGTCCTTCTCAGCGCCTTCATCACTGAGCAAAACATAATTTAACATTGCATTCAATACATATTCACTGAGGAAACCTCAGTAATTAAAATAGCTTTATCTTCCCACTAGTAAAGTCGTGAATGTCAACTGGCCTTCTCTGCCTATTATCAACATTAAAAAATTGTTTTAACAAGAATTTTAATTTGAACAGTATCTGTCATGCTTATTTTATATTTATTAAATTGCTAAAAGCACATTATTCTAGTAGGGATGTTTTCATAAAACATGAAAGGAGTTATTTAAAGCAGAGATTCACCTAGGTCCTAGAAACATATTTCATATCATATCCCCAGGGGCTAAATTTTAGTTTCAGGACACCAAAACCAGTTAGTAGAATATTTTATAAACTAAGGCAATTATCAAAAAAAATTGGAGGTAAAATCTCTTTGCATAATTTACCATCACAAAGAAAGATTCTATATAACAAATGTATTTCCATGTCAATGCAGAACATCCAGAGAAACAATGCTTTATTGGTCTGGGTTTTTTTTTTTTTTTTTTTTAAACAGAGCCTCAAGCTATCCCCCTGGGTAGAGTGCTATGACATCGCAGCTCACAGCAACCTCCAACTCCTAGGTTCAAGCGATTCTCCTGCCTCCACTTCCCACGTAGCCAGGACTACAGGCGCCTGCCACAACGCCCAGCTATTTTTTGGTTGCAGAAGTCATTGTTTTTTGGCAGGCGCAGGCTGGATTCGAACCTGCCAGCTCAGGCATATGTGGCTGGTGCCTTAGCCACTTGAGCCACAGGTGCCGAGCCTTTATTATTTATTTATTATTTTTTTTAAGACATTATCTCACTATGTTGCCCTGGCTAGAGTGCTATAGCATCACAGCTCACAGCAACCTCAAAGTCGTGGGCTTAAGTGATTCTCTTGCCTCAGCCTCCCAAGTAGCTGGGACTACAGGTGCCAGCCACGATGCCCGGCTATTTTCTAGTTGCAGCCGTGGTTGTTTGGAGGGCCCGGGCTGGATTTGAACCTGCCAGCTCAGGTGTATGTGGCTGGTGCCTTAGCCACTTGAGCCACAGGCCCAGAGCCCACACTTTTTTTTTTTTTTTTGCATCCAAAATCTTTTAATAAAACAGTAGGTTGCAGTGTTAGTTTTTGTAGCCTTGGCTGGCCTGACGGCCTCTGGCACGCTCAAACTTTTGGCCCTTGGAACGGACATAGGGTTTGGTATGGCTGTGCGAGGTTCCTGGGGCCTCGCCGAAATGCCGGTACACCTCCCGGCCCTTGCGAGGACCAGAAAAAGCAGGACAGTGCCACGGCCCTTGGGGAGTCCAGGGCCAGCTGGTTGGAAGTGAGGATCTTGCCCCCTGCCTTGAGGATCCGAGTGCGGCCGGCTACTCCGGCGCAGAGCACACACCGTCAGTTTGGGCACTTCCCGACCCCGCACATCCTCTGTTACGGTCCCCACAACCACAGCAGCTTCGTTTTTCGCCAGGAGGTTTCATCTTCCGGATCATCCGGGAAAGAGACAGTGGTGGCCGATTGGTGCCACTCGTAAACAACCTCTTTGGCACAACCTGGTTAAAGGCAGAGTTGGATCGTCCGGCCAGAAACCTGTCCAGCTTGACCAACAGCCTTAGGTAAAAGTCCTGGCTCTTGGGCTCCTTGCGATAAACCTTTCAGGCCTTGCTGTGGCGAATATCGACTCCCACCATGGCGACACCCTCTCAACCAGGTCCGGAAAGAGAGAAACAAGTTGAAATGGGCGGGGAAAACCTACAGTGCTGGACGCCGTGGGCCCACAGTTTTTAAGAAAAGATTTTTTAGTCAATATTAAGGAGGAGACTAGGAGAGTAAGACCAGAATTTCAGGCTAGGATTCTCTTTGTTTGTTTGTTTTTTTGGAGACAGAGTGTCCCTCTGTCACCCTGGCTAGAGTGCAGTGACATCGTCATAGCTCACTGCCACTTCAGACTCCTGGGCTCAAGCCATCCTCCTTGGACCAATCCCTTTGAGATTCTCACTCAACGGGTCTGGGCAAAACTTCCCGGTTGGTTTCGTATGCACCCATCTCCCAAAGCCTTTTTAGCACTAATGTTCTATACGTGGGATTTTGTTACACCTTATCTCTGTTCTGGTTCTGCAGCTTAAATCCCTTGTACTTTTCTCCGCAGGTATTTTGGTATACAACAGAAAACCAGAATGCTGGGAGAATCAAAGTAGACGACAGAAACTTAGTTTTTTGTTTGTTTGTTTGTTTTTTTGAGACAGAGCCTCAAGTTGTCCCCCCTGGGTAGAGTGCCCTGGCATTACAGCTCACAGCAACCTCCAACTCCTGGGCTCAAGCGAGTCTCCTGCCTCCACCTCCCAAGTAGCTGGGACCACAGGCGC
>NW_003852515.1:2132385-2146460 GCF_000181295.1 Otolemur garnettii | reverse complement strand
ACTTAGTTTTACAGTTCATCAGCAGAATTTACAGAGAACAGTGGAACCTTAACTATAGATTCGCACTCGTGTTTGCTCTGACTTCCATCCAGTAACATGGAAAATCCAGAGTTGGCCAAGTTGACTGTTAGTGTAATTAGAGAAAGCATGGAAGTCTGCAACTCTCATATAATTTTTTACACCCTTCTTCCTTTTCCAGTTTCTCTTCATATTTATTTCATTGTCCTTGATTTTAGGACTCAATTTAGATCTGACATAAAGGTGGTCAGGCAGAGCAGTCAAGGGCATGAGCTTGTGGATTCAGATGGATTGAAGTCCTAGCTCTGCCCTGTAGTTGCTGAAGAACTCTGGGACAGTTATTTAATATTCATTACCTTCAAGGCTGCGCCAGTGGCTCACACCTGGAAGGCGGGTAGATTGCCTGAGCTGACAGGTTCGAGACCAGCCTGAGAAAGAAAGAGCGAGAGCCAGTCTCTAAAAAATTGCCAGGTGTTGTGGCAGGCTCCTGTACTCCCAGCTACTTGGAAGGCTGAGGCAAGAGGATCACTTGAGCCCAGGAATTTGAGGTTGTTGTGAGGTATGACTCCATGGCACTCTACCAAGGGCGAAAAAGTGAGATCTCTCTGTCTCTGTCTCTCTCTCTCTCTCTCTATATATATACACATACCTACCTTAACTTCAGTTTCCTCTTCTTGGTAATAGGAAACAGGACCTTCTAGATATCATTGTTGTTTGCTGCCCACAAGAAAATGTACGAAAAGCACTTAGAAGGCTAGTCGATGTGGCTCATGCCTGTAAGCCAAAGCGAGTGAATCCCTTGAACTCAGGAGTTCGAGATCAGCCTGAGCAAGAGTGAGACCCTGTTTCTACTAAAAATAGAAAAACTAGCCAGGCATTGTGGTGGGTGCCTGTCGTCCTAGCTGCTCTGGAGGTTGAGGCAAGACGATGGTTTGAACCCAGGAGTTTCAGGTTGCTATAAGCTATGATAACACCACAGTACTCTACCCAGGGCCTCATAGGGAGACTTGGTCTCAACAACAACAAGAAAACAACAGCAAAAAAAAAAAGAAAAAGAAAAGCACTTAGCACGGTGCCTGGCACATAATGAGGGGTCAATAAATGGCTCTTACTACTGACATGAAAATTCTATGAAAGCCCTGTCAACTAATTTCAATGCCTGAGTAGTGAGAATTATGCTATAATAATTTTCAATAAAGCAGCTAGAGAATTCAACTTAGAAAACAGGTCCTGCCACTCTCAAGAACAATTTTATCAAACATGAGACCACTGATGAGGCAGCTATATATTATGCAACATTAAGAAAGGGAAAAACACTGCCAATTAAATTATGTTTCCTCATTGCGTATAATTTTTATCTTACACTTTTTGAAACTGCTCTTCTAGATTTAGATTTTTGAAACATTTGACACTCTTTTAGCATACATAAAAAGGAAACTCTAGGAAAAATAGATTAATTTGAAATATTCTTATGTTGTCTTCACATTCAGAATCCCAGCCTTCTGAATCACTTGTTTGACTCAGAGTCCATGTCACTGCCTATTCACTCACTGCCACCCTTTGCCACCAAGGGCATTGGGGAAGCAGCATTTCTTAAGAGAATCCACCAGGACTGAAGGCTCTTGGGGCTGAGCTCTTTGTTTGCCTATTTTTGATTCCTGCTTCCAGATTATTGCCAAGCATGTGATGATTTATCATTCTTCTGCCCCGAATTAAAAGAGTGCTTCACTCTTCTTTCTGGGATTTTATTCCAGGCAACTGACACCCATCTTCCAAGTTTGGATACAGATGCTTTTGGTGTTCATGAGCACGTCGGCAGTGACAAGTGTGGCCTGACCAATAGAGGAGGAGACATCTTTGATTATAAGATGCATCTTGAATTTCGAAGATGTTAGTAAGAAGTTAACCATGTCCTGAATTGATCCTTTCTGGAGGTTAGTTTCATTTGATCATCTGCAGAAAACACTGGAATATTATTAATGGCCTTTGCATTGCACTTATTTTTTTCCCATAGTGGTTTCATTGATGTAAAATTCACACACCACACAATCTACCCATTGAAAGTGCACTCAATGAGTTTTAGTCTGTTCACAAAAAGAAATGGTGGCCCCACTAGCAGTTAGTGCCCATTCTTCCCCCAACTCCTGGTCACTGGCAATCATTAATCTACTTTTTCCCAGTATGGGTTTGTGTGTTCTGTATATTTTATATAAATGGAATCAAAATATGTGGCCTTTTTTTGATGCTGTCACCCTGGCTAGAGTGCTGTGGTGTCACAGCTCACAGCAACTTCAAATTCTTGGGCTTAAGCTATTCTCTTGCCTCAGTCTTCCAAGTAGCTGGGATTACAGGCACCCACCACAACGCCCAGCTATTTTTTGGTTGTAGTTGTCATTGTTCTTTGGCGGGCCCGGGCTGGATTTGAAACTGCCAGTTCCAGTATATGTGGCTGGCACCTTAACGGCTTGAGCTATAGACGCCGAACTTCCATTTTTTGATTGTTATGAACGATGCTGCTGAAAGCATTCATGTACGAGTTTTTTTCTTTTTCTTTTCTTTTTTTTTTTTTTTTTTTTTGAGACAGCGTCTATGTCGTGCTGGGTAGCCATGGCGTACCAGCTCACAGCAACCTCAAACTCTTGGTTTAAGCAATTCTCTTGCCTCAGCCTCTCAAGTACCTGGGACTATAGGCCAGGCACAATATACAATGCCTGGCTATTTTTTGTTACCGTTGTCATTATTGTTTAGTAGGCCTGGGCCAGGTTCTAACCTGCCAGTTTCAGTGTATATAGCTGGTGCTGTAAACACTGTGCTATGGGCGCTGAGCCCATGTACAAGTTTTTGTGAAGACACATGGTTTCATTTCTCTTGGGTATGTACCTAGAAGTAGAACCACTGGATCATAGGGTAACTCTATATTTAACCATTAGTGGAACTCCCCACTGTGTCCCAAAGCAGGTCACATCATTTACAATCCTATAAGCATTATATGAGGATTCCAAGTTCTCCACATCCTTGTCTGATACTTGTTGATATAAATAAATGTATAGATATGTATCTATACATATATATATTTGAGACAGAGTCTCAGGTTGTCACTATTGTGTCTTCTTATCTGAGACAGAGCCAGCCTACGGGGTGTGAACTTTCACCTGCATTTTCTGATCTTTTTGATCAGAGCCAGCCTACGGGGTGTGAACTTTGACCTGCATTTTCCCATTTGGTCCTCACATCTTTCGATGTTCTTTACCCACAGTGGAGGAAGCAAACATTGGCTGGGTTTGGTGGCCCATGCCTATAATCCTAGCCCTCTGGGAGGCTGAGGCAAGTGGATTGCCTGAGCTCAGGAGTTCAAGACCAGCTTGAGATCTTGTCTCTAAAAATATCTGGGTGTTGTGGTAAGCAACTATACTCCCAGCTACTGGGGAGACTGAGGCAAGAAAATCTCTTGAGCCCAAGAGTTTGAGGTCGCTGTAAGCTATGATACTACGGCACTCTACCCGGGGTGACAGAGTGAGACCTTGTCTTTAAAAAAAAAGAAAAGAAGGATCGGCACCTGTGGCTCAAGTGGCAAGGGTGCCAGCCACATACATACAAGCTGGAGGGTTTGAATACAGCTCCGGCCTGCCAAACAATAATGAAAACTGCAAACAAACAAAAAATAGCCAGGCATTTGTGGCGGGTGCCTGTAGTCCCAGCTACTTGGAGGCTGAGGCCAGAGAATCACTTAAGCCCAAGAATCTAAGGTGGCTGTGAGCTGTGATGCAACAGCACTCTACCCAGGGTGACACAGTGAGACTCTCTGTCTCTTAAAAAAAAGAAATAAAAGCAAGCAAACATTAAGACTAGCTCACTGACTTAGGAAGAATGAGAGCTAAAACCTAATCAGGCTTCTAGATTCTGGGACCTCGCTCTTTCTCCACAGCAGGCTCTTTCTCTCTCTCTTTTTGTTTTGGGAGACAGAGTCTCAAGCTGTCACCCATGTACTGTGGCATCATAGCTCACAGCAACCTCCAACTCTTGGGCTTAAGTGATTCTCTTGCCTCAGCCTCCCGAGTAGCTGGGACTACAGGCGCCCGCCACAACGCCTGGCTATTTTTTGGTTGTAGCCGTCATTGTTATTTGGCACGGTCAGGCTGCATTCGAACTGCCAGCTCTGGTGTATGTGGCTGGTGCCCTAGCTGCTGAGCTACAGGCACCAAGCCATACATCAGGTTCTTTCAACTCTAGGAGAGCTACCTACCTGTGACAGAGTCAGAGCAATGACAGAGTAGAGGTAAGCCGAGGGGAGGGTGGGCACAGAAATGCTGTCAGGACACGGTACTGCAGCACCACGTTGGATGAGGTGATATTGCTACCCGCTTTCACAAGACAGCAATACCCAGGGAAGCCGTACTGGCCTGCAACAGGTCAGTAAGATGGGTCTGATTGTGGGGAAAAGCCCCATTATAGCTTGGGAATATAAATGCAATGAAGTCTCCACCTTGCAGGAGTGACTATAGCTTTGCCTTCACAGGCCATAGGAAAAAGCAGCACAACTCAGGTGGTCTCCTTTGGGCCCGGTGGTTGTTAAGAGTTATAACACTGAAGAGGAATTTCCTAGCTTTGCCTGTCTCCCAGTAGGTAGAGTAGGTGTCAGCCTTGGTTTGTAAGCTGGATTCATTACTTTTTGTGTTTATGAACTGAGAGAATTCAAGAATTTGTGCTTATGCCTGCATTTTCTATTCATGAACTCTCCTCGTGCAAAAAAAAAAATCAATATTTTATGAAATAATCTCCTTGGAGGTTAAGTGCTACGGCGCTGCTCTTTTCTAGTCAGAGAAACCTGCATGTTGCTCAACCCCAGCTGAGCAAGGAAGGCCTCTGAATGAAGCTTTCCCACCTTACTCATGGAGTCAACTTGGAATCACTGGCCCACGAAACCTTGCTGGAGTTACAGAGTGAAACAGGTTCATCATCAGTGTGGTGTAT
Source organism: Otolemur garnettii (assembly GCF_000181295.1). Taxonomy (NCBI): domain Eukaryota; kingdom Metazoa; phylum Chordata; class Mammalia; order Primates; family Galagidae; genus Otolemur; species Otolemur garnettii. Next base: position 2,141,471 of record NW_003852515.1, on the reverse strand, counting down.
CTATTGAACCCAAATATATTTTTCTTTCAAGATCTTTCCTAAACATTAATGTTACCACTGGGGCCTATTCTCTGTAGATGCTGGCATGGTTGGAACAACTTTTCACATTTAACGCGTGCTAAGTAACCTAACCCCTCAACTTGCTGGCAGCAGTTGTACTTGCTTTTGGTTTTATTGATATTTTCTGGTTTTTATTTTTATTTTTTTGAGACAGAGTCTCAAGCTGTCCCCTTGGGTAGAGTGCCATGGCATCACAGCTCACAGCAACCTCCAACTCCTGGGCTCAAGTAATTCTCCTGCCTCCGCCTCCCAAGTAGCTGGGACTACAGGCACTCACCACAACACCCAGCTATTTTTTGGTTGCAGCTGTCATTGTTGTTTGGTGGGCCCAGGCTGGACTCAAACCTGCCAGCTCAAGTGTATATGGCTGGCACCTTAGCCTCTTATTGTTTTTTTTTTTTTAATTGGAAGGCAATATACATTAAATAACCCACAGCTCACATATTTTAATTTTTATATTTCACTTCCAAACTCTTGTCTATGCTTGAGTTTACACATAGTTGTAATCAGTGTGGATATGCTATTTTGCATTTTGCTTTATTAACCTAGTATTATAAACATTTTCGACTTTATATTGTTTTCATATTTTAGTGGCTGTGTAATATTCTGTCACAGTATGCTAAACCTTTCCTATTGTTGGACACTGTATTAGTCAGGGTTCTCCGGAGAGAGATACGCACATATACACACACGTGTATGGTGTCGTATCACTGGACACTAAGGTGGTTTCCAGGTTACACCCTCATATAAGGCTTTTTGTTCACTTTCATTATTTTGTTAGGGCCCATTTTCATTCAAGAAGAAGAAAATTTACGTTTGCTGAACACCTATTTTATATCACAGACTTGTGAATTATTCATTGTTTTTCCAATGCCTGTAATCCCAGCACTTGGGGGGCTGAGGCAGGTGGATTGCCTTTTTTTAACCCCCATTTTGCAGATTAGAGATGAAGGCTGAGAGAAGTTAGGTAGAGAGAATACTGACAGTGGATCTACTTATGGGCACACCATTTAACAGATTCTGAGTCTCAGATTCTTCACCTAATAAGAAATCATCATACATGAAACCACCTCACATGACCGAGGAAAGAGAGTATCAGTAGAGAACCTGATGGCGCTTGGCACATCCTGAGACCAGCAAGATAGTATCATGGGTCTTACCTCCACCATCACCACTCAGTAACTTTCCCAGGACAGACAACCAGAAAGGGACCTGGTCTCTCTGATCCCTATTATACCACAATGCCTTCCTGTGAGAGGGACTAAACATCTTTATTTCTCTTGCTGTTTTCCTTAATTGTTCTAATGACTTCGAAACACCTACTACCATTTTGTGTCCCTGTCTCTGATCACAAGCAGCCCGAATCTCAGTTGCCATCGGCCACTGGTTCCCAACCTCAGTGTCTTCAACATGTCCTGCTGATGCTCTTTTCCTTTGCATCCTGCAGCCATGCAGACTCCTTGGCCAAGATCTTAAAAGGGGCCCGAGAGCCTGTCCTTTTAACAAGTAACCTGAGTTGTCCATTTTGGAAGCTCAAGTCCTGACCAGAGCAGGGGCCACAGTGGCTGTGAACAGGGTGCTGAGCCGCCTCTCTCTCCAAGGAGAAAGGCAAGAAAGCTGGGAAAGAGAAAGGGGACAGGAATGGGACCCTGACTATGGGGGCAGTTGCTGCCAGAACGGAAGCTTCAGCTCTGAGAGAAACTTCAGGGAGAGGAAGGCACCAGCCAGGGGCAGGTGGATGGACAAAGCCCTTAATCTGCTATCACCTTGTCCTTCAGCTAATCAGGGAAGGAACTGATTCCGATTCCCTCTCAGGGATGACTGCCCTCCCCCAGAAGGGAGAGTAGCTGGGTGTGTAAAGCCTGGGGACTGGGCGCCAGCTCCTACCTCCGTACGTCTTCCCACATTCCTCAGACGTCTGGGGTCTGGGGGAGTTGCTTCTATGGCTAAGACACGATTGCCCACCTTCTACCCACCCCTCCCATGGACTGTCACTTCCTCAGGGCCAGCATCTACTGCATTCAGGGCTGCCTTAACTAGGGAAACAGAAGGCTCCTCAACAATGTGACACGAGATGAGAGGTGAGCAAGCTCACCTGGACTCAGCGGGCTGTGCCTGCACTGTGCTGAGCTGTGCTTTTCACGGTCATTAACATTCCCAGCAAGGCTGCAAGGCAATCTTAGTCCCACTCCCAGATAAGGGAATCAAGTCTTAAAAGTAACTTTCCCAAGGTTATGTAGCCAGATATTTGGTGAAGCCAGGGTTTAGAGTCAAACATGCCGTACTTTGAAAACTCGTGTCCTTCACCCCTATTAGCTGTCTCCCTCACTCCTGAATCTGCACCCCACTCTTGCTCTACCACCACATCGAGAATTTTAAGAAAGCAAATCAGATTTAATATTGTAAAATTTTATTTAAAGTTAAGTACAAGTGTTTAGAGGAAGCTGTCAGTGGATTTATGTTCTTTGATAAGCTGCAGTTGGAACAGGCAGGCGTTTTACAGCCGCTCATCTTCGTGTGGCCTTAATGACCTGATCCCCAGCAGTGCCAGCGACTTGGCAACCCGGTTTCTGGGCTATTTTCTGCATTTAGATTTTAACTTGGGACTTCCCTTACCAGCAAAATGTGAATGTCTAATTTTTTTTTTTTTTTGAGACAGAGCCTCAAGCTGTCACCCTGGGTAGAGTGCCGTGGCATCACAGCTCATAGCAACCTCCAACTCCTGGGCTCAAGCGAGTCTCCTGCTTCCGCCTCCCAAGTAGCTGGGACTACAGGCGCCCACCACAACTCCCGGCTATTTTTTGGTTGCAGCCGTCATTGCTGTTTGGCGGCCCTGGGCCGGATTTGAACCCAGCAGCGCAGGTGTATGTGGCTGGCACCTTAGCCGCTTAAGCCACAGGAGCTGAGCCTGTAATTCTTTTTCTTAGGTGTTGTGGGGTGAGGTGGTGATCTTTCATGACCAACCAGAAACTAACTAGGCATGTCAGGCGTGTGGGATGAAAGAGATCTGTACCATTTACAAGGGATAACTTAAGGTGTTCCCAGCTCAGAGTCCTTCCCTTTCTAGGCATATAAAGAAGATCACTACTAGGGTAAGGGGAAAGTGAGATCACATTTAACCACAAAAGGAAATACCATTTTACATTCCCTTGCTTTTGACTAGGTTTACATAAACTTGTGAAGTTGTCTTGGGTTGACCAGAAGTCCATTTATGCAGTTATATACATATTTGTTTGATTTAAGAAAAAAAACAAAAGGCACAGTGGGCCACACCTGTAATCCTAGCACCTTAGGAGACTGAGGCTGGAGGAGCCCTTGAGCTCAAGAGTTCTATACTAGCCTGAGCAAGAGCAAGACCCCATCTGTACCAAAAATAGAAAAACTAAGGCCAGGTGCAATGGCTCACACCTGTAATCCCAGCACTTGGGAGGCCAAGGCAGGTGGATTTCCTGAGCTCACAGGTTTGAGACCAGCCTGAGCCAGAGCAAGACCCTGTCTCTAAAACAATAGCTGGGTGTTGTGACGGGCACCTGTAGTCCCAGCTATTTGGGAAGCTGAAGCAAGAGGATCACTTGAACCCAAGAGTTTGAGGTTGCGAGGAGCTATGACACCATGGCACACTACCTAGAGCCACAGAGTGAAACTGACTCAAAAAAAAAAAAAAAAAAGCCAGGTGCCTGTAGTCCCAGCTACTTGGGAGACTGAAGCAAGAGAATCGCTTAAGCCCAAGTGTTTGAGGTTGCTGTGAGCTGTGACGCCACAGCACTCTACCCGAGGTAACATAGTGAGACTCGGTCTCAAAAGAAAAAAAAGAATCAAGGCATTTACAATTTGGTATCTCTGGATGGGGAAATGGAGAACCCAGAAGAGATCTTCATGATGATGATGTAGATGACAATTTCATCCATGAGTTCGCTCGCCCAAGCATCCCTCCCAGTGTGACTCACCACAGTCTCTCCCTGAGCCCCCTTTAGCAACATTCCGTGCTGTGGTTTTCACGTCTCCTGTGGTTACTCATTCTGGACGGGGGAATGATGTGTATTGGAAAGAGCTTTATAGTTCACATAGCTGGTGACAGATGTCCTATACACCAACTAACGAAGAATTGACTGAGCTATCACCAAAAACCTATTTGCAAAGATATTTCAGCATTCTTTCTACATGAAAGGCCCCGCCTACATTTTGCCACATTTATATTTTTACATTGTTATTTTGTTTTTTTTTAGTTTGTTTTTTATTTCAAATTAATATGAGGGTACACATTTTTAAGTTACATTGTTCTCACTTCCAGAGTAAAGTTGCATTTGTAAAAGAGTCCCTCTCCCAGGGGGGCATGTTATACACCCTCACAATGTACATATTAGGTGAGATCCCGCCTCACACCTTCCCTTCTTCTGCCAATTGTCTTTCCCCCTCCTGCCTCTCTCTATCCTTGTACTAGACTGTATTTGTGTTTTGTTGTGAAACATAATAGAGGTTTGAAACATGACCATTACAAGCAATGATTTTTGAACTGGAGTTTATGAATTCTCTTAGACATATGATGCACTGCCAGGTGATGAACGCAGACTTGATAAATTTGTGTTGGCTCCTTCAGAGGCTGAATCAAAATCACAACAGATTTCCCCTGAAAACACTATACAGAGAATAATGGACAATTCTGTAGTTTTGAAAAAATGTGAATAGGTCCCTCACTTCAGCCAGGTTAGGGACTTAGGAAGCAGAATCATATATCATAGAGGTACGTGTTTCTATGCATGGATATATCCATCCCCCCACACCTACCATGGATGAAAAAAATGGAACCCTAAGTGTCCTACAGTGTCCTGTCTTCTCTACTATTCCTCTATGCCCTACCCAGGAGCACATTCAGACGCACGTTAGCGTCTCCCCACCACCACTTAACCACTTATCCAACACTAAAAGCTCCAGGCCAGTCTTTCTGCTGGATGCTCAGAACATGGGTAATGCTTCCAGATGGGTGGTGGCAGTGAAGGGATGACCATCTTCTCTCATAATGAAAACTTAAAAAATGAGATCTTTTTCACCTATTGGATTGTCAAGGATTTAAAAATAATAATCAAGAAAAACAATAATATCCAATATAGGTTGTGCATCCAGCATCTGAAATCCCAAATCTGAAAATTTCCAAAATCTGAAACTGTTTTGAGTGCCCAAGTGGAAAATTCTACACATGACCTCACATGACTGGTAGCAAAAATATTTAAAATATTGGGTGGCCCCTGTGGCTCAAGGAGTAGGGCGCTGGCCGCATATACCAGAGGTGGTGGGTTCAAACCCAGCTCCGGCCACAAACTGCAAAAAAAAAAAAAAAATATATATATATATATATGTATACGTATATATATTGAAAATATTGTATAAAATTATTTTAAGGGTATGTATATGAAGTGAATATAAAACATAAATGAATTTTGTGTTTAGACACGGGTCCCATGTAAGTGCAAATATTCCCGAATTTTGAAATTTTGCCTGTTGCTCAGGCTAGCGTGCCCTGGCGTCAGCCTAGTTCATAGTGACCACTAACTCCTGGGTCCAAGTGATCTTCATGCCTCAGCCTCCTGAGTAGCTGAGACTACAAGCATTTACCACGTACTACTGGCTAATTTTTTCTATTTTTAGTAGAGATGGGGTCTTACTTTTGCTCAGGCTGGTCTCGAACTTCTGACCTCAAGGGATCCTCCAGGCTCAGCCTCCCAGAGTGCTAGGATTTCAGGTGTGAGTCACTGAGCCTGGCCCCAATATCATTTTTAAGTCTCCAGTTATTCTATCTTGATCCTTTCATCTCCCCACACTTCTTACCTAGCCATACCTCTTACCCTCATACCTCATACCCCAAAGTTTCAACATCTCAAGTTTTTGATTTCTCTTAAGTTTTGTCTTTTTATTTTGTAGAGACAGAGTTTCACTTTGTCACCCTTGGTAGAGTGCTGTGGCATCATAGTTCACAGCAACCTCTAACTCCTGGGCTTAGGCGATTCTCTTGCCTCAGCCTCCCGAGTAGCTGGGACTATAGACACCCACCACAACGCCCAGCTATTTTTTGTTGCAGTTTGGCCGGGGCCGGGTTTCAACCTGCCACTCTTGGTATATGGGGCCAGCGTCCTATACACTGAACCACAGGCACTGCCCAGTTTTTTCTTTTTTTTTCTGAGACAGTCTCAGTCACACTAGGCTTGAACGCTATAGCATCATAGCTCACATTAACCTCAAACTCTTGGGCTCAAGGAATCCTGTCATAAAACCTGGTTAGTTTTTCTATTTTTAGTAGAGATGGAGTCTTGCTCTTTTTTTTGTAGAGACAGAGTCTCATTTTACTGCCCTCAGTAGAGTGCCATGGTGTCACACAGCTCACAGCAACCTTCACCATCTGGGCTTAGGCGATTCTCTTGCCTCAGCCTCCCAAGTAGCTGGGACCATAGGTGCTGGCCACAACGCCTGGCTACTTTCTGTTGCAGTTTGGCTGGGGCCAGGTTTGAACCTGCCACCCTCTGTGTATGGGGCTGGCGCCCTACCCACTGAGCCACAGGCACTGCCCTGGAGTCTCACTCTTACTCAGGTTGGTCTCAAACTTTTGAGCTCAGGCAATCCATCCACTTCAGCATCCCAGTGCTCGGATTACAGACCTGAGCCACTGTGCCCAGCCTCTCTATGTATAGTTTTGTTTTGTTTTTCTTTTTTCTTTTTGAGACAGAGTCTTACTACGTTGCCCTTGGTAGAGTGTGATGGCATCACAACTCACAGCACCCTCAAACTCTTGGGCTTAAGCGATTCTCTTGCCTTAGCCTCTCAAGTAGCTGGGATGACAGGCACCCGCCACAACATCCAGCTATTTTTTTGTTGCAGTTGTCGTTGTTTAGCTGGACCTGGCTGGTTTGGAGCTTGCCAGCATTGGTGTATGTGGCTGATGCCATAACCACTGTGCTATGGGCACCGAGCCTTTATGTAAAGTTTTTATTGAAGAATAACATGTACAAACGATAGCACAAATCATAGATATCAACTTGATGGATTTTTACAAAAGAACAAATATTGTGTGTAACCAATACAAAGATTAAGAAACAGAATACTTAGTGCCCGTGGTTCAGTGAATACGGTGCTGGCCCGCTATACCGAGGGTGGTGGGTTCAAACCTGACCCGGCCAAACTGCAACAAAAAATAGCCACGCGTTGTGGCAGGTGCCTGTAGTCTCAGCTACTCGGGAGGCTGAGGCAAGAGAATCACCCAAGCCCAAGAGCTGGAGGCTGCTGTGAGCTGTGATGCCACAGCACTCAGTACTGAGGGCGACAAAGTGAGACTCTGTCTCTAAAAAAGAAACAGAATACTGCCAAGAGCCCATTTCTGCCTACTAACTGCCCTTAGTGGGAACCGCTGTTTTAATACCCAATACCGTACATCAGTTAGCCTGTTTTTTAAATTTTTATAGATATGAACTCATTAAAAATTGTACTTTTAAATAAAATATGTACTCTTGCTCCTGGTCTTCTCTCATTCCCCATTAATTTCCATTCATGTCATTGCATGTAGCAGCAATTCATTCATTCTTGTTCCATTATACGAACATACTACAAGTTACCAATTTTAGTGTTGATAGACTTTTGACTGTTTCCACTTTGGGGCTATTACAAAGATAGGACTGTCATAATTGTTTATGTACATGCTCTTTGCTGAATAGATTTATGCAGTTCAGTTGGGCAGTATAAGACTTTTTTTCTTTTTTTGGCTGGGGACTCTGAACCTTTTCAATCTGAATATTTACTTTCTTCAGTTTGATGAAAATTTCTGGAATTACTTCTTTGATGATTTCTCCCACCGCCCCTTTAAAAAAATTTATATTTTGACATCTCAAATGTCTTTTATCACCACAATGCATTGTGCCCCAATATTCTAAGACTAGACAGATGATCTGCCAAGGAGCAGGGAATTATGAGACCCCGAGGACACACGAAAGCAGATGCTAAAGATCAGAGTTTTAGCTGGAGGTCACAAGTCTTCTATTCAAACAGACTGCAGTGCTTTTCATTTCAATTTGTTATACAAAGCTTTTTTTCAGGGCCGGGTGCAGTGGCTTTTGTCTGTGATCTTAGCACCCTGGTAGGCAAGACAGGTGGATTGCTTGAATCCAGGAGTTAGAACCAGCCCAAACAAGAGCAAGAAGACCCTGTCTCTACTAAAAATAGAAAAACTAGCTGGGTGTTGTGGAGGGAGTCAGTAGTCGGGAGGCTGAGGCAGGAGAATTATTTGAGCCCAAGAATTTGAGGTTGCTGTGAGCTATGTTGATGCCCTGGCACTCAACCCCAGGGTGACAGAGTGAGCCTCTGTTTCAAAAACAAACAAATAAAAAAAAATGCTTTTCAGGAAATTGTTTAAAATAATTTCATCCTAGACACCAGGTTTTTTCATGATGCAAGGCTCCATGAAATTTGTGTTTCCATCCAATTGACAGGAATCAAAGTGATTTTTACTTTGCCTTTTTTTGTGGCATAAGGAAGTAAAACTATCAGATTCCTTTAGGAAAAAAAAAGATTTACTGGAGGAAAAACTTGTGGTGCTGAGGGCGTGACTTTTAAAAGAGTTAAATCACAGGCCACTACAATAATTAGTACTAGTAATCTTTTTTATTTATTTTTTTATTTTTTGAGACAGAGTCTCACTTTATCACTCTCTGCAGAGTGGTGTGGCATCATAGCTCACAGCAACCTTAAACTCTTGGGCTCAAGTGATTCTCTTGCCTCCGTCTCTTATGTAGCTGGGACTACAGGTGCCCACCAGAATGCCCAGCTATTTTTTAGACACAGGGTTTCGTTCTTGCTCAGGCTGGTATTGAACTCCTGAGCTCAAGCAATCCATCCACCTCAGCCTCCCAGAGTACTAGGATTACAGGCATGAGCCACTGCACCCGGTCATCTTTTTTTCTTTAGATGTTAAAAGTGAAAATACTCAATAGACGTAAAAATAGTCAAAAAGTTCTTTTTTTTTTTGAGATAGAGCCTCAAGCTGTCCC
>NW_003852515.1:2129821-2132158 GCF_000181295.1 Otolemur garnettii | reverse complement strand
AAAAAAAAAAAAGTTCTTTCGTACAGATCTATCCTCCCTCCCCCCAAAAAGGTTCCCATAGAAGTGAGGGGAACATGCATTAAGTTTTATTAGTTATGTTATATTAGTAACCAGATTTGTCATGGCAGCTTATTTGAGGGTTATGGATTCTCTCAATACATATGGAAAAGTATGGCATTGTTCACCAATGGCCTACATTTGAACACATTTAGCTACCATAGAAAGTACAAAGGAAGGAAAAATATATTTATTCCAAAAGTCATTCATGGGATTTTAAAGCACCTTTTTTCTACGGAGTCCCACAGTGTGGCAACGTGCTAGGGACTGCTGTGTTTTCCAGCATCAGCTCCCATCTCCAAGGGCCCCCAAAAAGACTGTGGATGGTCCCAGAGTCCTCATGAAAGTAGGGGTGGGCCTATTGGGTAGAATACTTGTGGCTCCCACCTGGGAGTACTAGTAGGGCAACAGCAGGAGGGGGGAGTGTGGCAGGGCCAAGTTCCCACAGCTAGAGGACCACTTGGGCGTAGGCTGAAGTAGTTGGCAGGTACTGCCTCTTCTACTGCGCAGGAGAAAGAGCTCCTGGCGTTGCTGGAACAGGTTCTAGCTGGATCCTAGAATCTGTGGTTCTGTCCTTCTCTTTTTCTTTTTTTAGAGACAGAGTCTCACTTTGTCACCCTCAGTAGAGTGCTGTAGCATCATAGCTCACAGCAACCTCCAGCTCTTGGGCTTAGGCGATTCTCTTGCCTCAGCCTCCTGAGTAGCTGGGGCTACAGGCGCCTGCACAACTCCTGCCTATTTTTTGTTGCAGTTTGGCAGGCCAAGTTCGAACTCGCCACCCTTGGTATATGGGGCAGGGCCCTACTCACTGAGCCATAGGCATCACCCTGTCCTTCACTTTTTCTTTTCCTCTGGCTGCTTGGGCTCTTCCCCATTTCACATTGAGTCTGTGGCCACTGACAAGGTATTAGAGGACTTCTTGGCAGTCACTTCCACAGTCTGCCATGTGGCAAACCAGATGAAAGTATACTGCTGTCCCGCACAACAGTGATCATTAAGGTGTCTCTAAACTGGTATAAATGACTTATCTGTCTCAGAATGGCATCACCCAGACCATCAACATCTAGTGTGGTGACAGGCTTGTCCTCTGGTGGGTCCAGGTGAGGCATGGCTGAAGTACACACTTATCTGCTATAGGGTCATTGATTCGTATTACGGGTCTTAGCATTCTGATCAGCAAGGAGTCTTTTGGCTCTGTAGGCTTCTTGTGTCTGTAGGGATCCTCCTCTTCTAACACTGTCCTTTCACCCAGGAGGAGCAAATGTGGGGCCAATTCCTTTGGTAGTCAGGTGTGGTCTGGGTCAGTTGGAGCAGCATGTCACTGGTGGATGCGGCTTTCCCAGCAAACCTCTGGTTGCACTCCATCAGAGTTGGAAATCTCTCTCTCCACATTCTGTATGTAGTTTTTTTTTTTGGCTGGGGCCGGGTTTGAACCCACCACCTCCAGTATATGGGGCCAGCACCCTACTCCTTTGAGCCACAGGTGCTGCCCACATTCTGTATGTAGTACTGTTGACATCTGACACATCATCTAAAGACAATCTTGTGTCATGAACCTGGATGGGCAGGTCATACACCAGGTCTAAGAGAGGGATGTGATATTCTTCAATTTTCTGTAGGTTTGGCACATTTCAGTCTTCTTGAAATGCATGAAGACCCCAGGGAACCAGCAAAACACGGAGAAGGGCCTGGCACAGATTTTGCATTCCTTTCTGTACTTCTCTCTTCTCTTTTGGTGTGTGATTCTTTTATTTAACACAAACACATAAGCAGATCAAAAAGTCACTCATGTGGACAAAATGACTCCAACCTCAAAATGCAAAACGGGTTTTAACGAGCTTAGATTTTCTGGTTTATTACTCCTAACCCTAAGGGTTAGTAATGTATTATCCACTTAATGCCATGTTTCTGACTCAAGCTAAGGTGCTAGAAAAAGGAACATCAAGCTGGGCACAGTAGTACATGCTGGTAGTCCCAGCTTCTCACAGGAGGCTGTAGCAGGAGGATTGCTTGAGCCCCAGAGTTCCAATCCAATATGTGCAACATAGTGAGAGGCTATCTCTTTTAACAAAAAAATCAAAATGAGCCCATGTAAATATTGTAAATATAGGAAGCAATAGCATCAATGAAACCTAAGCTTTTGGCTCAGTGCCTGTGGCTCAAGTTGCTAAGGTGCCAGCCACATACACCTGAGCTGGCGGGTTCGAATCCAGCCTGGGCCTGCCAAACAACAATGACCGCTACAACTAAAAAATAGTCAGTGTTGTGGCGGGCGCCTGT
>NW_003852515.1:2124505-2129524 GCF_000181295.1 Otolemur garnettii | reverse complement strand
GCTTACAGCAACCTCCAACTCCTGGGCTCAAGCAAGTCTCCTGCCTCAGTCTCCCAAATAGCTGGGACCACAGGCACCCGCCACAACGCCTGGCTATTTTTTGGTTGCAGCCATCATTGTTGTTTTGGTAGGCCCGGGTTGGATTTGAGTCCGCCACCTTAGGTGTATGTGGCTGGCGCCTTAGCCATTTGAGCCACAGGCACTGAGCCTGGATAGTCCTTTTCTGAAGATTTCTCAGCATGAATCTAAATCTCACAAGAACCTTCAAAAACTGGGCTACCTAGTATCGGAAGTATGGCAATAAGTCCAACAGGCTGGAAATAAGGGTCATTTCCATGTAAATAATGGTAGAAGCAAATCAAGGGCCAGATACTGAGACTGGCCCTATGACCCACAGTTGGAAGAGTAAGTAGCTAGACCCTCAGTAGTGTTCCACTTCTTGGCAGATGGTTGCCCAAATACATTTGGTACTGCCACTGCCTCCTGAGCTTTGTGTTCTGGGCACTCTCTTGTCCCCATACTGAGCTGAAGAAGGTGGTGTCTCGATCCACAAAGTGAGCGTATTTGGTACAACCAGACCATCCAAAGCTCTTGACCTGCGTGACTTTGGGAAGAATGGTTTTGTTGAAATGATCCTCCAAACTAGGAGCACTATGATCTCTCTGTATTCATCCTCATGCATAAAGAGGGCACCCAGGGATAATACTTCTGCAAGAACTTATATTTGTCCTTAAAAGCTTCATTGGTAATGACTTTACCATTTGCTCAGCTCACCTCTCTGCCCCAGTCAGACTTCACATGGGCTCAATTTCTGCTTTCTCTTTTCTCAATTTTCTGTCCCTCTTGATTTTTTTTTTTTTTTTTTTTGAGACAGAGACTCAAGCTGCCCTGGGTAGAGTGCCATGGCATCACAGCTCAGAGCAACCTCCAGCTCCTGGGCTTAAGTGATTCTCTTGCCTCAGCCTCTTGAGTACCAGAGAATACAGGCGCCTGCCACAACCCCTGGCTATTTTTTGGTTGTAGTTGTTATTGTTTGGCAGGCCTGGGCTGGACTCGAACCCATCAGCTCTGGTGTATGTGGCTGGCACCTTAGCTGCTTGAGCTACAGTCACCGAGCCTGTACCTCTTGATTCTAAAAAGCTCTCTAACTTGCCATGTCTTATACCCCTCCTCATCACTCATCACCAGCACTGAGGGCACCAGTGCAGCCAGGGATCACTTGTTTTCCTCCAGCTCACCCTTGGTCTCCTACAATCTTTTTTTAAAGACATTCTCACTCTGTTGCTCAGGCTGGAATGCAGTGGTGTCAGCCTAGCTCACAAACCTCAATCCCGGGTTTAGGTGATCTTCCTGCCTCAACCTCCTGAGTATCTGGGACTACAGATGCCACCCCAACGTCCTGATAGTTTTTCTATTTTCAGTAGAGATGGGGTCTTGCCCCTGCTCAGGTTGGTCCTAAAATCATGAACTCGAGCAATTCTCCCATCTTGGCCTCCCAGAGTGCCAGGATTACAGGCGTGAGCCCAGCCTGTCCCCTACCATCCTCAGTGTGCCCTTGCACCTCCCCTTAGCTAGGCATTTTGCTTCCTGCTCTGGTGACTTCTGTTTCAATGTCTCAGCTCCATGCTCTTGAACTGTCACTAGGTGCTTCTTCTGAATGAACCCTGGCTTGCTTAGAGTGGCTCCATCTCACTTTCATTGTTGGTGTGCCCTCAGCACTCAAACTCTGATTCTGAGCATCCCTGGGATACTCTTGTCCTCCACCTCTGTGACTTCCATTCATTTTCTCTCTCCTGTGACACATCTGCCACTACTCTACTCCATCTTCTCACCCTTGATCTCATCCTCTTTTTCACTGCTATCTCCTTGTTCCACACCTTAAACATCATTTACTTCCAAGTTGCTTTCTCCTATCTCTTCAGGCTCCACTCTATCCCAAGGTCCATTTAATCTCCCGGACCCATCATCACCAGTCCAGTCCTGTAGAGCCCACAGCGGGGCTGGCCAGACAACTGCTCCTCCTGTTCCTCTGGCTTTGCCTCCTGTTCTATGGTTCTCCTAGGGAACAGAAATTCCTCACCCTCATCTGAGGACTCCACAGGGGCATAATCTGGCCTCTTTCTGTACACATAACATTTTACCTTCACTTTCTCCATGGATATTTCCCCTTTCTCAATGCAGAGCAGGATGGCCCAGCATGGACTGAATAGGCAGCTGCCTTACGAATGTTTGGGACCAACATACCGATGGCAGCAGCAATAAAGTGACTGATTCCCAACAGTGAACACCTACAATGTCAACAGTCCTTTCCCCTGGGTCCACAGACCACTGCTGCATGTACTTTTCCTGGGTCCGTCAGATACTATGTTCTCCCAAGGCATGCCTGGCACAGAGGGAGATGCCCACATGCTTCCAGTTTTGCCCGTTTCAGGTGTGGAACCCAGATAGGTTGCCACCTTGAGAGCATCTGGAGGCTATGGTAACTTCCAGGGTGGAAGGTGGGACACTTCATGACCTGGGGTCTTCCTCCTCAAAGCAGAACTTACACCGCAGCCACCTGATCAAATCAGGCCCATCTAGGAAATGTCTCTGATGATTAATTTAAGGATTTGGGACTGATTGCACCAGCGAAGTTCCTTCATGGTGGTACCTAAACTCGCTTTAACTGGGTCCCAGAGAGAGTGTGACTATCTTCAGGTAGAGCAGGGATTCTAAAGGACTCTAGGCCCCACAACCCCAATTACAAAATTAACTTCTCAAGTCTCTATAAATACATACCCACACTTCATGAATTTTTTTCCTACCTCACAGAGAGTTTCCACTCAAACAGGAAGGGCCAAAACTCCAGGCTCTACCTAACTCACTCCAGAATTAGCAGGTATTTCTTCATTCTGGAATCAAAATAGTTTAGGCTTGAGGGTCTTGCCCATGGACAATAGGAATGGCAATCTTGAAGGCAACTCCACTTTACTGGTCTTGGTATTCAGACCAAAACTCCTTACAGAGGCGGCCTCATTGGAGAATTGTCTTGAGGAAACGTGCCTCTGAGCCTGGGGTGGTGGCACTCAACTCCCAGCCAGGTACGTCTGCACCTGCACCTGATGACTGACAGTCCTGCCTGTGCCCCTTTGCCTGGGGTGATCACACCAGCCTCTCCCCACCTGAGTGCTCATTTCTACTCCAGAGGTGAGAGATAATGGGAGGCACTGGCCTTTATTCTGTTTTCTGGCCAGCTCCTAAAACCTTAGGAATTCCCAGATTGATCTATAAAGGTGTCTTTGTATGCTAATGAAATACATTATGGCTAAGGGCCCTTAGATAGCTTCTGGGTGACAGAAAGACCAAAGCATGACTTAACTCCAAACCCACGCCCTCAACATCTGAGCTCTGGAGAGGGGTTTGAGGCCAATGATTTAATCAAACACACCTATGTAAGGACACGTCCACAAAACCCAAAGGACTGGGTTCAGAGAGCTTTTGGAGAGCTGAAAATGTGGAGATTCCTGGAAGGCTGTGCCTCTGGAAAGGGCATGAAAGCTCTGCACCCCTTTGCCCATATCTCATCCTATGCATCTTTTCCATCTGGTTATTCTTCTGTGTCCTTTATAATAAGTAGGTCAACGCAAGTCAAGTGTTTCCCTGAGTTTTCTAAGTTGCTCTAGCAAATTAATTGAACCTAAGGAGTGGGTTGTGGCAATCCTTGATTTGTAGTTGGTGGGTCAGAAGAATAGATCATCATTTAATGATTCACCTCCATTTATATTCCCCAGTTTTTTTCTGCAGCCACTGGGCCTAATCCAGGGCAAGCAGAAAACTGGCACTTCCTGTGCTTTGTTGGAATTCAGGTGAGTCAGGAGGTGCCTGAATGTAGAAATGTGTGTGTTTCTCTGCACTTCTGGCCCCTAGTCTTTTAAATAGCCTGCTGATCCTGTTTTAAATTGTAATATCTTCTCTTTTAAACAAATTAAAACTTTTTTGGGGTGGAGTCTTCAGATGGCTGGTGCACCCATCCCTGAATAATCCTCCTGCTTCAATCATGGTTTGTGGTCTGGTCGCCAGCACCCTGAATCTCAAACCTGGGAAGTGCCTCAGAGTATGGGACGAGGTGGCCCCTGACGCCAAGAGCTTTGTGCTGAACCTGGGCAAAGACAGCAACAACCTGTGCCTGCATTTCAACCCCCGCTTCGATGCCCACGGGGATGCCAGTACTATCGTGTGCAACAGCAAGGACGGTGGGGCCTGGGGCGCTGAGCGGCGGGAGGCTGCCTTTCCCTTCCAGCCTGGAAGTGTCGTGGAGGTGTGCATCAGCTTTGACCAGGTAGACCTGACCGCCATGCTGCCAGATGGTTACACATTCAAGTTCCCTAACTGCCTTAACCTGGAGGCCATCAACTACATGGCAGCTGCAGTTGGTAGATGGTGATCAGGATCAAGTGTGTGGCCTTTGATTGAAGTCAGCTGGCCCGTGACCTCCAATAAAGGCAGCTGCCTCTGCTCTTCCTGGAAAAAAAAAAAAAAAAGAAAGAAAAATTGTTGAACACTTGGTCTTGGGTACATCAGTGGGCAAAATAGGTAAGTGATGATATATCTGTTTACTAATTCTATTTAAATATTTTTTACAAAAATGCTACTGTAATAGTGTTCAGAAGGACGACCGACTGGAGGGGAGAGAAGGCAGCATCTGCGCCTGGTCTCCCTGGGGGAATTTTTCTCCCCCTAATCAGTCTTCCTTCCAAGTACTGATATTATTAAAAATCCCCATCCCAGGCTGTTGACCCCGGTAAGAACTTTCTAGGTTGGCTCAGCACCTGTGGCTTAAGCAGCTAAGGTGCCAGCCACATACACCTGAGCTAGCGGGTTTGAAGCCAGCCCGGGCCCACCAAACAACAATGATGGCTGCAACCAAAAAAATAGCCGGACGTTGTGGCGGGCGCCTGTGGTCCCAGCTACTTGGGAGGCTGAGACAGGAGAATCTCTTGAGCCCAGGAGTTGGAGTCTGCTGTGAGCTGTGATGGCACG
>NW_003852515.1:2104204-2124485 GCF_000181295.1 Otolemur garnettii | reverse complement strand
AAAAAAAAAAAAAAATTAAAACTTTTTTTTTCTTATGTGCCCTCTCCCATATTGGTTTTAAATTCGTCTTCTATTTACATGGATTTCCACTAGGCAGCTTTCCTCAAATGTATAGTGATCCTTGCCTGCCTAGTCAAATATATTTAAGAAAAAGGTATTTAAAATGTTGCCTTGCTGGGCGAGGTGGCTCATGCCTGTAATCTTAGCACTCTGGGAGGCTGAGATGGATGGATGACTTGAGCTCTGAGTTTCAGACCAGCCTGAGCAAGAGTGAGACACCCATCTCTACTAAAAATAGAAAAAATATTAGCTGGGCATTGTGGTGGGCACCTGTAGTCTCAGCTACTTGGGAGGCTGAGATAAGAGGATCACTTGAGCCCACGAGTTTGAGGTTGCTGTGAACTATGACACCACAGCACTCTACCCAGGGTGAGGGAGCGAGACTCTGTCTCAAAAAAAAAAAAAAATGCTGCCTGATGTGAGGCCAAGGTGGGAGAATTGTTTTGAGTCCAGGAGTTCAAGGCCAGCCTGGGCAACACAGCCAGACCCCATCTTAAAACAAAACAACACAATATTGCCCGAAAGCCTTGTGTGTGAGGTGTACTGAAGTGATGCTGTCACAGGGCGAGGAGGCAGAGTGCCCAGCCACTCTCCCGGGAAAAACTAAATGGCTGCTTTTATACATCTTTTCTCTTTGGCAGGCTAGTTTCCTCAGAAAGGAATCCTCTCATCTGCGCCCCATATAGACAAAGTTGAGTGATCTCACCATTCACTCAAAGAATTCCTCTCACTTTCCCTGTTTTTCCACAAGAGAACCCATCCTTCTCGTCAGTGCCTGGGATCCCTGAGTCTAGTGTAGCCCTGTCCATAGTGCCCAGCCACCTTGGATAATTCATGTGGCTATCTGAATTAACACAATGACTGACGCACTAGAAAGAAATTTTTTTCCCTTGGGCACATGAACAGCTCCTAAGCTATTCAAGGTAAAGTGACGTGTGAGTTATATATGTTTCAGAAGGCTCAAAACTAGTGTGAGTTAAATACAACACACATGGCAGTTAATGTGTTAAAATTAATTTTAAAATTTCATTCGTTGGTCACCCTGGCACATTATCAGTGGCTTTTGAACCACTTGCTGAGGGATAGTATAGATACAAAAGATTTCCACCATCTCAGGAAGTTCTACTGCAAAGTGCTGGAGGTTGAACCTCACATTTTATACTCGTGAAGTACTTTCCTAGCTATACTGTTGGAAGGGGGAATCCAGAAGTCTGATTATTCTTTTTTTTTTTTAGAGACAGTTTCACTTTGTCACCCTTGGTAGAGCGCTGTGGCATCACAGCTCACAGCAACCTCCAGCTCTTGGGCTTAGGCAATTCCCTTGCCTCAGGCTCCCAAGTTAGCTGGGACCACAGGAGCCCGCCACAATGCCCAGCTATTTTTTGTTGCAGTTTGGCCGGGGCTGGGTTCTTGAATCCACCCCCCCCAGCCCCCCCACCCCGGGTATATGGGGCTGGACCCTACCCACTGACCCACAGGCATGGCCCAAG
This sequence comes from Otolemur garnettii, assembly GCF_000181295.1. Lineage (NCBI taxonomy): Eukaryota > Metazoa > Chordata > Mammalia > Primates > Galagidae > Otolemur > Otolemur garnettii. Next base: position 2,122,935 of record NW_003852515.1, on the reverse strand, counting down.
ATTTGCTTCTAAATGTTATACTTCTCAGAAAATTTTATTATCTCTGATTTCTTCATATTCTATTGTTTTATTCTCTTTCTGTATATTATCTGAGAACAGCAAGGCACTGCTCTAGTTGTAAGTTTTCTTACTTTTTTTACCCTATTTAATGAAAAATATTTTCTAAATATTTCAGTGAAAGTTTAATAATTATGTATATGGTGGCAAAATCTCATGAAGGCAAGGTTATTTTCATTTCTTTTTAATTGTTCTTTTATTGCCCAGGCTGGAGTGCAGTGGTGTCCACAAGTCACTGCAACCCAAACTCCTGGGTTCAAGTGATCCTCCTGCCTCAGCCTCCTGAGTATCTGGGCTTACAGGAATATGTCACCCACCCATGGCTAATTTTTAAATTATCTGTAGAGAGAGGGTCTTGCTATGGTCTCAAATTTGTGGCTTCAAGCAATCCTTCCACTTTGGGTTCCCAAAGTACTGAGAGTACAGACATGAACCACCACACTTGGCCAGGCAAATTTAATTTTCAATTGACTAAATATTAATGTTCTTTTTTTTTTTTTTTTTTGAGACAGAGCCTCAAGCTGTCCCCCTGGGCAGAGTGCCGTGGCATTACAGCTCACAGCAACCTCCAACTCCTGGCCTCAAGCGAGTCTCCTGCCTCCGCCTCCCAAGTAGCTGGGACCACAGGCGCCCACCACAACGCCACATTTTTTGGTTGCAGCCGTCATTGTTGTTTGGCGGGTCCGGGCTGGGGATTCGAACCCGCCACCTTAGGTGTAAGTGGCTGGCGCCTTAGCCGGTTGAGCTATAGGCGCCGAGCCAATATTAATGTTCTTTACCTGTAGCCTGAAGAAGAGTCACACAGCTCAGCTCATCCAATATAAACTAAACCTGTGTAAAGCTTAAATCTAGTGAATATGAGAATAGACATATGTTGATATAAACCCCCAAGTCTGGAGTGGTTTGCTGTACAGTATTATGTTGCAATAAATGTCTAACACCACGGGAAAAGGGTCTTTACAAACAGGACACTAAAATTTATTTTAAATATATAAGGTATTTAGAAGAGTAACAATTCTCCCTCTATAACAGAAAATTCTGTCTTATCATTTGTTGCATTTTATCTAATGGTGTTTTTATAAGATAATCTTCAATAGGAATATCACTGTTTTAGGTTTTTAAGGGGTCATAAGCAGGTACTATAGGACATTTTGACATCATTGCTATTTTTTCTCTTTCATTTGAGAAGGATATTTCATTAATAAGTAATGATTATTACACAAGTTACATTTGTGGGCCTCTTTCCCAAAAGATAAATTATAAGCATTGTTACAACATAAGAGAGCTTGTACTGTTTGCAAAATTCTGATGAGGGGAGTCCTTCTTTGTCCAGAAATATGCTCGCTTCTCAATGTTTCCACTGAGTTATGATAAGATGTCACTCAAGATCAAAAGGTTCTGCCCTGGGGGATATATAAAGAAGTCAGAACCAGCACCGGGCTTGGTGGTTCACGCCTATAATCCTAGCACTCTGGGAGACCGAGGTAGGTGGATTGCTTGAGCTCAGGAGTTCAAGCCAAGCCTGAGCTAGAGCAAGAACTCATCTCTAAAAATAGTTGGGCATTGTGGCAGATGCCTGTAATCCCAGCTACTCAGGAGGCTGAGGCAAGAGAATCATGTGAGCCCAAGAGTTTGAGGTTGCTGTGAGCTATGACACTGTGGCCCATGACACTCTACCAAAGGTGACAAAGTGAGACTCTATCTCAAAAACAAAAAAAAAAAAAAAGAAAGAAAGAAAAAGACAGAACCAGAACATCTCTCCATGCTTCAAAGCAGCTGTCTATAGAACAGCTGTGAGGACTGTGGGCTAGCCTTTCCATGTCTGCTCCTAGGACCAAATGAACCACACTGTCTTGGAAGTTCTGGCCTTGGACAACAAAGGGCATTGTGCAGAGAGCAGGAAGCAGTCTCTATTAACATTGTCCCAGATAGTGCATAAAGGAATAAAGTGAGCTCCTTTTGGCTGCTTTATCTCTTGGTGTACTGAAATTTTAGCTTCACTGGAATTGAAAGAATCAGAGAAAAGTCTGACCAGATTGGGACAACATCCCAGTATCTGGCAGATCCTAAAATGATACCTTGGTAATAAACACTAATTCTTAAAGTATCTGAGCTTAGATTACTTTACAAATAATATTCATATTCACTAGAAAGACTCTGGAATATGTGTATTATTTTTAAAAACCCATGTTTTCTTTAAAAACATTACACTGAAACTCATTACAAAGAAAAGCATTAATACTAGCACTGTTATGACTACTGAGGGCTATGATATCCTTTTAGGTAGTCATGTATGTTATGTTCATTTGTCCATTTGTTCATTCATATATGTAGAAACTATGGAGCACTGACTTTGTGATAGGCATCAAGCCAAATGCTAGGAACACAAAGGAGGGCGGCTTTTATAGGGATTACCTAAAGTCCAAGGAGGAAAGCCAACAATTAGAAGCTATTAAATCAACATGATCAGTGCTAATAGCCAAGTGGAATGAGAGCACATGGGCTCTGCAACAGGTGGAAGGATGTCAAGGAAGGCTTTACATAGAATTTAAATTGAGTCCTGATCATAGTTTCCTGATACATGCATTCCCTCTGTAATGACCTATCATTCACTGCCTTCATAGCTCACCATCCACCAGAGCAACTGCTCCTATGCTTAAGGCACCCTCTGATGACACATTCAGGACACCTCTTTTGCCTTGAGTGTCTGCAATGTCTAAGTGAGCTTGGCTTCAGCACTGTATTTGTTCTGCCATTCCTGCTCCTGAGCCTAAGAATCACTCCTGAGAGGAAATTTTTGCATTTGAAAATTCATGTTGTATGAAATACAAATGTTTCCTACTTTGCAAGTTTTTTAAATTCACTTTTCATGTAATAAATTTACTAAGAAGTAGAAATATGTGTACTTTCTTTTTCTTTCTTTTTTTTTTTTTTTGAGACAGAGCCTCAAGCTATCCCCCTGCGTAGAGTGCCATGGCATCACAGCTCATAGCAACCTCCAACTTCTGGGCTCAAGCGAGTCTCCTGCCTCAGCCTCCCAAGTAGCTGGGACCACAGGCACCCGCCACAATGCCCGGCCATTTTTTAGTTGCAGCCATGATTGTTGTTTGGTGGGCCCGGGCTGGGGATTCGAACCCGCCACCTTAGGTGTATGTGGCTGGAGCCTTAGCCGCTTGAGCCACAGGCTCCGAGCCAAAATATGTGTACTTTCTAAACTGAGGCAGTTATCTAGAGGAAAACAAAACTGATTCTAGATAGATCTAATAGCTTATAAAAAGTGAAGATCCTTTAAATGGCACTACCCTGGTATGTGTTCATCCAACAGGTGCTAGGAGACAGATGTTCCCCAAGTGCTTAGCTCTCAGGAAGCAAACATATATATAACATATTTTCCCTGACTATCAGCAACTGAAGAAAGTATTTACCATTTACTTTCATGATTTCTAAACATAATTGTAAAACTTTTATTGAATATTGCAAACAGGACCAGACATGGTGATAAAAAATAAATAAATCCTTGATGTATAAATCAATGCTCTTAATTTATTAGTTCATGGCTAAAGAAGTTCATAACTAATCTTAACCCTCCATAAGTCTTTCTTTTTGGGGAGTGTAAGAGACTCACCATACGAAACTGAACCAAGTCAGTCTTCACGGGAACATACTGAGTGTTTGTAACTGATGGCCAAGTCCTGTTGATTCTTCTGCCCTGTGTAATTTCAAAATTGTCTTTATATTTTCTTCAGCATCATATTCCTTTAGGCCTACAGAATTTGTCATCTCACCTATTGTAATAACATAGGAACTAATTTTTCTGCCATAGTTTTGACCCTTTCCAATCCATCCTTGTTTTAACTACTGCTAATGTGATCACCCAAAAAGCAAAAGATAGACGAAATCCTTGAAGTCCCTGAAGCCTTCAGGCTGCAGCCCAAACACTCTTGCACAACCCACTGCCTTCTCTGGTCTCACTGTTGTTGCAGCTTTACCATGAGCATTCTGTGGTTCGGTCATACCTGACACTGCACTTTCGAAACCCCCCCCCCACACACACAAGCATCCTCATACCTTGGTGTCCCTGTCAAAAGCTCATCACAGGCTGAGTCTCCTCAACTCCTGCCCATGAACTTCAATTTATTTTCTCTCCCTTTTTTATTTTAGAAAAATTTAAAAGTTTTTTTTTTTTTTTTGAGACAGAGCCTTAAGCTGTTGCCCTGGGTAGAATGCCGTGGTATCATGGCTCACAGCAACCTCCAACTCCTGGGCTCAAGCGAGTCTCCTGCCTCAGCCTCCCAAGTAGCTGGGACTACAGGCACCTGCCACAACACCTGGCTATTTTTTGGTTGCAGCCATCATTGTTGTTTGGCAGGCCCGGGCTGGATTTGAACCCACCACCTTAGGTGTATGTGGCTGGAGCCTTAGCAACTTGAGGCACAGGTGCCGAGCCAGAAAAATTTAAAAGGTTTTAAGATACCTATGTGTCCTTCACTTATATTCACCAGTTGTTAATATTTTGCGTATTTGTGTTCATTTGCTCTTTCCTGCCACACACACCTATGTACTTCGCTGGATCACTCCAGAGTAAGTTCCAGGCATTATACTTTATTCTTATATTCTTCAGCATGTACCTCGTAAAAATAGGATAGTCTCTTGCAGAACCACAATGACCACACTCGGGAAGTTGAGTATTGAAATACTAAAATTTAATTTGAAGATGCAGTCGATACTCACATTTATCCTCACTTGTTTTGTATTAGTATTTTCTCTCAATGCTAAACTTTAGAAAAACACATGACCTTTCAACATATATACACACACGTAAAATGCATTGGTTTTCTCTCTTCTACATTTTTTTTCACTACTTTTGTATACTTCTCTTGAAAATCTTCTAACACACAATCACATTGTCTATTTCCTTTTCTGTAGTATCTGAAACTCAACTAGACTTATCTTAATTCCCTAGCACTTCATGTACTACCTGGCACTAGATGATGACTGAATGAATAAATGAATGAATGGTGATATTCAAGATTCTCATTCTATTCTCACTATAATTAGGTAATGTGTGTCTCAGAACATTCCAGGTGTGTTTTAAACTTTGCCTCTTATTTCAAGCACTGCTATTGTGCCCAGCCAGGTATCCTTGTGCACATGCACCTGTCAGTATCTTACTGTGGTCTATGATGTGTACCTTATTTCTGGCCTCAAGGCTACATTGATGCTGACACAGGATTCCCCTGGGAAGCCTCTGCCACTTGGGCATGTACCATGTGGAAATGGGGATGGGGGAAGGTAGAGGAGTAGTGAAGGCCTTGTAAGTCACTCTTGACCACTGAGGGGCAAGAGCTCATAGAAAAAAATGCTTTCCCTTTTTTGATTCTAGGTTGGCCAATTCTGAGATGCATTTTATAAGAATTCCCAGAGGATTAAGTAGCAGATATTCGTAATAGCTCCCAGTTTAAAAAAGCTAATCCTTGGATTGGCTTTCCCTCCTTCTTGAGGCCATTCTTCCACCTCTCACAGTCTGTTCCTTGGTGTCATGTTACTCAAAACTCCCAACATCCAAGTCTTTGGTACAGGCTTTGCTTTTAGGAGAGTCCAGACCAAGACAGTGTGGTAATATAAAAAGACCACGGTCTTGGGAGCCAGATGGATCTGAATTTGAATCTAAGTCTGTCCATTCACTAATCATGACTTTGGGCAGGTAGTTTAATGTCTCTTACCTCACTTCCCTCACTTTATAATGAGGATAATACTTTGTAGGATTACGGCAATAAGAAATTCTTTCTCTTTTTAGATGTATTTACAGTATATGTACACACACAGAATATAAAGTCTGTAACAGAATATAAAGACTGTAACAAACCACGTTGGGTCTGTCCAGCTTAGGAGAGACCTCACTCTTTCCATTTGTCTTAAAATTTACTGTCCCTTCCTTCAGATTCCTGTGGGTGGGTTCATGTGCTCATATCTTTACTAGGTTTTGTGATCCACCCCCTCTTAACCACAGCTAATTGCACTATGAATAGATTCTTTCTCTTGAGAAGAAAAGGCAGTTAATTTCTCACATGCTTTTAGCTATAAAATGTATATCCAGGATCTGTGTAGAGGCCACATTTGGCCACATGAATGAAGCAGCACAAAAATCTGGTCTACAGAAAGAAACAAAAATGAAGCATAGTACTTCACGAAGAAGAAACAGAGACAAGAGACAGAGGGCACAAGGACAAAGAATTTCTTGGAGTATGATGGCTTCTGGTTCCAGAGTCCATTTCCTTTGCAGGCCTAGCTGCATTCTTCCACCTACATCCCTTTTTTGCATCAGCTAATTTTTATTTTTATTTTTTTTTTGAGACAGAGCCTCAAGCTATTTCCCTGGGTAAAGTGCCATGGCATCATAGCTCACAGCAACCTCCAACTCCTGGGCTCAGGCGAGTCTCTTGCCTCAGCCTCCCAAGTAGCTGGGACCACAGGCACCTACCACAACGCCTGGCTATTTTTTGGTTGCAGCCATCATTGTTGTTTGGCAGGCCCAGGCTGGATTTGAACCCGCCACCTTAGGTGTATGTGGCTGGCGCCTTAGCCACTTGAGCCACAGGCGCTGAGCCATCGGCTAATTTTTAGTTAGTTGCTTTTACTAGCAACTGAAGTTCTAACTAATGCATTGAATATTACATTAATTCATAGAATAAACAATGCCTAGAATTATTTTTTTAAATAATCATCCGAAATTTAGAAAACCATAAACCACATTTCTCTTAGAGATTAAATCTAAATTGTAGGAAGAAATTCTCAAGCTGTGAATGAGAAACTCAAGAAAACTAGTTTAGACACCACAACTTAACAGAATACATTGTTTCATTTGTACCCCAAATGTCCAAATCTTCTAGACCTCAAAAGCAGTCTTTATTCAAAAACTTCTATTCCTTACCCTAACCTCTAAAGTCACAAAGGAATGCATAAGGACTATTATGCTTGAACTATTAATCTGTATGGATTTTAACAAGATATTCCAGGTTACTGATATACTTAGTAGGAAATAAGAATTATGTAAAAGAAAAGTACTGCTTTCTCAATGGGAGAAATGTCAAAGAGCTACAGACCTCAGAGAAAGCAGCTTTCGGAAGCTGGTGCCACAGCTGTCAGCAAGCAAGAGACACCAGCATTATCTTCAAAGACAGAATTCATTAAAACAAGTTACTGAATCCTTAAGACACGAAATTAACTTAATTTACTTACACAACAAATGAAAAACACATGACTTCTTATGCTAATGTTTTGCTAACATCATAACTCTTAAGATTTTAAATAAATATTTTTAAAGAGTGATAATTGTGTAATATGTTTTTGTAGTCTAATATAATTTGCACTCAATTCTAGATTTTAGGGTTCCTTTTCCATGTTTTCAGCTTTATTTTTATATATAGTAGTATTTGTATAGAAATATGTCATCTCTCAATGCTATTAAAAATTGCTGCACATAAGTATAAATAATGTAACTGATGAGAATTCAACCGTACATGTAATCATAGTGATAACCAATAGCGGTTCCAGAGCTGAAAAAAATGCTTTATCTGTATTCCTTTGCCTTACTTACTTTTTGTGTCTGTCTCTCTAGCCTCAGTTAGGGAGCAAGCCTCTTGAGAGGCAAGACCATGCCCAGTGCCTCGCACAGTGGTCTCACCATAGCTGGGATCTGATAAATGTTGATCAAAGGATCCTAGATTTAATAGATTTTCCTTAGAGAAAAAAGGGCATCGAGGGTCATTTAACCCAATCCTCTAAACATCCATCCTACTTCACCAACAACCAGCTTTTATAAAAACTTCTTTAGGTCAAGACAAATTATTTCATTAACTATAACAAAGCTAATTATTGCTCTATTCTTTTTTTTAGAGACAGAGTCTCACTTTATCGCCCTTGGTAGAGTGCCATGGCATCACAGCTCACAGCAACCTCCAACTCCTGGGCTTAGGTAATTCTCCTGCCTCAGCCTCCTGAGTAGCTTGAAATACAGGCACCCGCCACAATGCCCGGCTATTTTTTTGTTGCAGTTTGGCTATTACCCTATTCTTAAACCCAGTCCAACTCTGCCACTTTTTAGCCTTGTACCTAATGGTTCTAGTTCTAACCTAGGAAGTTACATAGAATAGAGTTAACAGAAAGAGCAGGGGACACTGGGGAGAGAGTAAGATAGGAAACAGGACGAACTTGAACCTCAAGTCTATCACTTTAGTATGCTACCCTGGTCTTTGATTCTAGAACAGCTATGCAGTGCCCCTGTGGTTCCTGTGCTCAGCTCCCTCCTTTTTTCACATGTCTGGCATATCTTGTATATGCCTGAGAAGGATCCATGCTAAAATTGTAATGACATATATACCTAAATTAGCATCATACAAACTTCCAAAAACTAAGCCTATGCATGAGCTATTAAAAAAAGGATAATGAAGAGAACAGGATTTGAGTTGCTGCTTCTTGTGTTTCCCTTGGAGCTCTCCCAGGCAGATATAGAACAGAAAGCTTTTCTTGTCAATTCTCCTTTGTGGTAGTCCGGAAATTTAACCCTTGCTACTTTGAGATGTGCTACCTTGATTGCCTACTTACATCTTTCAATGGAAAGGTAAAAATTTAAAAAAAAAAACAACACAAGAATTCTAGATACTCTGTTCTTCATAATTTGATGCAATTCAGTTTATGTTCACTTGGCAAAAGTGAACATTGCTGGATTTTAAGAACTAGTTTCTATATCTTGCATCTCATTCTTAGCCAAAATTATAGAGTTTAAAACCATTTGCTCACCAAGACCTCAGTGGAAAAAATTTTTTAAAAATAATGGAAACATAATTTATGTAAAAAGTAGACATACCTTTCTTTTTTAAGATGAAAAAATGTTCAACCTTGGTGGCTTTAGAGAAATATGAATCAAAATGGCTGTGCTTTCAGCACTAATACTAGTTATCAGTAAGTCTGTGTCTAATAGCAAAGGCTGTGAAATATCCCTTTTTCCAAAGACATTTTGACAACATAAGATTCAATCTCCCCAGTGTCCCACAAATACTGTAAATGTTGATTTTCAAAACTACAGGAGCTTGGCTGGGTGCGGTGGCTCATGCCTATAATCCTTGCACTCAGGGAGACTGATGCAGGAGGATTTGAGCAATTGGTCTCAGCAATTTGAGACCAGCCTGAGGAAGAGCAGGGCCCCATCTCTACTAAAAATAGAAAAACAAGTTGAGCCTGGTGGCACCACCCTGTAGTTCCAGCTACTCAGGAGGCTGAGGGAAGAGGATCGCTTGAGCCACCGAGGAGTTTGAAGTTGCAGTGAGCTATGATGCCATGCATGGCACTCTACCCTGGGCAAAATGAGTAAATGAGCAAAATGAGAAAAAAAAAAAAAAAAACCAAAACAAAAACTAAAAACAAAACTACAACAGCTTCCTTTTTTTTTTTTTTTGAGACAGGGTCTCACTATGTCGCCATTGATAGAGTGCTATGGCATCATAGCTCACAGCAACCTTAAAGTCTTGGGCTTAAGCTATTCTCTTGCCTCAACCTCCCAAGTAGCTGAGACTACAGGCACCCACCACAACGCCCAGCTATTTTTTTGTTGTTGTTGCAGTTGTTGTTGTTTAGCTGGCCCAGGCTGGGCTCAAACCTACCACCCTCAGTGTATGTGGCCGGCACTCTACTTTCTGAGCAATGGGCTCATCAAGCAGCTTTCTTTTCTTTATTCTCAAGAACAATGACTTTAAACCTCTGGGACCAGGTTCCTCAGCACTACTTGGGAACTTGGAGGTTATACAAATTCTTGGACTCCATACCAGACCTACTAAGTCAAAAACTCTCGGAGTAGGACCCAGCAATGTTTTTTTTTTTTTTTTTTTTACCAAGCCTCCAAATGATTCCTATGAATGGTAAAATTTGAGGAACTAAGAAAACAGACTGGATTATAATCTCCTTGAGGGCAAGGACCAAATTTGAAGGTTAACCCTGGCACATGGCTCATGGTTAAGTGTTCTAAATGTGCTGAATGAATGAATGCTCTATACGCCGCTAAATGTCTCTGGGACTCTGGTGGAGGGCAAAATCACCCTCAGTGGAGATGTACTTATCATTCCGATCAGCCTAGATTAGGCACTTGCCTCACTCCATGGCTGGCTGCTGCCAGTGCCTCTACCATGGCCAGGGAAGCACACCGAGGGAGAACCTGCTCCCTCTCCATTGACAATGGGTCTTTTCAAGACATTAGACTACTATACAGGTTAAACACCCAATGCCCCTCTGACTGCTGAGTTTCAATGCTGGTTTACTAGGTGAGCCTCTTGGAGCATTAAATTTAATTTAAATAACCTGTCAAAACTATGAAGTAATGGAGGCCAGACTTAAACCAACTGTGTACTCTATCTACACCTCTTCGACAATGTGGCATATCAAAACGGAGTGTTCACAGATGTGTTTATAGTAGGGTGGCTGCTCTAACACATGAGATCTAAATTTAGATAGCCACATGGGGAAATCCAGTTTTTAAGAAAGTGGATGGAATTCAGTTTAAAAGACATGGGGCACCTGGAATTCTGTGCTGCTGCTGCTCAACTAAAACATAATTAAACTGAAGATTTACAAAAACGTATTTAAGCCCAAGTCTACATAACTACTAATAGGGAACTGAGAAGGAGACTGTATATTAAAAAGCTAAAAATACCTTCACTTAGAAACAGCAGATCATAAAAGGATATGTGACTGACAATTATTAAATGATTAAGAGTATGACTAAGATGAATGTGTATTCATTCACCAAAATCTCATACTCCAAAAAAAGTAGGAAAGGTAGTACAGTATGATGGATGACTCCTACACATGCTTCACATATCAAGGGTTCGTTAGCATTAAGACTAGATCAGGGCTGGGTGAGGTGGGTCATGCCTATAATGCAAGAACTTTCAGAGGCTGAGGCTGGATTGCCTGAAGCCAGGAGTTGGAGAACAGCCTGAGCACAAGTGAGACCTTCTCTCCACTAAAAAATAGAAAAATTAGGCAGGTGTTGTGACAGATGCCTATGGTCACAGCTACTTGGAAGGCTGGAGCAGGAGGATAGCTTGAACCTAGAGTCTGAGGTTGTGGTGAATAGGATGACGCCACAGTACTCTAACCTGGGTGACGGAGTGAGACTCTGTCACAAAACAAAACACCAAAAAAAACTAGATAAGGCTGGGGGTGGTGGCACATGTTTGTAATCCTGGCACTTTGGGATGCCAAGGCAAGAAGACAAGCCTGGGCAACATAACAAGAACGTTTCTTTACAAAGATAATAAAAATTAACTGGGCATGGTGGTGTGTGCCCACAGTCCCAGCTACTGTGCAGGTTGAACAGGGAGGATGACTTGAGCCCAGAAATTCAAAGCTGAACTATGACTGTACCACTGTACTCTAGCCTCAGTGATAAGAGGGAGATCAAGTCTCTTAAAAATAAATAAATAAAGAGTAGATCAGACTCCTAATGCACCTGCTCTCACAGCACTTACCAGAAAGTGTAAATACTTAGTGATTTGTGTAGTTGATTGTCTCTCTTTTCTTACATCCTGTAAACTCCATGAGGTGAGGGATTATATCCTACTTACTCCAGGGTCTGGCTCAATAAATATTTTTTAAATGAATAAATCAGAAAAGAGGAGCTTCCGAAGAGGCTACAAGGAAAAAGCTAGGAAGAGAGAAATACCCAGGAGAAGTAGTGTCATATAAATCAAAGGAGGAAAAAGTTCCCTGATGGGTTGGTCAGCAGTGTCTAATACCACAAAGGCACCAAGTACGATAAAGATAAAAAATTATCCATTGCCTTTGGCAAACATGAAGCTTATCAGTAACCTTAGCAGGAATTACTGCATCAAGAACAGAAGCTATTTATAGTGGGTTGAGTTATCAAACAGGCATAAGGAAGTAGGGATAGCCAATTACAGGTTACTCTTCTAAGAAGCTTGAATCTGAAGGAAATAGAGTTAGGTCAGTAGTTAGAAGGAAATGTGGGGTCAAGGGCTGTTTTTGTCCCCACAGAGTATAAAGGTTGTAACACTGGATGAGAACCACTTGAGGTAAAAGCCAGTATCAACAGAGAAGTTAAAAACAAATAAGAAACTGGATCAGGCTGAGTTTGGAAGCAAACTTCTTCCCCTGAAAAAGAGAAGAAAGTATAGGTTCCTAAAGGGGTACATTTCAAAGAGTTAAGGCAGAGGCTCAGAAAGTTCTAGCATGCTAGGTGCATTTCCCCCCCTGTGAAAGGGTGGCAAAGTCAACTGGCTGAAGAAAGAGGAGTGGTGACAATACTGAAGATCTGCAGAGCAAAAGATATGTAGAGTAACTTTTTAGACCAGCAGAGGCTAGTGTTCATAAATTAGAATTACCTTCAGGTCATATAGTTGTATGTTTTTGTCCAGGAGCAAAATAGAGAAGCATATTCAACGAAATTAGAGAGTAAGATGAGGACAGCCAGAGCTAGTGCAAGGTAGGAGCCAGGGAACCATGAAATTTATAATTCATGCTAAATTCAAGTAACTGAAATGTTTTCAGGAGGAGAGTGACAGATTTCAGAAGTCTGAGAAACATTTGCCAAAGAACATAGGAGGAAAACTAAGACATTCTGAAATCAGTGAAGACAAAAAAGAGTACTTCACAGAGGAGGGAATGGTCAACAGTGACTTCCCGGTCTGGGGCTCAGAAGGAGGAGACTCCATTTGATAGTACTAAAATCACAGAGGTAGCTGAGATTGCCTGGCCTGTGCACATCCAATGAGAATAAAAAAAGGACAAGGAGACACTCCTTAGGAGCACTCAGTGGGCTGCAGTGACAACACAAGAGAGGCTTGTAAAGGAGCCTAGGCAGCTGTCACCAAAGAGGTATGAGCGGTGGACTCAGAGAGGCCGAGGGCAGATGAAAGTTCCCAAAGGAAGGATGAATAAATACAGTGAGACTGTTGCCAGGAGTCAGCCGGTGAGTGACAAGGCCAGACCCCACTGAGAGAAAAGCCAGTGAAATAGTAGGCTGGGTGACAGATGACACTGGATTGAGCGCTGAGGGTGGAGAAGTGGGTGAGTGGAAACAGAGGGCAGCGCTGAAGAAGTGGAATTATGAAGGAAAGATACAAGAGAGAGAGGGGACCATTAAGGGTGCAAAATTCCTGAGATACAGGAGGGAAATTCCATCCCCAAGGAGAAACAGACATGAGGAGAGAGAAACACTTCCATCTGCCCCTCTCAAACCCCCTGCAGTGAATGTGGAGATGTGGTCAGCAGCGGGAAAGGGACTGCTTTATCTCCCTAGTTAATGATGAAGGCAGAGAAAATACTGTCTTATACATCATATTTATTGTCACTATGTAAACTTACTTCTTGGTAAGAAACAAGTCTCTTAAATTTAAATGTAAGATCATATATGACGTTACAAAATACTCTCATATAGAAGTTTGTAAGATTTATAAACTTATAAATATATGTAAAATTATATAATGTAAATTACTATAAAATACTCTCTACTATAGAAGTTTATAATTCAATATATAAACTTCCATGGCAGGATTTTCTTACGCAGAAGTTTGTACAATGACTATATATATATATGTATTTACTTTTTTTTTGGCCATTTTTGGTCAGGGCTGGGTTTGAACCTGCCACCTCCAGCATGTGGGACCGGCGTCCTACCCTTTTGGAGCCATAGGCGCCGCCTGACAACAAATATATTTTAAGAATAATTTCACACAACAGAAATGTTAATTATTCATTTCTGATAATGAAAAAGAAAAGCAGGGCAGCACCTGTGGCTCAGTGGGTAGGATGCAGGCCCCATACACCAAGGATGGCAGGTTCAAACCTGGCCTCAGCCAAACTGCAGCAAAAATACAGCTGGGCGTTGTGGCAGGTGCCTGTAGTCCCAGCTATTCAGGAGGCTGAGGCAGGAGAATTGCTTAAGCCTAAGAGTTTGAGGTTGCTGTGAGCTGTGATGCCACAGCACTCTACTAAGGGCAACAGCTTGAGACTCTGTCTCAAAAAAAGAAAAAAGAAAGGAAAAAGAAAAAAAAACCCCACAAACTCAATTTTTGATAGGGTGTCTATACTGATTGGCCAATAATAAATACACAATAATATTGCCTGGCTAGTATTAATATTTTTTTTCTTTATATTATACATTATAGCCATGTGCTTCAAAGGCTGAAATTATTTTTCAGCTATTATTCTACATTTAGATTCAACCTAAACTTAGGTAATTCATGTTAGAGGTGCCTTTGATACAAGTGTTACATGGGTGAAATGTATTAGATAATCAACTGAGGATAAAGTTGCCTCACTGTTAACAAAGATATGGTTTAAGGACTCTATGTATTTAGTTCATTTATTAACAATTTGTTTAATCTTTATTAGCTGGTTTTCTACTTCTTAGCTGTGTTCTTTAATTTACAAGGCAATAAAAATTAACTGGAAAACCTATCTTGCATTTCAATAAAAAATTTATTTTAATAACTTCAGGGGCATTGTGGCCAAATAGTTTAGCTATGGAAATAATTTCAATTCACACTTTTTGGAATCAATTTTATAAGGTGATCTATTTTTAAAGGAAAGTGGGGAAATAATCAGAGCTAGCACTTGCTTAAGATACCAACCACTGCCCTGGGCTTGAAGAGATCTGTATATCTTTCCTACTTAAGACTGTTAGAAGTAAATTTTAGAAGGTTTATGGTAACTTAGAGTAATCATTTCTGTCGTATGAAAGATTCTGTTGAGATTTTTCTATTGTGGGCTATCAGTACTGGCAATATTCTGTAAGTCATCGTCATCCCATACTTAAAGAATATCCCTAATGCAGTCAGCAGTTTCTCCAAATGTATACTTTTTTTTTCCTTTTTAACATTCATGACTGCAATTTATCAAAAAATTGACCTAATAGTAAACAATATACCCCAAGTACAGAAACTGGAGACAAAAACAGAGGATAAATGTCTAAGAATCTGTAATTCTAAAGCTCAACACAGATCATTCAGCATTAGTGGTTACAACAATCCTATGGCTAGGAGTCTCTTTTAACCTATTCTAGTTCAGACAGCTGAATCACAAAAAAAATTTATCAACTCCCTACCCCTCAAGTCTTCAATCCTATTGCAAAATGAGTTGATAAGGTGTAACACTTTGCTTAACCAAAGCACAAAGTATTATAGGCCCCTAATGTAGCAAATTAAAATAAATGATAGCTATAATTAACAGAGTACATAGTTCTTACTGAGCACTACAGTATGCTTTTACATAGATTCTCTCTCATACTCAACATTATTAAGCCCATTTTATGGATGACCAAATTTGGGCTCAGGAAGGTAAGTTATATAAAAATCACAAACTAAGGGGCAGATTTTAGATTTGAATCCAAGTGTGACTGGATTCATATTAAGCTTCCACCTTTGAATTTAAGTTAGGTCAATAACTCACCTTTGGCCTTTATAAAATAACTTTTGGCCCTGTAACTCACACAGGCAAGCCATTACTTAAAACCCCACACATCTAGGTGGTCATTGTTGTTTACTTTTACCATTAATGCTCCCAACACACTGCCAGGGGAAATGTTATAACTTCAGAGATTTTAAATCTGAGGGTTTATAAAAGAAAGAAGCTGCAAAAGCAGATACAACCTAGAGAGGAGCAGGTTCTTAGGGAGATGTGTTATGCTTATAGGTAATCTCCTATGGCCAAAAATATGTGTCCAGACTGCCTGAGTATTTCCTTTTGTTCCATAATACTGCCTGAAATCCTGCCAAATTTGAACTTCATTTGGATCGCCTCTCCATTTTTAATGCACAAGCAAATCATCTGGGAATCTTGTTAAAATGCAGACTCTGATTCAGGAGGTCTGGAGAGTCTGCATGTCTAACATGCTTCCAAGAGGACACTGATGCTGCTGGTCCACAGATCACAAAATGGAGAGGTTTGACAATTGTTCTCTGGCTACCTCGCACGCCTTCTCATCTAGGGGAGACTGATCTGTGCTTCATTATGGTAGGGATGACTTAAAAAATCAGCAAATTATCAGTATCTACCTCACTCTCCTATTATCTGACAACTAGGTATGGGCACCTGGGCAACCAGAAGATTCTTTCTAGGACCATGACCCTTTAAGTTACATCGCAAAGATGCAAGGCAATTTAGAAATAATTCCTGGCACTGGTGGCACTGAAAGTCCTTGTACTGGTGGCAGTGACCTGTTCTGACTGTGGCTTGCTGCCTGCCCCATTTGGTTATGGGCTATTTTCTGAGTACCATGGAGTACCTGCCCAACTCACAGGGACATGTACACTGCCCTCAGCACACAGGGGAAAGCCTGGCAGCTATGATACATGTCTCTACATTTCTTGGGTCAAACTGGAGCCTGAGGGGACACATTCAAGTTCTCAATATGCAAAACTAAGGTTTAAAAAATCAGTAATTTTATCAAACATGGTTTTATAGGAAGTGTTGGCCAACTGTTTCGATAAAGGCCCAAAGAATAAATGTTGAAGGCTTTCTGGGCCATATGAGGTTTCTGCCACTATTCGACTCTACCTTTGTAAGGCAAAAGCATCCAGAGACAAGCTATGTTTCAACAAAACTTTATTTGTGGACCCTGAAATTTGAATTTCATTTACCGTTCATGTGTCATGAAATATTATTCTTTTGACTTTTTCCCTACCATTTAAAAATATATGACCGTTTTAGTCTGCAGGCTATATAAAAATAGGTTGAGTTTGTTGACCCATGCTCTGAAGCAGTAATACATTGATCCAAGTTATATCCACAAATTTTTCTTTTTGAAACCATGTACTTAATTCTCATCTTTTCTTACCAAGACAGTAAGAAATTCTTCTGAATAATGAAGAGACTGTACCCACTCAAGCCAGCATTTAGATCATGTCATCTGTTTCCTCAATATTCTGGTCTTTATGGAAATCAATTTTAACATCTTAAAAGGTGAGCAGTGATGAAATACACTAAATAATTGGCATATTGATGATTAAACATCACCTAAATGGGCACTGTGATAGGAACCACAGATGCAGAAAGGAGTCATGTAGAAATTAACTTGGAGGATATCTTGGGTCTAGAGATTCAAGAAACAAATGAATTTTGATTTAAAAATCTGTGTAATACAGTACTCACTATCTTGATGGGCAGCTTGCTATGCAAGTTGGTAGGAAGTTTTATCACTGTCATAACTTTCTATCCTTCCGGCTTTTCTTTACCACTGCAAACCATTTTAGGTAAAGCTACTAGGACGGAATTCCAAGTCTTTAGTACTAACTGGCCTGGTATTAGCACTGCTATTTTCCCAGTCACAAGTCACACTACGACAGTAAACAGAATTTCTTTTTTTTCTATAATCCACCATTGTAGTAAATTTCCAGCGCTCCATACATATAAAAACTAAAAACATCAAAAATACAATTCCTTCCATTTATTTTATTTAGTAACTAAATTTCTAATTACATACACCTCCGGCAGGGTAAATGCCTGCTGAAAAGCAGATGCTTTGGTGGGGTTACTGAGGGGCTAGGGGCTAACAGGTCCTATTAACTGTTGAAATCTTCCACAGCTGGTTCTCAAAATATTCCACCATGGCTCCCAGGCCCAACCCGCATGAAGGTACTTCTGGCTCGCCTGCTTGTTCTTTACCCAAATATAGTCAGCAGGCTTCTATTGACATACCTGAAAAAGGCAACTGGGCAAATCCCAATGGCTGTCCTTCTGCATGTAGATGAAGATTTTCCCGTTGGGTAGAGGTTTAATTGTACCTAGAAAATTAATTTTGATGGTTCCATGACACTATGTGGGCAGTGAAGCTCCAGTGTTCTCACTGGATAGAATCTTTAGGTAAATATAGTGTTCTTTAATTGTTCACCCCATCATTCCCAGAGTCTGATTCTTCTCTCTTCATAGATATAGTATGAAGTAGGTTGAATGGTGGCCCCCCCAAAAAGGTATGTCCATGTGCTAACCCTGGAAACTGTGAATGTGACCTCATTTGGAAAAACGGTCTTTGCAGATGTAATTAAGTAAGGATCTTGGAGATGAGATCATCCCAGATTTAGGGTGACAGTTCTTATTAAGAGAATGGCAGAGGGAGATTTGAGACAGACACAGAGGACAGAGTTTTGTGAAGAGGGAGGCAGAAATAGGAGTGACACAACTACTAATCAAGGAATGCCAAGGAGTGACACAGCTACAACCAGAAGCCAGGAGAGATGCGTGGAATGGTTTCTCTTTCAGAGCCTCCAGAACCCTGCCAACACCTTGATTTTAAACTTCTGGCCTCCAGACTGTGAAGAATTAATTTCTATTGTTTTAAGCCACCAAGCTTTTGCATAATGTGTTATAAAAAGGTAAACATGATTTATTCTAGGACATGGATAAGTCATAAGCAGCAAAAAGAGGCTGATAAATGTCTGGAGTTCTGTATTTAGCAAAACAGGTACATGCCTATTTGGTATATGATTACATGAATGCTGAGATAGCCTCATTTCAAACATGGCCTCTTTTGGAAAACTGTGCTATTTCTAATTCCATAATTAAAGATTATTATCTTTGGCTTGGCACACATAGCACAATGGTTATGGTGCCAGCCACATACACTGAGGGTGGCAGGTTCGAACTGGCCTGGGCCAGCTAAACAA
>NW_003852515.1:2099875-2103732 GCF_000181295.1 Otolemur garnettii | reverse complement strand
AAAAAAAAAAAAAAAGGATTATGTCTTTGATGCTGGGCATGGTGGCTCACGCCTGTAATCCTAGCACTCTGGGAGATTAAGGTGGGTGGATCCCTTTAGCTCAGGAATTCAAAACCAGCCTGAGCAAGATCAAGACTCCCATCTCTACTAAAAAACAGAAAAAATTAACCAGGTGTGTTTGTGGGGAATGCTGTAGTCCCAGCTACTTGGGAGGATGAGGTAGGAGGACCGCTTGAACCCAGGAGTATGAAGTTGCTATGAGTTGGGCTGACGCCACAGAACTCTAGCTAAGGCAAAAGAGGGAGATTCTGTCTGTAAAAAAAAAAAAAAAAGACTATGTCTTTATATTTAAAAAATGATTTTTTTTTCTTTTTGAGACAGTCTCACTTTCTTGCCCCTAGTAGAGTGTCGTGACCTCATAGCTCACAGAGACCTCAAACTCGTGAGCTCAAGCGATCCTTTTGCCTCAGCCTCCCGAGTAGCTGGGACTACAGGCACCCTCCACAATGCCCAGCTATCTTTTAGAGACAAGGGTCTCAATCTTGCTCAAGCTGGTCTCAAACTCGTGATCTCAAGCGATACCCCTGCCTCAGCCTTCCAGAGTGCTGGGATTACAGGCATGAGCCACATCACCTGGCCTACATAAAAAATGAATTTTTCTAGGAGAAGACATCTTGTAAATTACTTGTTACTGTAAACAATTCTATTTCTTTTTCATTTGTAGCTATTTAGTATGCATTTCTATATGCTGGGCAGTGAATTAAGCACATTAAATACATTACCTTCTTTAACTTAATTCTTTGACTTAAAGAAGAAGTTAAATTCTTAACTTCTTTAACCGAGTTCTGTGACTAGGCATTATCCCCATTTAACTGATGAAAATACTGAAAAAACAATGTCAAAAAGTACTTTACTTGTCTAACATAATTACTAAGCGAGTGGAACCAGGCCTTGAGCTACTCTGAGTCTTTTTTTTTTTTAAGACAGAGTCTCAGCATGTGGCTCTGGGTAGACAGCTCACAACAACCTCAAACTCTTGGGCTTAAGCAATTCTCCTGCCTTAGACTTTCAAGTAGCTGGGACTACAGGCGCCCACCACAACGCCCAACTATTTTTTTTTTTTAAATTGTAGTTGTCATTGTTGGTTAGCAGGCCCAGGATGGAGCTACAGGCACCGAGCTGCTCCTCTGAGTCTTTATTCCCAAAGCCCCGGCTCCTAATCAGTCACTACAATGCTTTTCCCACACTGCCTTTCAGAGAATGCTCTGTGATGGACAAAGAGCAGAAAGCATAGGTTACCAGGAAGGAGAAGGTTATGGAGTGGGAAGAAAAAGGAGATAAAAAATATCAACACAAAGGCTTTGAGGCACCAAAACCAAATTTATACACTTTACAATCTGAATTGGTTCTTGTGTTAATAAGGCCAGAGGTTCCGTATTTCATCTCTGAAGGTTTGGTTTTCCTTGCTTGCTTGAGTCTATAGCCATCAACAGTTTCCTCGCCTGCCAAGTTTGTAAATGTATGAGCTGGAGCAGAAGGAAGATGGAATAAAGCAGAGCAGATGACTACAAACCCAACGCATTCTCCAGTGATGGGTCAACAGTGTTTTCTTTGTATGTGAAGGACAGCACACTGGTTTTGATGACTCACAAGCACACAGAGTAGGAGGCATTGCCTAGAGAAACATCCCTCTGCTTAAACAAGTACACTAATAATGTAAGTAATAATGACTCAAATTCTCATTAGCTAAAAAATTAACTTACTAATTTCCAAATGTTAGTGAAAATTTTTAGGTATTGCAAAAGTGCTTTATGCATAATTGGGTTCTCATTTTAGTCTAAGGTAATTTTTGCATTTTAAACTTCTGCAACTTATTTTCTGATCACTTAGCTTTCTGAAAGCAATTTAGTAAGCGCTTAATCAGCCTGCATCCACACACACGTGGCTCTACTTACATGTTCTTCATGTAACTGAACTTCTGTAAATCTTGATCTTTCTACATAGTAACTTACTTTGTATGCAACTTTCTTTTCTTTTTTTTTGAGAGAGAGTCTGTCACCCTCGATAGAGTGCAGTAGTGTTACAGCAATCTCAAACTCTTGGGCTCAAGTGATTCTCTTGTCTCAGTCTCCCAAGTAGCTGGGACAACAGGCACACATCATAATATCCAGCTGTTTTTAGTTACAGTTGTCATTGTTGGTTAGGTGGCCTGGGCTGGGTTCGAACCTGCCACTTTCAGTGTATGAGGCTGGTGCAGTAACCACTGTGCTAAGGGCGCCAAGCCAAGTATGCCGGAGCCAAGTATGCAACTTTCTTGTTCAAACACTGTATTAAATGCTTGGCTTCCTATGCTTTTAGAAACAATGATAATAAAAGCACAGCTTTGGTTACTTCTTATCAAAGGAAGATTTATTAAGTGCCCAGCTTTTGGTGCCACTGTGCTAAGCACACTATTAAGACAACAAAAAATAGACAAGGGCCATGCTCCATTGAGATGATGGTTATATATTCTATATGTTCTAGAGGAGTTATAATTTCATGCAATTTCCTCTTCTTATGTAAAGGCAATTCTCTCTATATATTACCTAACATGCTTTCATCTTCACATTCTTTTAAGATTTTTCACATAAATTAATTCTCAAAAAATAGTATCATCGGCCTTTAAAAATAGTCATGTTCAAAAGTCAGCCTTCTTCTCATGAAGAAATGTGCACATTCATTACACATATTTTCTAAATTCAAATTTAAAAAAGTGTAGCTAGATGGTAGAAGAAAAATCTTATATTGATCAGAAATGCACAGTCATAAGGAATTTTTTTTTCTTTGAGATAGACTCTCACTATGTTGCCCTCAGTAGAGTGCTGTGGCATTGCAGCTTATAGTAACCTCAAATTCTCGGGCTTAGGTGATTCTCTTGCTTCAGCCTCCCAAGTAGCTGGGACTATAGGCACCTGCCAAAACATCTGGCTATTTTTTGGTTGTAGTTGTCATTGTTGTTTGGCAGGCCTGGGCTAGGTTGGAATCCACTAGCTCTGGTGCATGTGGCTGGCGCCCTAGCCACTGAGCTACAGGCACTGTGCCAGGACATTTTTGATATATATAGGCAATTTATTCTGTATTGTTTCACTTTGACTCTGGTACACAAAAAACAATGTAGGACATCTAACAACTTAAAGAAGTAACATAAGTGTGGGAAAGCCCTATTCTAGGCTTAGGGAAAAAAATGACTTTTTTTTTCTTAAATGGACAGTTAAGCTGCAGAATAAAACTCTACTTCAACAGTATAGTGTCTGGTAGTTTTGAAGCCACAAATGGGTTAATAAAAAACATTTAAATCTATTTGAGTCTGGAGAAAACTAGTATTGACAAAGCAGAAAATGAAAATCGTTTAAGAGTAAGAAAGGTTAACAAAGAATATCTGTATTTTACAAGTATTGCTTTCTATTTTTATAGTATCTTAACAGTTAATATTTACATTCCAAGAATTCTAGTAAGTTATACATGTATTTTTAAATTTTTTTTTTTTTTTGAGACAGGCTTATTACTATGTCACCCTTGGTAGAGTGCTCTGGCGTCACAGCTCATAGCAACCTCAAACTCTTGGGCTTAAGCAATTCTCTTGCCTCGGCTTCCCAAGTTGCTGGGACTACACGTGCCTGCCACAATGCACAGCTATTTTTTGGTTGTAGTTGTCGTTGTTTGGCAGGCCTGGGCCGGATTCGAACCTGCCAGCTCCAGTGTATGTAGCTGGTGCCCTAGCCACTGAGCTACAGACGTCGAGCCTATTTTAAAATATTTTAAGAAACTACTAAACTTATAGTGCTTTTAGTCAATTTAGTGTGTGATAAACCCAGTTG
>NW_003852515.1:2094672-2097945 GCF_000181295.1 Otolemur garnettii | reverse complement strand
AACAGGCGTGAGCCACCACACCTGGCCTCTGCCTTTTACTTTTTAAAACATTTTTCTAGTATGTCACAGAGTAAGATATCAGATGCATAAGTCTCTTATCATTAATTCATTGTGACTCTGTATAAGGACTAGGGAAAAAGTGATTGAAATACATTTTCATACATTTCTGTTCTAACTCCCAGGACCATTCTAACTAGAGTATTTGTAGATATTATTTACAACTTTGGATTGACAGACAGTATGTTGATGATTCATGGATTTTAGCAAAACTTAAAACGTTTCATTAGAAAAGGGTAGAGACCTCCCACATTCTTAGCTTAATCTCACAATTACCTAGGTATCTATCAACAAAACTGAGTAGTTTATTAACTGCAGATGCCAAAGGCTGACAGTTTCACTTTCAGTTTTCAACTACCTATTGTTTCAGTGGTGTAAGAGTTATCCCAAGAATCTTAAAAAAATAATTAGTTATAACTAGTTGTAATAATTAGTTATATTGTAACTTCCATCAGATTTGGTATATCTAGAAGACACAGTTAATTATGGGAATTTGACAGTTCTTCTGGGGGTCTGAATTTCAAAGGAGGAATCTCTGCAAGCCACACTCAACTCATTACTCTGTGATGCAGGCTCCTCCAAATGGCAGCAGAAACGTATTACCGTCTAGAAATTCTACAGTAGTGCTAACATTTCAGGGTGTTGTAGAGATAAGGACAAATGAACAGAAATACATTCTTAGAGGAACAGTATTTAGGATAAAAATACTGATTGTATACAAGGATAATTTCTTCTGTAAGTTCTCTATGCTTTTCTATTTATCATTTAGAAAACAGAATTGTGGTTTTTTCAATGTGAAAAAACCTGAACTGTCTCAAAATAGGACATGTTTGTGTATAATTTAACAAACTTAAAAATATGTGATTAATAGGGTGATACACTCAATTTTTTTAAGACAAGACTGTGGATGTATATATGTATGTATGTATGTGAGACAGAGTTTTATTCTCTTACCCTGGGTGGAGAGTGATGCTATGGCATCACATCTCACAGCAACCTTAAACTCTGGGTCTTGAGCAATTCTGCCTCAGCCTCCTGAACAGCTGTGACAACAGGCACCTGCTGCAACGCCCTAGCTATTTTTTCAGTAGAGAGGTAGTCTCAAACTCCTAAGCTCAAGCAATCAACTCGCCTCAGCCTCCTGGAGTGCTAGGATTACAGGTGTGAGTCACTGCATCTGGCCTCAAACATTTTTTTTTTTTTGAGACAAGAGTGCTGTGGTGTCACAGCTCACAGCAACCTTAAATTCTTGGGCTTAAGCAATTCTCTTTCCTCAGCCTCCCAAGTGGCTGGGACTACAGGTTCCTGCCACAAAGCCTGGCTATGTTTTTTGTTGCAGTTGTCATTATTGGTTTAGTTAGTGCAGGCCAGGTTTGAACCTGCCAGCCTCGGTGTATGTGGCCAGCGCCCTACCCACTGAGCTATGGGGCGCTGCTCTAGGAGCTTTTGATTATGTACAAAATATATTAACAGTAAAAAGTTGCTAACTATTCAAAACTTCATGTAACTATAGCGACCAAATGAATATTAGAGAGAAAAGGGGTAGGGGAGTTAAATGATTCTGGCATTTTCTAAAAGGAAGGACCCAGGGGTGGGTGGTAACATTAGTAATCTTTTTTTTTCTTTTTTAAAAGACAGAGTCTCCTTTTATTTCCCTCAGTAGAGTGCCGTGGCACCACAGCTCACAGCAATCTCCAGCTCTTGGGCTTAGGTGATTTTCTTGCCTCAGTCTCCTGAGTAGCTGGGACTACAGGTGCCCGCCACAATGCCCGGCTGTTTTTTTGTTGCAGTTTGGTCAGGGCCAGGTTCAAACTCACCACCCTCAGTATATGGGGCCAGCGCCTTACTCACTGTGCCATAGGCACCGCCCTAACATTAGTAATCTTGTTCAAAGATTATCAGACATGCAGGGATGGATGGGCAGATGGGACAATAACAAATACACCTACAGAAATAGTAGACTTGAGATACCCAACATACTACTGAGATACTCTTCAAAGTTTGACTCAAAAGCCATTTCCTCTGTGAAATCTTGCCAAACACTCCTACCTCCAACTGGAATTAATTTCTCTTCTGGGCTTCCACAGCACTTTGCATTTTTATAATAGGATAACTATATTTTGTTTATAGATATTTATTCGTAGCATTACTATTTTATAAAGTAGAACCTTGTAAGTTGACCAGTCAAGGGACTGTAACGAACTGGTTAACATAAGAAACTAGGCCTATTGTACAGATATGTACATGTGGTGCATACCTGGTCTATGAAAATTAGGTCAACTTGAGGTGGTCAATGTAGGCCAAGCAGTCAATTATGGAGGGTCTAGTGTAGTTATTTGTTTTCATATTTCTCTTATATCTATTTAGAAGATTTTTTTTTTGCCTCTTCTATCCACTCTTCCCCAATCCCAGTGCTAAAAGGCTTGTCTTATTAATTTTTGTATTCCTAGCACCAACAATGTTTACACATGGAAGATTTCAACAAATGATTGCTAAATGAATCTTTTTATGGTAGCAACATGAAGGTAACATTATCCTCAGTCAAAATTTCTTCTTAATGTTTACTTTTAACAAAATGTGTTCATTTAATAAACATTCATTGAGAACCCACTAATTTCCATGAGCTTGCTAGGAAATGAGCCTATAAACAGGAATATGAGAAGGTCCCCATTCTACTTAAAGCCTAGACTAGTGCACAATTACGGATTAGACTTTTCATGAAATACCTTCAGTGGTAATATTCCATATTTGGAATAACAGGTTATGGGTTGTGCCAAGATACTGATACTCTCTGAAGCTATACTTTGCTTATTTCATAATTTTGCAGAGGGCTATCACTGATGCAGAAACTTACACTACTATAGTTACACATGAAAATTCTTTTTACGATGCTTGCATATACTTAACTTGATTTATTTTTCCATATAATGTACTCTTTGTAACATGCATATACTACGTAAAAATTCTATTAATGGCCTGAAAGTGACAAACTTCTAGTACTAAGCTGGGCCTATTGGCAAATCAGTTATTCTGTATAATTCTATCTTAATTGATACATTAAAATCTACCACAAATATAAACTTACAGCAAGAATATCTGCATGGTATATATGTATTATTTTATTTTATTTTTTTGAGACAGAGCCTCAAGCTATCCCCCTAGGTAGAGTGCTGTGGCATTACAGCTCACAGCAACCTCCAACTCCTGGGCTCAAGC
>NW_003852515.1:2091197-2094324 GCF_000181295.1 Otolemur garnettii | reverse complement strand
AACCTTAACTCAAAGTCAGCTCACATATTTTCTTTTCTTTTTTGAAACAGAGTCTATGTCACCCTAGGTGGAATGCTGTGGCATCAGTTCCCAGCAACCTCAAGGTCTTGGGCTTAAGCAATTCTCTTGCCTCAGCCTCTTGAGTAGCTGGAACTGCAGACGCCTACCATAACTTCTGGCTATTTTTTGGTTGCCGTTGTCATTGTTGTTTGGCAGGCCCAGGCTGGATTTGAACCTGCCAGCTCCAGTGTATTGTGGCTGGTGCCCTAGCTGCTGAGCTATAGGCGCTGAGCCAGCTCACATATTTTCAGTAAGTACTGAAGAGGACAAACAGGTTCTCTTGATGACACTGACACTATTAAAATACTAGTGAGTCTTAGGTGATACATGTCTTACACAGGTGTGCTATTCAATTCATTAATCCACATGAAGTGCTTCAAAGGGTTTATTTACAGCAGATACTCAACATATACTTCATTGTTATTGACAGAAATTTTTACTTAGGAGAGTCTATGTTGGCTGAAGGCAACTTTGAAATCCCATGGAAGAGAGAACCCACTTCTAAGTAATAAAGTTTGTCACTTTTGGGTCTATAAAATGCTGACTTAAAATCAATTTTCTAATCATTCACTATTGCTGTTATCTAATACAGGGTTAGTCAGTGATGAAAAAAAATCATAAAAGGAGTCACATTAAAATTGAACTAAAGGGATAATAGGAGACCCTTGCAACATACTATTTCCACCCTAAATATAATAAAAACAGGACCCCATCTCTAATATTTCTTCCACTAGTCAATTTCCTTATCACTATTCAAGGCCAACACTATTTATTCTCTCCTCCTAAACAAAGTTTTAGACATTTTATATACATCTTCATCTCCTTGAAGGCATATAATAATAAAATCGTGAAGTTTCTTTCTCCACTTTGTGTAATTTTTACAACTTAGACCCCATTTTCAACCCCCACCATGGTGGATTTTATTCTATATGTTGTAAAAAGCACTGTGTTGAAGTCAAAAGGCTCAGGAGACCTAAATTCTAGTCTTGTTTCTATCATGAAAGAGACAAATCACAAGGCTCTGCAGGACTTCAGCTTTCTTTTCATAGATGAGGAATTCTAAAAATCATCTGTCTGGTCCATAAAAGGCTATAATTCTGTGACAGTTTCTTTTCTGCACCTAGGAATACAAATCTGATAGACTAGAGGCCACAGAATAGGGAAGTGATGATTCCCTACAGCTTGGAATTCTCTCTTCCTTTGGATTCAGGGAAGAAGGGCTCTCAAGTCTCCTTTGCGGTTCTTCTGCTTGCCACATATTTTCCCATCGTGACACTTCCACCTCTGATTTTATTCTACAGATTTCCCTCAGGTGATCTGACCAGGGCTGTGGCTTCAACTGCTAGCTATATCCACCACCCTTTCTTCACAGCAGCACTGCCATCTATCTCCTGGATGTTTTCCAAGTGCTGTAACCCCAACTGAACTGCCATTTATCCAGGACTTGCTCCTCTATCTTCGTAAGAAACCTGAGAGTCATCCTAAACTCTTTCTTTTCTCTCACTCTCCACATCAAATCAATCCCCAACCTGTGATTTCATCGCCACAAATCATTTCTAGAATTGTTGGTGACATGGAATAAATATTTGAGTCCTCCAAAATATGTCTGTTCAAGCCCTAATCCCCAATGTGACTGTGCTTGGAGATGCACCCCACAAGGAGTAATTAAGGTTAAATGAAGTCATAAAGGTGGGACCCTGATCTAATAGGATCAGTGTCCTTCTAAGAGACCACACAGCTCTCTCCATGCTCACACCATATATAAGCCAGGAAGAGAGCCCTCACCAGAACCCAATCCTGACACCAGGCTCATCTTGGACTTCTAGCCTCTACAACTGTGTGAAAATAAATTTCTGTTCTTTGAGCCACCTGTTCTGTGGTATTTTGTTATGGCAGCTTGAGTAGGCTAGTCCATCAGTCAGCTTCTCTCCACCTGTCGCACTACCCCAGGGTGGCTCATCACTATCTCTTCCCTAGAGTCTGGCCACTCTCTCATCCACCTATCACTATGGGTTAAGGTCAGATCACTGGAGACTGAATCCTTGCTCTGCCACTGACTGTACACTTGAGCAAGTTACTTAATCTCTCTGTGTGTCCAGTAACCTCCCTGTAAAATGAGGCTAACAATAGCAGGGTTGTTTCAACAAGGTAGTATGTGTAAAATGTCTCCAATAATGCTTGGAGCACCCAATGAAATTTAGCTATCACTGTCTTTTGCATTATCAGAATAAGCCGACTAAACCACAAAGCTGCCCATGTCATTCTCATGTTTTAGAACACTTAGTACCCCCCCCCCCAAACAGGATAAAGTTCAAGCTCCTGAGCATGACTTACAGGCTCCACATGAATCTGCAAGTTCTACTGCAGGAACTCATGCGAACTCCCCACTTCTGCTCTGGGCTCATTCACATCATTCCTCACCCACACTGAGCTCAGCAACACTGAACTCCATGCAGTTCCCTGCTGTTCTGTAATGCTCAGGCTTTCGTTCCTCTGCCCTCTGCCTGTAACATCCTTGCCCTTGGCTCCACCTGGCCGAGCCCTATTCAATCTTCTAGATTTTGCTTGAACCTTTCCTTCCCAGGAAGCCTTTATGTATCTTTTAGTCTGGGTTATGAACCCCTCACCTTTGCTCTTTTCATACTTTTTGCAAGCCTTTATTATAATGCTCAACCATGATAATACTGAAATGATCTATTTGTGTCTTTGTTTCCCATTATATCAGAGACCAATTGTTATTCTTTTTTGTATCACAGTGTTTAGCAATCTGACATGTAGTAAAAGTCAGAAAATGTTTGACAAACTGCATGGAACCAAACTCTGGAATCTAGACCATTTTTTTCATACCCACCATTGCTGCCTTACTTCAAGTCATTTTCCATTTGAAGCCATATGTAAAGGATTTCCTGTCTCTAATCTCTGTATACCATCCTTTAAACAACTAGCAGAATTGTCATCTCCAAGCAGAAATATCATGTTACATAGGATATCAAAATACATTTGGGATCCTCATTAGATAAGAAGAAAGTTTAATTTCCAGGCAGTGCCTGTTGCTCAGTGGGTAGGG
>NW_003852515.1:2078322-2090827 GCF_000181295.1 Otolemur garnettii | reverse complement strand
AAGAAGAAGAAAGTTTAATTTCCTTAACAAGGAAATGAGGTCCTTCAATCTATTCTCCCTCTTGCTTTTCTCTCTGCACCTAAAATCTTGCTAAACTTTTTATCGCTGCTAGAACAAGTTCCCTATATTCACGTCTCCCTGCCTTTGCATATACAGTTTCTTCGGCCAGGAATGCCATACTTTCTTACACCCAGGAAACTCTCATTCATTCTACTGTGACTTGTTCTCTGCATCACTCCTTTATCAAGTCTTTCTTGTCCTGGGCACCCATTGAGAGAACTAGTTGCTTATTCCTCCCTGCTCCTACAGCACATTGTTCATACTGATGTCACACAGTAGGAGGTACTTGACAAAAGTTATAATTTTATGTTTTAACCATTTGAGTTCAGGACAAGGAATGAATCAATACTCATCTTTGTACGTCCTGGGAACTATAACTACATCCCAGTTATAGATGCTTAAGTAAATTAATGACTAGAATGACTAGAAAAAAATGAGAACCTCTAGGTTACTGTGAGTCACATCACGCTAAGAATACATACTGAGAAGAATCACATTAAATTGCTACTTTTCAACTGTAGATCATGATCCACTAAAAAGAAAAATTAGAATAACAAAAAAAAATTAAAGGGCATAATTTTTATTTCAGTCACATGCATGTGTACGTGTGTATTAGCTTGAAATGTAAAATGTCTTTCCACTGTGAAGTATGGTTTTAAGAAGCTTGGAAAACACTGCATATGATCATTTCTTAGTTTAGTACAATATATTATTTTTTGTAATTACCTCAATGTTAATATAATGCCCCCTATGTAGAATTTTGAGAAGATTAAATGAAATGCGAAATGTATAAATTGAGTTGTATAGCTTGCTGCAAGACTTAAACATTTAACCTTACCCGCAAATTTTAGTCTCCCCACAGAAATCACCCTGAGGACAATTATAGGATTATCCTCATAGAAAGCTGTGAGGAATATGAAAGAACGTATGCAAAGCCTTTAGTGTAGAGCCTGGCACTCAGTATTTACTCAATACATCTTAGTGATGATGATGATAACACGGTGCCTGGTACATAAGAGAGTTAAAAACTGTTAGTTCCTTTGCTTGACTAACTGAAAAGAAGTTAGGGTAGAAGGTCACTGCTGACATCTTAGAAAGCTAGATTACAGTAAAATAAAAAATGACTAGTTTAAAAGGAATACTTATTTATTAAGCCATGTTCAACTGGTACAATAGTGGAATGCTCAATTGAAAGGAAAAGGAAAATAATACAAGTGGATATATAACCTTATTTATAACAAGAAAAATAAGACACCAGATTATCATTCTCCTAAACGAGGACATACACTTCTGATACAAAGAGACAGTGATAAAACAGGGCTTCCTTCAAATAAATTACTTCCTCTCTTTCAGATTCAGTTTTTCATCTGTTAAAATAACTACAATTTAACAGATTTTTTCCATTAAAAAAGTTAGGGAGGACAACTTCATAAACCAGAAACTTAGTAGCTGTTCAAAAAGATATATATGTTCTCTTTATCGGCCAGCAAATACCTATCTGATTCTAACCCCTAATTAGCCCTCCCTTCTATCTCCCTAAATGAGTCTATTGTTTTTATTTAATTTAAAGTGCTGGATGTGGCAGTATGAGAAAGGAGGAGATATTTTGGTAAACTTGTTAAAACTGTTAGATGTCACAGGATATTTGGGATCACCTTGGGTTCATGGCTGTATATGAGCTTTGGCTTGTTTTATTTATCAGTTTGTCCATTTATTCATGTTAATTGAATTCCCAACAGTTTAAAAACAATAATGTCAATCTATTATTTATAATGGAGGTCTGACAATTAAGTTTGTGAACTCCTCTTAGAAAAAGTGCTTTGAAGAGTACATTAGGCATTGCTATCAGTGAATAGCTTCTCAAGGGGAGTACTTTGAAGGTGATTGTAGTGATATTCAGCAATGAGGTTAAGTAGCATTTTTCTAGATTAGTTCGAGAACTTAATTGTCTCACCTCATAAATCAATCTCTTATATGCCAGGGAATAGGGCATATATAACAAAAATATTATTTTTTATTTATTTATATTAGGCACTTTTTTCAGACAGAAGGATACTCTCAGGAGACAATGCCTAGCACTATGCCTTGTACATAACAGACATTTACTATTAGTTGAGAAAAAACTAGGGACTAGGCTGGTACACAAAGTAGTATTAAGAAAGAGAGGAAAGTTGGATCTTTTTGAGAACTTGTTTTTTTTGAGTTTGAAAAGTGTATCAGATTTTTTTTATTTACAATCAAGTTCTGGTGGGCAATATAATCAAATAAATAAAAGCTGTGCCCTGTGAATTTCAGCTCTCCTCAGCACAGGTTCTCTGAAGGGCAAACTGAAGAGGCAGGGCAAAGGGGAGGAACAGAGCCCAGGCCTGCTTGCAGGAAGGCCAACTCATTCCTCTCACCAGCTCCAGAATTCACAGCCCCAAGTGCCCAGAGAACAAGTGTGAAGAAAAACAGTTCAAGTACAAATTAAAAAGTGATGGAAACACTGGTATTTCAGATACCCAAAAAACTAAAATTTTATACACAGGTAAAACGGTGAAGATGATTTGTTTTCCCCCCAGTTTTCCATTGCAGCCCCAGAAATGGGAAAACGACACTGCTATGGCTCCCAGGATGGGCTTCTGCACTGAGGCCCTGCACACAGGCCTGGCAGAGGGGCAGTGGCGGGACTCACTAGGTCCAAAGGAACACGTTTGTAGACCTAGAACCCCATCACTAACAAGAACTTTCTAGGTGTTTGGAGCAAACCCACTTCTCTGGCAAATGTTGTCATACTTCTTTTCCTCTCAAAAATTTTTTAAAAAAAACCAAACTGATTTATTTCTTGACTAAGAAATAAATATATAGAATGGGGGGCGGCAGAAGATCTGAAGAGTCGAACAGAGGGGAACCACAGCAGGAACAAGGTGCGTTCAGAACAAGAGCCCTATAATAACACTGCAGGCTAGCAGCAAGAGCCGCAGTCCTCCAGAGCCAGGATAGGCCCTGCATTGGAGTTTCCATTAATCTAATACTTAAAGCAAGTTCACTGGGAAAATGGCCCCAAGGTGACAAGACATGCACTAGGCCAGAACCAACTTTGGAAGGACAGGAGAGAACACAGGGAACCAACACTGGACATATGGGGTGTTTTTGGCACTGCTGTCCAGAGGAGACTCTGGGGGCTCTGTGCCCCGCTAGTGAGGTACAGAGGTCAGAGCTGGTAGTGTTTCCCATTTGAGCTAACAGCCCAAACCTCTGCTAAGGGACTCGGTGTCAGAGTTGTTCAGTGTTATTCTTCCAGGTCAGCAGAGACCTTAGTCAAATCCTCAGGAATTCCGTCCAAAGGAGGCCACTGAGCCGCATGGCTCAAGTTCTTCTCTGAGAAGTCAAAGCTAAGCCTGGCACACTGCCTGCCAGGACATAGCCGCAGAGTCCTCCAGCTTCTCTGGAGGAGGGTGCTGAGGTTCCCTGGACCCAAGAGCCCTGTCAATACTGTGCCCATAGCACAGCTTTGGATACTTTGTCTACTCTGATGACATGCAAGCCAGAGTGGGACCAGGTCACCACGTTGATGGAGGAGCTGTGCTGCTTTGAAAGAACCTTCTCCACTTTCCCTGTCAACACAGTCCAGATGTAGAGGGAGCCTTCAGCTGTGCCTGCTGCCACGTAACTGCCGTCAGGGCTGGAGAAGGCAGGAAGAGAAGGCTGTTAACTCCCCACGCCCAATTCAGCACCCTCATGGTACTCCTGAAGACAACCCTGGTCCACTCAAAGCCACACTTGAACCCAGGTGCACTGAAAGTCTGCTCGACAGTATTTGTTTGAAGATCAATAACTTTTAGCAGGTCATCCCAGGAGCAGCTCAGGAGCTCAGTCCTTTCTGGGTTCAAGTCTAGGGCAGTAATCTTTCCCCAAAGCTCCACGTCTTGGACTATACTCTCTGATCGAATGTCCTAAAAACAAATTTTCTTATTAAAGTGTCCACTCATTCATTACACACTGCTCTGTGCAGACAATATCATTGCAGCTGGATCCTGCGAACACTGTCTTTATGCAGACCTTGCCACGTAGATCCCCGAGTTTGAGAGTCTGGTCATTGACTTTCTGAGACAATCTGGGTGTTGTCTAGCAGGAACTTAGCAGAGAGCACTTTCCAGCTGTGTCCTGTGAACGTGTGCCGTAATCAATAATCATCCACAGTCCAGATTCAACTTTCAAAATCGTTTGAAGCTGTTGAGAGGTAAGACCCAGCACTTTCAAACTCAGTGCTTGTAATTCCTGTATTACTGCCATATAGGAAACCCTTAAACTCACACTTGTCTCTGGACACTTCCCAAAGCTTAACCCTCTGGTCCATGCCTCCTGTGACCAGTAGCCGGGACCCTGGACTGAACTGCACAGCACTGACTTCCCCATCATGTGCATCAAAGACACACAGTGCAGTAGTTGGCACCCTCACTTCTTTACCAGGACCTGGTGAATATCCACGTTTTCCTGGGGGACTGGAAAGGAGGAGACAGAGCGTCTCGTGGCTGCTCTGCTGATGGCTCGCATGGGAGAGGTCTCCTCAGCGTGATCAGAGGTTTCATCCACAATAACTTCGATGTCATTATCCTATTCAACTAGTAGAAGTTTCTTCGCTGCTTCTGTGAGGTCTTTCTGCAGCTGGGCTTGCCGCTGCTCTCTGCGTTTAGACAACTGGCTTCTGGGGCTTTCTCGGCCATCCACCTGGTGACCAGCTCCTGGTTCTGTTGAGTTGTTTTCCTTAGTTTCTCCTCCAAGGCAGTGAAAGTGATCTGCAGGGCATCATATTCATCCTTCAGGGTCTGGTTGGCTCTTTCAAGATCCTGAAGCATACTGCGCAGTTCCAGGCACTCTGTCTCCAGGTCAAAAATAGTCTGGAAACATTCTGCAATTTTTGCTTCATTCATCTGCATCTCCCTGTCTTTTTGCTGCATTTGGTTTTTCAGGTCCATCACCAACTTTCCACATTTCTTGTGTAATTCAGTCAGTTCTTCTTGGTGTTTAATCCTCAGCTGGGCCATTTCTTGTAGCTGACTATCATTCAATATGCCATTATGTCTGGGACTTATTGCATGCCTGTTTGGTATATCATGCTTTTCAGTTTGTAGTTTCTGGGCCAACACTGAAGATCTGCCTTTTCCAGTAACTTGTTATACTGCAGGATGATTTCCTTGAACACCTGCCTCTGCAGCTGGTCCTGGTGCCTCAGCTCCTCTGAGATGTGGAGTTTCTAGCAGGGAAAGTCGGCAGTGCAGAGGCCCAATGACATGTCGCTTGTTCCCTTGGTGCTTTAGCATTGCCAATCTGAGCGTAGGCTGCTTGCCGTGGCCCACAGCATGAGGCAACGGGGGGTAGGGGACGAGGGGGTTGGGTGGGGGTTAAAGCCAGCAACCCCAAAGCTCACTACACACAACAGTTATCCCCTGGCCATCTGGGACTGTCTTCCAGCTCCTGCCGTAAATAGTTTTGGCAAGAACCGCCTTTTTGAGAACTTCTATCCCAGTCAGCTGTATGTATCTACTACCCATATTTTTCCATGAAGCTAATCCCCACTGGTCATCAGAATTGAGACACCCTTTCCTTAGAAATCAGCAGCTACAGGAGGACATTCTTCCTGTCCAGCATTTCTGGACAATGCAGAGGGAGCCTGGACAAAGTAGACAATGCAGACTTACAGCAGTATGTCTATCTCTGCCTAATAACAAATAAAAATATATACATTTTTAACAAACAAAGGAGGGAATCAGATTCAGAAATTGAATCCTTTTTTTTTTTCTTAGAGACAGGGTCTCATTTTGTTGCATGGACAACAAAAACTCAAACTGCAACCTCAAAACTCCTAGGCTCAAGTGATCCTCCCACCTCAGCCTCTAAAGTACTAGTAACCAGCACCACACCCAGCTACTTTTCTACTCATAGAGATGGGATTTCACTATGTTGCTCAGGATGGTCTTGGATTCCTGACTTCAAGCAATCCTAGTGCCTCAGCCTTCCAAAGTATTAGAATTACAGTCATGAGCCACCATGTCCAGCCTGGAACTGAATATAATTTACATTACTCAGAGGAGTGGATATATGATCTACTATCTATCTATTATATGGTACCTTTCTCAGCCTAACTTTTGATAATAGTTGAACACATGCCTGACAAAACCTGAGGGGAGGTTATAACAAACCAATGGCCCATGGGCTAAATCCTGCCTGCTGCTACTTCTTCAAATAAAGTTTTATTAGAACACAGCCATTCCTGCTCACTTTCATATTGTTAATGGCTGCTTTTGTGCTCTAACAGCAGGGGTGAATAATTATGGCACAGGTATATGGTTCACAAAGACCAAAATATTCACCATCTGACCCTTTATAGAAAGTCTGCTGATCTTTGGAGACTGCAAGTATTCTATAGTGCTAATTAAGAGCAGAACCACACTAACTGGAAGTTAGACTAGCAGGTGATAGGGCTGATAACTATAATGGAAATTGACGTTACCAATCAGGACCCCTGCTTTGAAAGGTCATCTTAATGAGGAGGGAGACACCTGCAGGCAAAGTCAGAACTTTCTGTAGAAAGAAGTTTTGAGTCCATTTTCACACGTGAATTAAGTGTTCAGTTATGTATTTAATCTCTGTTAACTATGCTTCCATAGATGCTTCTTCTCTTCTTCAATAAGTCCCAAGACGTTCTAGGAAGGTAAGGGAGAAGGGAGTAAAAGTGTCCAAGGCTTGCTGAAGGGAGTGTTTTGTTAATTTTCAACAGAAATACCATATTATGCTAAGAGAAGGCAAAATTTAATCTGAAAACAGAGGTGAGTGAGAATACATGGTCATTAAAACTGAATCCAACATCACGAAGGAGCAAAACAAGGCATTTCTACGGAGGGTTCATGTGGTATGTTTCACTGTGCTAGGAGCTGGACCCTTGAATAAGATAAACACAAATGTGGACAAAACAATGGCCTTCAAGGTTGATTGAAATCAGTACAACTTATCCTTGTTTCATTTTGCAATCCAAATCTTTAAAAATTGTTAAAAATGTTTTCTAAAAACTAGAGTGAAAATTATTTTTATGATCATTTAGGCTGTTTTTAAAAAAAACCCGCCAAAATGGGAAGAAGTGACAAAGAATTACTGTCCCAAGAGAAAAGGACAGATCTACTTTATCAATTTACTTTTTTTTGAGACAGAGCCTCAAGCTGTTGCCCTGGGTAGAGTGCTGCGGCATCACAGCTCATAGTAACCTCCAACTCCTGGGTTTAAGCAATTCTCTTGCCTCAGCCTCTCAAGTAGCTGAGACTACAGGCGCCCGCCACAATGCTCGGCTATTTTTTTTGGTTAGAGTTGTCATTGTTGTTTGGCAGGCCCAGGCTGGATTCAAACCCACCAGTTCAGGTGTATGTGGCTGGCGCCTTAGATGCTTGAGCTACAGGTACAGAGCCTCAATTTGCATATTTTTAATCTAACATGGCACCACATACAGACAAGTAATATAACTTTTCTGTCTAGTTTGATAATTCTTTTTCCCTTACATGCCATATGCACTCCAACAGTGCCCCACATCCAGTCCATCAGTAAATCCTGTCACTATTACCTCCCAAATGCATCCTGAAACTAACCATTCTCTAATTGGTTCTCTAGTCTCAGCTATCATAATCTCTCCCTTGGGACTACTGTAGATGACTCATAATTCCATACATCATCTAGACTGGTTAAGCTAAGTATAAATGTAATCATGTCCCTTCCTTGATTAAACCCTTTGATGGATTCCCATTAAGGTAAAAAACACAGGCTGGATGCAGTAGCTCACACCTGTAATCCTAGCACTTTGGGAGGCCAAGGGAGGACGATTTTCTGAGGTGGAAATTCAAGACCAGCCTGAGCAAAACAGAGAGACCCCTGTCTCTACAAAAAACTTAAAAATTAGCCAGGTATGATGGCACGTGCTTAATAGTCCCAGCTATTCTGGAGGCCGGGGAAAGAAGATCATTTGAGCTTAGGAGTTTGAGGGTGCATTGAGTTATGGTCACACTACTAAACTTCAGCCTGGAAACAGTGTGATAACCTGTCTCTTAAAAGAAAAGAAAGGCTGGGTATAGTAGCTCACATCTATAACCCTAGCATTCTGGGAGGCCGAGATGGGAGGATCCCTTGAGTTCAGGAGTTCTAGACCAGCCTGAGCAAAAATAACACCCTTTCTCTACTAAAAATAGAAAAATTAGTTGGGAGTCATAGTGGGTACCTATAGTTTCAGCTAGTCAGAAAACTGAAGGAGGATCAATTGAACCCAGGAATTAGAGGTTGTTATGAGCTACGCTGATGCCATGTCACTCTAATGTGTGAGGCAACAGAGTTAGACTCTGTCTCAAAAAAAATAAAAATAAAAAAGAGAAGAAAAGAAAAAAAAATCTAATTTCCTTATTTTAATGAAGACTCAAATAATTTCGTCACAAATAACTCTCTGAATAGCTCCTTCCATTCTATTCCTGGATTACTCCATATTTCAGCTATAATATATATATTTTTTCTTTTGGAGACAATAGTCTTCCTCTGTCACCCTGGCTAGAGGGCAGTGGCATCATCACAGCTCACAGCCACCTGGTCTCCAGTGATCCTCCTGCCTCAGCCTCCTGAGTAGCTGGGACTATAGGCATGTATCACCATGCCTGGCTAGTTTTTCCTCCTTTCCTCTTTCCTTCCCTTCCCTTTCTCCCTCTGTCCCTTCCTCTTTCTTTCTTTCTTTCCTGGAAATATGCTTATCTTCCAAGAATTTTTCTATGTTTTTGTAGAGACAAGGTCTTGCCTTTGCTCAAACCAGTCTTGAACTGTGAGTCCAAGCGATCCTCCCATCTGTAGGAGCCACTGCCTACAACAGTCAAATATAATCCTGTCTGAGGACACGTGCACTTGTTATTTCTTTGCACCAGTTCTTTCCTCTGACTTGAACCTCCTTCATTCATTATTTAATCTTAACTCAAAGGCTACCTCAGGCTGTTCTTAACTACTTAGCAAAAGTAGTTATCCTGGTCACTCTCTACATTGTTCCATTTTATTTTCTTCATAGTACTTTTCAGTACCTAAAATTACCTTAGTATGTGCTTATTGTCTTCACCTAACCTCCTAAAATGTATTCATTCCTTGAGGGCAGTGACAGTCTCAGCCTGTATCATCAGAACCTAACAGTTTCTGGATCATAGCAAATAGCCATGTTTACTGATTAGCTATGACTCATTTTACTCACATGATTTCATTTCCTTAGCAAACACATATTTGAAATATAATTAAATATTAATAATTTACAGGTATTTTTTGATTATTTAAATAAAATATCTACTATTTTGGTCAACCAGAAGTATTACATTATGTATTTTAGCAACTGGGTAACTTCTAAAAATACTTACAAGTAACACAATTTTCTCTAGCAATTTGTATTAATTAGTAGATGGAATACACAGAATTCTTTTTCATTAATAAAAAGTAATGCACTGGTCAAACTTTAAATCTTATAAAGAAAATTATATACTTCATTCTGCAGGGTATTTAAAAAGTATAAATACCTTTCTAAACATTCTAAAGCAAAATAAAATAAACATCCTAAAGCTCCAATATCTATAGGCATTAGGTTGCCAGTCTATTCTCATCTGAATACAAATATGTAAACATATATCAACCCCAGCCCAAGGGGAAAACAAATTGTCCTGTCACTTCAGCCTTCAACCTTAGGCCCATTTCTCTCTTCTTGACAACAAAACTGCTCAGGATACTTGTCTGTTTCCTCTTACTCTGCTTATTTTTACCCCTCTCCAATCCGGCATCAGTTCTTAGTACTCTCTACTAAAACTGCTTTTATGTAAGTTATCAATGGTGTTCATGTTGTCAAATCCAGTAGACACTTCTTATTCTCATCTTATCCAATTTTTAACATAGCTGATAATTCCCTCCTTGAAACATTCTCCTCTCAACTTTTAAAATACTCAATTCTATTCTTTTCCTCCCACCTCTGGGGCCAGTTCTCCTATTGGCTTCCCTTTATCCTACCTCTATGTGTTAAGAGCATTACTAATGACTGGACCTAAATTTCCTCCCTCCTAGGTAATCTCATTCAGTTCCATTGCTTTAGATGTCATCTATCTTAGGGTGACCAGACGTCCCTCTTTTCAACAATTTGTCCCACGTCCCGCGGCGTTTTTAAAAAGTCCCGATTTTTGGAAAGAATGCAGGAAAGGGCGGGAGAACAAGAAGGGAATATACCGTTTTCAGCTGCCATGTGGCTATTTTGCCAGAATATGAGTTTTATATTATTTTTGTTAATTTTATAATGTTAAACTGTAATAACAAATAATTGCTGAGAAGTGATTATCGAGAACTTATTATCAAAGTTGGCATTGTTGTCAGGCTCTGCCCTTCCTTGTCTCCTGCCCGGTCCTGCCCGCGCCCCGCCTTACCGATGTTAAAATCTGGTCACCCTAATCTATCTAGACAATGAAAACACTGTGATAGCCCAATTTTTTCCCAGGCTCTCTCAGAACAATAGATCTACTTAACATATCCATTTGGACTTTTAGTAGCCATCTAAACTTAGTGAGCTTAAAAAAAAAACAAACCTCTGGGCTCAGCACCTGTGGCTCAAGTGGCTAAGGCGCCAGCCACATACACCTGAGCTGGCAGGTTTGAATCTAGCCCAGGCCTGCCAAACAACAATGACAGCTACAACCAAAAAATAGCTGGGCATTGTGGTGGGAGCCTGTGGTCCCAGCTACTTGGGAGGTGAAGATAGGAGAATCGCTTGAGCCCAAGAGTTGGAAGTTGCTGTGAGCTATGATGCCACAGCACTCTACCCAGGGTGACAGCTTGAGTCTCTGTCTCAAAAAAAAGAAAAAAAGCCTCTGGACTTTCTCTTCCAAAACTGTCCCTACCTCCCCCAATAAATAACATTTTCTTATATTCATACATTAAATGCTTCTTCCTCAAGTATTTGTTATGCTATAAATTTATTAAGAATTCTTTTGTTTACTAATTTTTTGTGAATAAACTGTTATATTTATTTTCTTTAAAAACCTTACCTTATAAAATTATTTTTTTACACAGAGATCAAACATGTATTATTAACTTCTCTGCTATGTTAAAACTAGGGTTTCCCCTGGTTCTCCATTTAGGATTATTTCTTTGTAAAAATAATAAGCTAAATCAATATAGCTGTCAAGGAAATCTTACAACCTCATAAGCATAGTATGTAGCAAGGGATTTCCCATCTTATATAACACAATTTTCAGCTCTGCAATGGCTACTGAGAATAAGAACTACATTTTTAGCATCCCTTCCAGCTAAGTGTAGCTAAGTCACTAACTTCCGGCCAATGACATGTAAATGAAATGTGACCTATCCCTAAAAGGTCAAAGCACATACAGAGTTTTTCCTTTTTTTCACATTTTTCTCTATCCTGATGCTTGAAATGCAAATGTCACTACCTTCAATCATGAGTGCAAGACTAAGGATGTCACAATAAGAGGATTAGAAGTCTGGATCTCTAACATCTTGGGATGTTACACCAGTCTTAGACTATCACCTGGTCTCACCTGGTCAAAGAGGTAAACTTC
The DNA here is from genome assembly GCF_000181295.1 of Otolemur garnettii. Lineage (NCBI taxonomy): Eukaryota > Metazoa > Chordata > Mammalia > Primates > Galagidae > Otolemur > Otolemur garnettii. The sequence goes on along the minus strand of NW_003852515.1, from coordinate 2,079,173 downwards.
CAGCTTGGTAAGTCACTGTTAAGGGTTTTTAAAATTCCAGAACTAAATCTATTTCTAAATATTTAGTCACAATATTATCTACTATCTATGTTCTACTGTGATAGGTATTTTCCATACATATATTACATAAGCCTAACAGCTTTTGATTGGTTATACATTCCATTTTATAGATAAGGAAACTAATGTTAAAACTGAAGATCTTAAGACAAGATCACCTAGCTTTAACGACAGGCGTTATCAGACTTTAGCATTAGACCAATGCCCATGCCCAATACAAAACATACTTCTGATTATACTCAGGCAGTAGATTTAGCTACAGTGATTAAGACCATTAATTTTGAAGTCAAAAGACTTGATTCTGAGTTAAGAGGTTTGGTTTTTAAGTCTGTTTTATTACTTGCAGTCTGACAGATTTGAGGGAAGTTATGTTTTCTAAATTTCATTTTCTTCATTTGTAAAATCTTACAAATAATCTTAGGGTTACAAGGAATAAGTGAGGCCATGAAAAATTTAGCATTTGCTGGGTAAGTTTACCATCTAAGTGAGAATTTTTTTTTTTTTGAGACAGAGCCTCAAGCTGTACCCCTGGGTAGAGTGCTGTGGCATCACAGCTCACAGCAACCTCCAACTCAAGCGAATCTCCTGTCTCGGCCTCCCAAGTAGCTGGGACCACAGGCGCCCACCACAACACCTGGCTATTTTTTGGTTGCAATTGTCATTGTTGTTTGGTGGGTCCGGGCTGGATTTGAACCCACCACCTTAGGTGTATGTGGCTGGTGCCTTAGCCACTTGAACCACAGGTGCCAAGCCCTAAGTGAGAACTTTGAATTAGAAATACTCAGCTTTCTTTC
>NW_003852515.1:2060671-2078255 GCF_000181295.1 Otolemur garnettii | reverse complement strand
AAACCTCCTGGCTTCAAGCAATCCTTTTGTCTCAGCCTCCTATAGCTGGGACTATAGGGACGTGCCACCATGCCTGGTAGAAATATTTAGCTTTCTGAATTTCTCCTGTGTGTGAATGAGACTAGTGGGGTCCTTAAACAAAATTCACACTATCTTTAGTAATTTATTAAATAACTTGAATTTACATCTACCAGAATGTTCTTTGGGTTTAATGTAGTTCATTACAATGCTAAATATTTATGTATGTATTTATTAGTATGATGCTCCTCTACTACAGATCAGCCAAGAAAATTAACTTATTCTTATAGTGCTATTAAGATATCATTTCTTACACTGCTCCATCATTTCAACAACAGTATAACAGATCTCCTTTTATCTTAAAAAAGAGGAGTCTTGAAAAATACTAACAAATATTTCTGAGGAATAAACTGATAATGAGGGAGCTATTAAGTACCCAGTACAACACTTTTTCTAGAAGTTCAGTAAGTAATGACTAATCTCTTTTAACAAGTGTGAAAATAGAAGGCTAGTCTCCAAACTATGTAAAATAAAGTCAGTCAGTGGTGAACATGTATAAGAACAAAATTCTTATGAAAATTATCATTTGCTGTCATGTATGTCTGCCATTCTTTTTTTTTTTTTTTTTTTTGAGACAGAGCCTCAAGCTCTCCCCCTGGGTAGAGTGCCGTGGCATTACAGCTCACAGCAACCTCCAACTCCTGGGCTCAAGCGAGTCTCCTGCCTCCGCCTCCCAAGTAGCTGGGACCACAGGCGCCCGCCACAACGCCCCGCTATTTTTTGGTTGCAGCCGTCATTGTTATTTGGTGGGTCCGGGCTGGGGATTCGAACCCGCCACCTTAGGTGTACGTGGCTGGCGCCTTAGCCGGTTGAGCCACAGGCGCCGAGCCTATGTCTGTATTTATCATTAATTATTGCTTAAGAAACAAATATTTATTAAATATTTACCAGGTGCTTAGCACTGGCAAATAAAAAGACAATAAAGAGCATAAAATTCTGGGTGGCACCTGTGGCTGAGTGGGTAGGGCGTGGGCTCTATATACCGAGAGTGGCAGGTTCGAACCTGGCCCTGGCCAAATTGCAACAACAACAACAAAAAGAAATAGCTGGGCGTTGTGGCAGGTGCCTGTAGTCCCAGATACTTGGAAGTCTGAGACAAGAGAATTGCCTACACCCAGGAGTTGAAGGTTGCTGTGAGCTGTGTGATGCCACGGCACTCTACCCAGGGCCATAAAGTGAGACTCTGTCTTCAAAAAAGAAAAGAAGAGATAACATTATCTTCGACATATTCTGTAACAACACAGAAAGAGTATAATTACATATACACATTCAGGAAATGATACTATGCAATCTGTAAATTATGAGGTACAGAAAAGTTAGATTCTGGAAACCAACATGATTAAGAAAAGCTTAAGAAAGGATACAAGATCTGGGTCATATCCTGAAGGACACAAGCAGGTAAATCATGTACAGCAGGGGAAAGGTGTTCCTGACCAGGGAAATGACATATTTAAAAACTCAGAGGTAGGACTGAGTATCACATGTGAATGGGACGGTGAAAAGATTTTTCTCTGCAGGGAAAAGGAAAAAAAAAGGAAGCTGCATGGTTAAGAGGTTGGACAGCTAAGGTAGAGCAGGAAGCTAAAGGTCTAAAAGTTGAGTCAAAGGGCTGGGCATAATGGCTTATACCTGTAATCCTAACATTCTGGGAAGCCAAGGCCAGTGGATTGCCTGAGCTCAGGAGTTTGAGACCAGCCCTAGTAAAAGCAAGACCCCCCCATCTCTACTAAAAATTAAAAAAAAAAAACTGAGGCAAGAGGACTGCTTGAGCCCAAGAGTTGGAGGTTGCTATGAGCTGTGACACCATGGCACTCTACCCAAGGCAACAGCTTGAGACTGTCTCCAAATAAATAAATAAATAAATAAATAAATAAAGTTGAGGCAAAGGGGTAAAATGAAAACACAGAATATAGGGGAAAATTATTAGATGTGGGTGGGGGACAAAGATTTATAAATCTGGCACAGAGGATGGATTAAAATAGAGAGTAATGGAGTCAGGGAAGTTAGTGAGAAGGCTATGTAGTTTTGAGCACTTGGGGTTAAGATGGTGGCAGCAGATGGCCAACAGCAAAGGTTGTGTACATAGTTGAATACATGACTGTCTTATAAGCTATGAGGTACACATAACAGAATACATTCTAGACTCTTCTTCAGATTACAAATGGGAGTCTCTCTAGCTCCAAAATTTCTTCATTGGAGAGTTCACATTTTTATGAAACTCAAAAAGAACTAAGAAAGCTGTCTGGATGTCTATTAACTGAAAAATCATTTAAAAATAAATCTGGAAGGAGAAAACACAGGTCATACTACTCTGAAAATTATTATGTGCTTTGTCCTTTTATGATGTACTTTTTTTTTTTTTTGAGACAAACTCTCAAGCTGTCGCCCCGGGTACAGTGCCATGGTGTCACAGCAACCTCAAATTCTTGGGCTTAAACGGTTCTCTTGCCTCAGCCTCCCAAGTAGCTGGGACTACAAGCACTGCAACAACACTCAGCTATTTTTTTATTTTGGTAGCTGTTAGAGTTGTCATTGTTGTTTTAGTTGGCGAAGGCCAGGTTTGAACCCACCGGCCCTATTGTATATGGCCAGTGCCCTACCTGCTAAGATATGTAGGCGCCACCCTATGATGCACTTTTAAACCTTAAAAAAAATTTACTATTCTGGCTAGGCGCCTGTAGTTCAGTGGCTGGGGCGCTAGCCACATACATCAGAGCTCGTGGGTTCGAACCCAGCCCAGGCTTGCCAAACAACGACGACAACTACAACCAAAAAACAGCTGGATGTTGTGGCAGGTGCTTGTATTCCCAGCTACTTGGAGGGTGAGGCAAGAGAATCGCTTAAGCCAAGAGTTTGAGGTTACTGAGCTGTGATGCCATAACACTCTACCCAGGGTGACAGCTTGAGACTTGGTCTAAAAAAAAAAAAATTTTACTATTCTTTTCACATTTGGCCTCTAATTGTAAAGCTGAATTCCTGGTTTACCATTCCTATTTTATACATGAGGACATTAGGGCTCAACAAGATTAATGCTATCAAAGTAAAGATTGTAAGTGGAGGGGATAGACTCAGAATGAGACTTTTGACTCCTAAGTCTGTACAATTTCTATTATATTTGGAGTGAAATGGATGGACTGAAAAACTATTTAGCAGGTGAAATTTGAAAAGTATACAGTCTAGAAGAGAAAATGTGTATCCAAACCTAAATTTTCACAAAATTTCAATAATAAAGGAATAATGTCAAAGTGAAGAAGGAATCTAACCTAGAAACTGGGAATAAACATGACCGGCTGCAATATTTCTTACATTAAAAGACATCAGATATAAACCTTAAAAAATAAATAGGCTTTAATTAGGTAAGAAAGGAGAGAAAAATAGGCAGTTAGGGAAGATAGAAAAGACTAAAGCAGCATGGTCCAGCAGAACTTTCTACAATGACAGAAGTCCTCTACAGATACACTGTCCAGTAAGCTAACTACCAGTCACACATAGCTATTGTGTACTTGAAATGTGGCTAGTACAACTAAGGGACTGCAGTTTAAATTTAATTTTAATAAATTTAAACTTAAAAATGTAAATAGCCATATGCAAGTAAAGGCTACCACACTGGACATGCAACTCTAAAGTGTAAAAGTTAGATGTTAGCAAGGAGTTGACAAGCCACTCAATGTTAGATGAAGTTCAAGGTTGATACGAGTCTGAATGTTTGTAACACCATAAATTCGTATGTTACAATCTTAATCACCAATGCAATAGTATTAGGTCATGAGGGCTCCATGGGATTAGCATCTGTACAAAAGAGGCCTGGCGCAGTTTGCCCCTTTGACTATATGAAGACACAGCAAGAAGGCACCAACCTGGAAGCAGAGGGTGAGCCCTCACCGAACACTGAATCTGCGGCATGTTAATCTTAGATTTTCCAGCCTACAGAACTATCTGCAATAAATTTCTGTTTATAAATTGTTCAGTGTTAAGATGTTTTGTTATAGCAGCCCAGACAGATTAAAACAAAGGTGGAGAGGACAACAGGCTACAGAGCCTGATTACAGAGAAAGGTTTAAAGTTAAATCACATAAAATTTCTGATAAGCCACCAGTTCATAGAAATGAAACACCTGGTAGTTATATTAGTATTGTGGTAAGGAATTTAAAACATTGTATATTCTGTCAAGCTCTGTGCAAATCAACAAGGATTTTTAAATTGAAAACAATCTAGTCAACTCTTACTCTATATTAATAATATAGATTTAAAAAACCTCTAACCTATATTTCATTTATAATCAAATTTATTTACTTATTTATTTTAAGATAGAGTCTCAAGCTGTCGCCCTGGGTAGAGTACGTGGTGTCATAGCTCACAGCAACCTCAAACTCTTGGGCTTAAGCAATTCTCTTGCCTAAGCCTCCCAAGTAGCTGGGAATACAGGCACCTGCAACAACACCGGCCTTTTTTTTGTTTGTAGTTGTCACTGTTGTTTGGCAGGCCCGGGCTGGGTTGGAACCTACCAGCTCTGCAGTATGTGGCCAGAGTTCTAGTCGCTTGAGCTACAGGTGCCAAGCTTATAATCAAAGTTAGAGCTTCTCTTACGTCTTATAATGTTGTTCTACTGTGGGTAGCCAATAACTAAGGTAGTTTGGAAGATAAATTATATATTCATATACTACAGTTAAATACATTTAATCTCCAATTAGATTTCCCATTTGACCCTGCAATCCAACTACTAGGCATATACTCAGAAGAAAAAACATGATTTTATCTCAAGGACATTTGCACTAGATTGTTTATCACAGCTCAGTTTACAATTGCCAAGACATAGAAATAACCTAAATGCCAATCAACTCAGGAATGGATTAACAAAGTGTGGTACATGTACACCATGGAAAACTATTCAGCCATAAAAAAAAAAATGGAGACTTCACATCTTTTGTACTATCCTGGATGGAGTTGAAATGCATTCTTCTTAGTGAAGTATCACAAGAGTGGAAAAGCAATTATCCAATGTACTCAATATTAATAAGAAGCCAGTATATAATCTGATGCATGCCCACATAGGAGAAAAACTCATTTCAATTTAAGTTGGGGGGAAGGGTAATGAAGGAAGGGGAGAGGGAGGGGGTTGAGGTGCTTTCACTGAACAGGCACAAAGTAGGGGTGTTTGGTACACCTTTTGTGTGGAGGAGGGACTCTAACTAACAAAATCACATTTTTTGACCTGGTTGGTTGTACTGTCACATTAACCTGAAATAAACTTACTTTAAAAAAATAAATAGGCTCAGTGTCCACAGCACAATGGTTATGGCAATAGCCACATGCACCAAGGGTGGCGGGTTTGAACCGGGCCTGGACTAGCTAAAAACAAGGACAACTGCAACAAAAAAAAAAGTTGGGCATTGTGGTAGGTGCCTGTAGTCACAGCTACTTGGGAGGCTGAGGCAAAAGAATTGCTTTAGTTCAAGAGTTGGAGGTTGTTGTGAGCTGAGATGCCACGGCACTCTGCCAAGGGTGACATAGTGAAACTGTCTCAAAATAAAAAAATAAAAATAAATAAATAAATAAATAAACTGCATGAGAGAAAGTGCCTGTGCTCCTTTATGTTCAATTTTAGCTAAAGGGAGATTGTTAAAAGTAGTTTATTTTCAATGTCACAGAGAATTATTTTGATTAACATATGTAATTATCAATACAATATTTTCTCTTTGGTCAATATTTACCAAGATAGAAACAAAGACTTAAATTTTGTCATTTAAAAAATCTATCTTATGTAAGATTCACAGGTCTTCTTGAACTTCTTTTTGTTATCTAGCCTTTTAAAGTCATAGTTCTGACAATATAAAATCACAGCTCCTTTGATTTGGCATAGTATTTAGTTACTTTATTAAAGAAATATAGAACAGAATTTAAGTCCCTGTCTATATTACATTTTCTTAATTCTTTTATTGAGAATGACATGAATTTTTTTTTTTTTTTTTGAGATGAGATCTTGTTCTGTTGCCCAGGCTGGAGCGCAGTGGCAAGAGCTCATGGTAGCCTCAAACTCCTGAGCTCAAGTGATCCTCCTGACTCAGACTCCCAAGTATCTCGTACTGTGTGTATAGGTGCATACTACACTGCCCAGTTAATTTTAAAAAACTGTTTTAGAGACAGGGTCTCACGATGTTGCCTAGGCTGGTCTTAAATTCCTGGCTTCAAAGGATTCAAAGGGTCTTTTCCAGTGATAAAGTTAAGATGAGGTCATAGGGCAATAACCTAATCCAATATGACTGGTGTCCTTAAAAAATGGCAAATTTGGACACAGACCCACATGAACGAAGACAGACATCTGGGTGTTGTATTCACTAGCCAAGGAATGCCAAAGATTGCCAGCAAACCACCATAAATTATTTGGAAAAGGCAAGGAACATATTCTTTCTCATGGTCCCCAGAAGGAATCAAGTATGTTGACACGTTATTTTGGACTTTTGACTTCCAGAACTGTGAGACAATAGATTTTTTTCTTTCTTTGTTATTATTATATATATTTTTTGGAGCGATCAGGCCAGTAACAGTAAAAACCTCAAACGCTTCCTCCTGGAAGCCCCTAGTCAGAGCCAATCAGCTGCAAGCAGGAAAGTGAACAGGTCTTGACTATAAGCAAAACAACCAATGAGAAGAACTGTCGGTTGGAAACGCTTGCCCCCACCCATGCTGTGATTGCAATAAAAACCCTGCTTGCAGAGACTAGTGGTCCTCAGCACTTCCCAGCTGCACTGGGATCTGAAGGTCCAAGCTTGAGCTGAATAAAGGCCCTTTTGCCTTTGCATCAGTAATCGGCTCCCGAGTGGTCTTTGGGAACTCCGATCTGGGCAAAACATTTCAGGGCTCATCTGGGATTCCCAAGACCCCCGAGGACTTTGATCCGAAGGGCTGGTAAGTGTTAAGTGTTGTATGTATCTGCGTTTCATGTTGCGGTTTGTCTTTCTGTTCTGGGTACAGCTGAGTTTGGTAGTGCCGGGAAGAGGTCTAGGAGGATGCACTGGCGGACCACCAGCCGGAAACACATGCCGGCATGGAAGACATTCCTGCCCCCTCTGACAGGGATTGGGACATGGAATCTCCAGTCCCCTCTGACAGGGACTGGACATGGAATCCCCAGTCTCTTCTGACAGGGATCAAGTGGAATCAATCCCTCCGGTTTTGACAGGCATCAGGGATCCCTTTAGTTTTTCTGAGTGGACATCATGTGTCACTCCCACAAAATGGCAGTCAGCAGTGGTCCCACGTTCGTTTTTCCCTCTGGTCTCCTGGAGGCCTCAATTTCATTTCACTGTGTGTGCTATATGCGTTGTTTGTTTTGTTTTGGACGGTTTTGATGGACAAGACGGGACAAATGCAGATGACCCCTTTGTCTCTAATCCTTGTCCATTTCAAGAATTTTGAGGACAGGGCCCCAAACCTGGGCCTCTCAGTCAAAAGAAGTAGGCTAGAAATCTTTTGCAGGAAGGAATGGCCAACCTTTGGCGTAGGCTGGCCTACAAGAGAAACTTTTCACCTCCCGATTCTTCAAGTTAAAGACATCGTGTACCGACCACATACTGGTCACCCTGACCAAGTTCCCTATATAACCACTTGGCAGTATTTGTTGGAAGATGCCCCCACCTGGTTAAAGGCGATCCTACTACCTCAGCAGGAAGAGCCGAGTGTGGTTCTTGCATCCGTGAGAAACCTCGCGCAAAAGAACCTCCCAAACCTACCGTGTTGCTTTACCCCATTTTATAGGATGGCACAGATCAGGAAACCCTCTTGTCCACTCCTTACCAATCCCCCATGAAACAACCAATCCCCCGTGAGACAACCACTGGTGGGGCAGCCCCCTCCGAGGGAGGCAGAAGCAGCGGGTAGACCAGGAGGCAGCCCACCCTACACTAGGCAGTGGGCCTGCCGTGAACAACCAAGGCCAGCACCTGACTGGGCAGCTGCCGATTCCACTGCTCTGCCCCTCTGGGCCATAGGATCCCCTGATGAAGATGGGGACCAGCACCTTCAATACTGGCCTTTCACCAGTAGTGATCTGTATAATTGAAAAATGCAAAACCCTAAATTCCCAGAAAAATCTACAGCTCTCATTGATTCATTAGATTCTATTCTTTTCACTCATCAGCTAACTTGGGATGACTGTCAACAACTGTTACAGGTGTTATTTACTACTGAGGAGAGAGAGAGAATCCAGGCAGAAACCCGGAAGTCCGTTCTGGGCGAGAATGGGAATCCCACTATGAACCAGACATTAAGAGATGCTGCATTCCCACTGACTCACCCAGATAGGGACTTTAACACCTGCTGAAGGTAAGGAAAGGCTCCGCGTCTACCACCAGACTCTAATGGGGGGGGGGCCTCCAAAAGGCAGCTTAAAAGCTGACCAATTTGGCCAAAGTAGGGAATGTCCAACAGGAAAAGACTGAATCTCCTGCAGCCTTCATAGAAATGATCATGGAGGCGTTCTGTACTTATACGCCCATGCATCTGGAGGCTAAGGAGAGCAAGGCGGCTGTCATTATGGCCTTTGTTAATCAGTTAGCTCCTGATATTAAAAGGAAACTTCAGAAAATAGACAGGCTAGCTGAAAAATCTTTGCAAGACTTGCAGTAGCCAAGAGGGGATACAATAACACAGAAACCCCAGAAGAAAAGCAGACCAGAGCAAGCAACAAGCAGACGCGAGACCTCACCAAGCTCTTGCTTGCCTCTACAGTGGACTCCTCTGAAAAATGGGAGCGAAGATTGCAGAGACTTGCCACCAGTGAAGGTAAGGAGCCATTTCAGGGAGACTGTCCAAGATTATGGAAAGACTAATGTGCTTATTATAAAGAAACTGGACACTTGGTCAGAGAGTGCCCCCAAAAGTGACACAATGGCAACCCCTCCAGCAATAAAGCCCACATCTTAGAGCTGGATGACCTCAGTGACTAGAGGGGTCGGGGTTCGGATCCCCTCCCCAAACCCAGGGTAACCCTCAGAGTGGAGAGAACTCCAGCAGACTTCCTAGTCAACACGGGCGCTCAACATTCAGTCCTAGTCAAAGATCAAGGCAAATTAGCAACCAAAAAGTCCTGGGTGCAGGGAGCCACTGGGATGAAACAATACTCATGGACTACCCAAAGAATGGTGGACCTAGGTGTGGGCCGGGTATCCCACACGTTTATGGTCATTCTAGACTGCCCATACCTGTTACTAGGCATCGATCTATTAAGTAAGATTGGGACTCAGATTTCTTTCAGGCAAGAAGATCCCCAAGTCACAGATGAGCAGGGGCGTCCCATCCAAGTTTTGATAGTACACCTGGAGGATGAATACAGACTCCACCAATGGCCTCCACAGACACACTCAGACATTTACAATTGGCTGCACTCTTACCTGTTCGCATGGGCAGAAACAGGAGGAATGGGGTTGGTGATAATCAATCCCCGGTCGTGGTAGAACTCAAATATGGAGCAGAGCCTGTACAGGTAAGACAGTACCCCATGCCACCAGAGGCAAGAAGAGGAATCCTCCCACACATTAGGCACCTCCTTGAGGCAGGAATTTTGGTCCCATGCCAGTCATCATGGAACACCCCCTTGCTACTAGTCAAAAAGCCTCTCACCAATGATTATCACCCAGTGCAGGACCTACAAGAGGTCAACAAACGGGTAATGGACATACACCGACCATGCCCAACCCATATACCCTCTTAAGTTCCCTAGCCCCCTCCCAGATGTGGTATACTGTGCCGGATTTGAAGGAGGCTTTCTTTAGTTTGCCGCTGGCACCTCAGAGCCAAGCTATGTTTGCCTTCGAGTGGAGCGACCCAGGAAAGGCATCAGTGGACAACTGACCTGGACTCGCCTGCCACAAGGGTTCAAAAATTCCCCAACCATCTTTGATGAGGTCCTGCATGAGGACCTGGGTGAGTATTGCAGGCAACACCCAAACCTAACCCTCCTCCAGTATGTAGATGACATCCTAATAGCAGCCAATGATGAGCAGAGCTGCAGGCAGGGGACCCAGGACCTACTTGCCACTCTGGGAGACCTAGGATACTGGGCATCAGCAAAAAAAGCCCAGATATGTCAGCAGACTGTGAGTTATTTGGGTTATATTCTGAAAGATGGGCAGAGATGGCTCTCTGAGGCTTCCCTCCATGACTGTGGAGACATATTAGCCCAAGTCCTGACCTGTTCGGTCAGGTCCAACAGGACCTGACGGAACAGCCACTGCCAGATGCTGAGGAAATCTGGTACATCAACGGTAGCAGTTTCATGAAAAATGGACACAGGTATGTGGGGGCAGTGGTAGTCTCAGAAACTGAAACCCTTTGGGCAGGAGCCCTCCCTGCTGGGACCTCGGCCCAAAAGGCGGAGCTCATTGCCCTCACCAAAGCCTAAACCTTGGGTAAGGGCAAAAAAAATCAACATTTACACTGATAGCCATTACGCTTTTGCTACCGTCCACATTCATGGTGCAATCTACCAAGAAAGAGGTCTGTTAATGGCTGAGGGAAAGACTATTAAAAATAAACAAGAAATCTTAGATCTCTTAGCTGCATCTGGTTGCCAAAAAAGTTAACAATCATCCACTGCCCAGGGCACCAGAAATTAAGCACCCTAGTGGCCAGGGGAAACCATCGGGTGGACCAGGAAGCCAAAGAGGCAGTCCTCGCAGCAGACTCAGTGCTAGCCTGGCAACTCCCAGATCCAGGACCCCCGGAACTGCCCAAACAACCAAATTACACCAAGGAAGACTTGGCATGGATAAAGAAAATACCCATGGTCCACTGCCCACACGGCTGGTGGCACACTTGCAATGGTAAGACAATACTACCCACGCAGCTAAGACTCCAAGTGCTGCGGCGCATTCATCAGGCTACCCACATGGGAACCAGGAAAATGAAAGATCTTGTCCTCCATGCCAACATCAAAATAGAACAGTTAGACATCAAAGTGGAGCAGGTTGTAGCTGCTCGCAAGGCCTGCCAGTTAACCAACGCTAGGGCAGGTCCCACAAGCCAAGGTACCTGACTGTGGGGTAACAAGCCTGGTGCTTACTGGGAAGTAGATCTTACTGAAGTCAAGCCAGGTAAATATGGATATAAGTATCTCTTAGTTTTATGGGTTGAAGCTTTTCCCACCAAGCATGAGATGGCCCAAACAGTGACCAAGAAAATATTGGAAAATATCTTACCCAGGTATGGATTTCCCACCCTACTGGGATCAGATGATGGGCCAGCTTTCATCTCCCAGGTAACGCAAGGGGTGGCAACAGCGATGGGGGAAGATTGGAAATTACACTGTGCATATCGCCCCCAAAGTTCAGGACAGGTGAATGAATAGAACTTTAAAAGAGACCCTGACTAAATTGACCATGGAGACTGGCGCAGACTGGTTCTCTTTCCCTCTGCCCTATTTGGAGTCAGAAACTCCCCTTATACGTTAGGGCTTACCCCTTATGAAATCATGTTTGGTAGGCCCCCTCCTATTACCCACAACTTGAAATCAGACTTAATAGCAAAATTAGAAGACCATAACTTACTCCTTTCTTTACAATGTCTCTAGTGGGTCCACTCGGACATCTGGCCTTGCCTCAGAGCTATCTACGAGGCCAGACCCACCACATAAGTTCTGACCTGGAGACTGGGTCTACCTGGGTCCACTATACCCACGCCAGGCTAGCAGACCCCTTTGCCATCAGAGAAGACTTCGTCCCACAATGGAAAATAGAGCAGGACAAAAACAATTGGAAAGTTATAGACACCAAGTCCGAACAGAGCCCCTCACAGCTGTCACTTTATCTTTGATCCTAGGATTAGGACTTGCTGGAGCAGGAACGGGTGTCTCAGCACTCGTCCTGCAAGACCGGAACTATGGAGCCCTAAGGTCCGCCATAGACTTGGACATAGAGAGAATGGAGAAATCTATCTCCCACCTTCAAGAATCCCTTACTTCCCTTTCAGAAGTAGTGCTCCAAAATAGGAGAGGGCTAGATTTACAACAGGGCGGCTTATGTGCAGCCCTAGGGGAAGAATGTTGCTTTTATGTTGATCATTCAGGAGTGGTCGAAGAATCCACAGCACTGGTTAGAGAAGGTCTCAAGAAACGAAAACTAGGGCAGGAACAGTCACAGAATTGGTATAAAGCAATGTTCAATTGGTCCCCCTGCTTGACAACTCTGGTATCTACCCTTGTTGGACTCCTACTCATACTGATATTACTACTGACTCTTGGGCCCTATGTCATTAACAGACTCATCACTTTCATCAAAGAACGAGTAGGCACAGTACAACTCAGGTTTTAAGATTACAATACAGGTCACTAACAAAATTACCAGATACAACTGAATTAGAAACCAGTACTCCAGACCCATGACTGGGTACTCTTAGTTATAAGGGAGGAATGAGAGAACAGTCCAGTAATGGTAAACACCACAAATGCTTCCTCCTGGAAATAACTACCCCTAGCTAGAGCCAACCAATCAGCTGCTTCCTGAAAATAACCACCCCTAGTCAGAGGCAATCAGCTGCAAGCAGGAAAGTGAACAGGTCTTGACTATAAGCAAAACAACCAATCAGAAGAACTGTTGGTTGGAAACGCCCCCCCCCCCGACCGCTGTGATCACAATAAAAACCCCTGCGTGCAGAGACTCAAGGCCCTCAGCATTGCCCCACTGTGCTGGGATCTGAGGGTCCGAGCTTGAGCTTGAATAAAGGCCCTTCTGCTTTTTCATTGGAAATCAGCTTCCGAGTCGTCTTTGGGAACTCTGATCTGGGCATAACACTGCCCTGGGTAGAGTGCCATGGTGTCATAGCTCACAGCAAACTCAAACTCTTGGGCTCAAGCAAACCTTTTGCCTCAGCCTCCCAAGTAGCTGGGACTACAGGCGCCCACAATACCTGGCTAGTTTTTCTCAGACACAGGGTCTCTTGCTCAGGCTGGTTTTGAACTCCTGAGCTCATGTAATGCACCCTCCTTGGCCTCCTAGAGTACTAGGTTTACAGGCGTGAGCCACAGCACCAGGCTGAGACAATAAATTTCTATTGTTCAAGCTACCCAGTTTGCAGTACTTCGTTACAGCATCCCTAGAAAACTCATATAGAACAGATGATCAGTTAATGTTCTATAAGTTCTATCACTCGAAAATTGTATAAAACACTATAAATGTTATAAGATTGCTCATATTCAGCTGGTCATGGTACACCATTAGTCTTTCCACTGAAAACCCAAACAGGTCCTCTATAATTCTCTGTAACATTATGCAAGGAATGGCAAACTTTTCTACAAAAGGTCACATTTAGTAAATATTTTAGGCTTTGGGAGCCATACTGAGAGAGAATACCCGGGAAAAGTAAGGTCTGGGAGAACAAAAGTCTTCTCATGGAAGCACCTACAAAGTCCTCCGTGTGGTGACTCAGCTCTTAGGAATTTGTAGAAACTCATCTTCCTGGAACCTGGAAACTAACACTTATTTCTACTTCTGTAAAAGCCCGAGCCTGCCTTCTCCAGGTCAATTTGACTTGACCAATGAGAAGAATACCTGTGGACAAAAAGTGCTTGACTGGAGATAAAAGGGAAAAGACAGAGCCAGTCAGGGAGCCTGGCCATTTTGGACTCTAGTCTGCCATGGCTCCACTAGCTGGAATAAAACTCTTCCTCCATATCTTGGCATTCAGATGTTCTTTCTCTCCATTGGACCTCATCTTCAGCAATTTAAGGTCTCTATTACATATTCCTTTTTGGTTATAATTCCTTAAGTGTGACATAAACCTCAGTTCACATCTGACCCACAGCCTGACTCCTGGTGTGGGGGGTTAAACAAGCCTTTTTCCCCTTGGGTTCCTATTCTTCAGCATTCCAAGTTCAGGGAACTATTTCAAACTCCCTTCTCTGCTAGGTAAAACACATCTTATACCAGCTCAGGCATGGTTCTGATATTCTTAGAGCTGCTGCCCCTTCCTCTGAATTGTCTAATAGTCCAGAAGTTAGCGGTATTTTCCATTTCTCCTTCAGTTACCCTCCGATAAGAAGGTGGTATGCACCTGAAAATTATTTATGGCTATCAATGACTCTCAGAAGCACCAATACCCTTGTGCTATTTTTTAGGCCCATTTCAACACATACCCTACCCCAAGCATATGCTTCTTTCATCTCTCACAAAATTGACTTATACCTAGAAATTTAAATAATTAAGTTACTTAATTACTAGGTACAGTGTAAATGATAATTGCAGGCTAAGCATATAAACAGAAGGTAGGGCAATGGCCAGAAATTTAAAGTTGTAAAGGGATGTAACAAGGCCATTACTGTTCCTTTCCTTTTTTTCTAGATTGGGCCATTGCCATTTTCACTAAAGATATAATGTAAAGTGAGTAACACAGTACCTAGCATAAAATAGTACTCAATAAACATTAAGTCTTCTCTCCTTCAACTGGCCTACTCTTGTTTTTCACAAAGTGAAGACAGAAAACCAACATGGGAGATTTCCTTGTTGCTTAGAGATAAACAACTAAAGCTTGTTAAAGAGAGTGTTATCTGAAAAAAATGGAAGAGTGAAAGAGTCAGCTATAGGTGTGAATGTATGCTGAAATTGGATAGGGTAGCATAGGGAAAGAAGATAAAAGAATGAAGTAAAGGGGTTATGGCCTTGATGGCAAAATAAAGATAAGGAAGCAGTGCTTCTTTTTTTTTGAGACAGAGACTCACTATGTTGCCCTCAGTAGAGTGCCATGGCATCACAGCTCACAGCAACCCCCAACTCTTGGGCTTAGGTGATTCTCTTGCCTTAGCCTACAGGTACCCACCACAATGCCTAGCTATTTTTTTTTATTGCAATTGTTTAGCTACCTGGCCTATGTTTGAACCCACCACCCTGGGCATATGTGGCTGGCCCCGTCACAAGCCAGGAGGCTCTTCTAATATGGTCTATTTCAAATGCCAGGTCAGTACTTTGATTATTTCTTTCTTGAAAAAATCAAAAAGTCTTCCATAATCCATTCCTGATTTGTTTTCCTGTAACAAAAATTTTTAGTCTTGAGGAAATAACAAATATTAAATATATTATGCTACAAGGGTAAGAAATATCCTGTTATTATTAATAGTTGATTCAGGCTGCCGTTAACAAAATAACACACACTGGGTTGCTCCAACAAAAATATACTCACAGTTCTGGAGGCTAAGAATGCAAGATCAAGCTGTCAGCTGGTCTGGTTTCTTCTGAGGTCTCTCTACTTGACCTGTAGGTGGCTACTTTCTTGAAATGACATCACATGGATATCCCTCTGTCTGTTTTTCTACTGTCTTCCTGTGTTTCCAAATTTCCTCTTCATGTAAGGATCCTAGTCATAATCATACTTGCTTAGGCCTACCCTAAAACTTCATTTTAACTTAATCACCTCTTTAAAGCCATACGTCCAAATACTGTCACATTCTGAGGTACTGAGAATTTAAGGCTTCAACATGTGAATTTGGAGGTGGCAATGGCACAATTAAGGCAATAACAGGCCCAAACTTTGTCAGCTCTGTAGTTTGGACTGATAGCATAGTAATTGCATCTGCCCTAATCTAAATGTCACATATCCAAATAATCAAGCATGATGATCTGAATTCATTAAAAGACTTTTTTTTTTCCTGTAGAAACCCAAATCTATAAATTGTATACCAGTTGTGGGGAGATACTTCACATCTTGCCAGGGCTGGCCTATGGTGGTAGCTAAATCACAAAGAACACCATTGAAGGATCCCTTTCCTAAACAATTTCTTAACTGGCTTGCCTAAAACCTAAAATTCTTCTATTCCATTCCTTTACTCGCATTTTTTTTTCCCCTCTGAAAATGTAAATAATCCCTGGAAGAGTAATCTATTAAGTGATCACCAGCCACTACACCTTAGAGTAGAACAGCTCAAGACTAGTCTTAAAACAACTAATTCCATCAGAATAGAATTTTCTTTATTACTGCTCTGCTACTGGAATGTTAATCATTGTCTCCTTTAGTAACAATTCTAGTCTAGGTCATTCAAATTTTATTTAAGATAATGAGAAAAGAGCACATATAAAAACATTTCCTCCTCTAATAAAGAAATCTGAGAAGGATAATAAGGTGAAACTAATATTTTTTGAGTCCAAACTGATAGGTATACTGCAAATCATTTCAAAATCTGAAAATATCTGAAATGAGAAACACTTCTGGTGCCAAACATTTTGGGTAAGGGATTCATCCTGTATTAATCCCATTTTAAAGACAAGGAAACAGGTTCAGATAAATTAATATCTCAGAGCTTGTTGACAACAAAGGAGAAATTGAAACAGTATCTGGTTCTGTGGTTTACTGTTAGGGAATTGTGGTCAAATCACTAGTGTTGAGTTCTAGTATCATTTTTAAAATGAGGATAAAAATGCTATACCTTTATAGCATTGTTGTGAGTTTTAAATGAGTTAATCTGGATATATAATAGTGAGGTAGAATCTACCAGAACTAATGACACATAACTTCTGACTTTTTTGTTTTTTGAGACAGTCTCACTTTGTCACCCTTGGTAGAGTGCCGTAGCATCATACCTCACAGCAACCTCAAACTCTTAGGCTCAAGGGATCCTCTTGCCTCAGCCTTCTGAGTAGCTGAGACTACAGGTGCCTGTCACAATGCACAGCTATTTTTAGAGATGGGGGTCTCACTCTGGCTTAGGCTGGTCTTGAACCAGTGAGCTCAGGCAATCCACCAGCCTTGGTCTCCCAGGGTACTAGGATTACAGGCCTGAGCCACCTTGCCTGGCCCCGTTTCTATAAGATGGGAGTCTTACTACATTGCCCAGGCTGGCCTTGAACTCCTGGCCTTAAGAGATCCTCTTGCACTGGCCTCTCAAGAAGCTGTGGTTATAGAGGCATTTACCATCATGAGCTGATGATGTGACTTCTGAGACTTAAGAATCCCTAGATCTTTTGATTTTGCCTTCTTGAACACTTGCTTCCATGTTTAAAAGCCCCAGGGAAACTATAAATGAGAGAATGCTAGAGCAGGGAAGAGAGAAAGAGAGGTGAGTTGAGAGGAGAGAGAGAGAGGAGAATAAGAGGAAAAAGCATGTGTTACCACATTCTAAGCAAGCTGACACCATGCATCACAGCCTTAGCCATATTACTGACACCATCTTAGACCCTTCAGTGCCTGGCCAGCTGCTAACTGACCACAGCCATGAGTAGCCCAGGTGAGATTAGCAAAACTTTCCAGTCCCTTACAGAACTGGGATAAATAAGTGATTTTTTAGCTACAAAGTTTTGCAGTGAGGTTTGTTGAACAATGGATGATTTATAGCTAGACTAAAAATGTGTTCAATTACAATCCAAAATTAAAAGCATAAGACTGAGAAAAAAATATTTCGTAATCCATACTGTAAGATGCCCCCACCCAAAGATTTGTAAGTTTGAAAAACTGCTGGCTCGGCGCCTGTGGCTCAAGTGGCTAAGGCGCCAGCCATGTACACCCAAGGTGGCGGGTTCGAATCCAGCCC
>NW_003852515.1:2049772-2060122 GCF_000181295.1 Otolemur garnettii | reverse complement strand
TAGTTCACAATAACCTCAAAGTCTTGGGCTTAAGCGATTCTCTTGCCTCAGCCTCCCAAGTAGCTGGGACTACAGGCACCTGCCACAACACCTGGTTGTTTTTTTTGTTGCAGTTGTCATTGTCATTTAGCTGGCCCAGGCTGGGTTCGAACTCGCCGCCCTTGTTGCATGTGGCCGGCACCATAACCACTGTGTTATGGGCGCCATGCCAAATGACCTTATCTTGTTTTCTTTGTTTTAAAGAACACATCAGCAGTCTTCAATCTCATTTTTAATTTTCCCCAATATTTTTATCTCTGGCATTTGTTTAGGGAGTTTATCAGATGATATCTAAAGGCTTTCTTTCCAATTCTGACATGTAAATATTCCCTCATTTCTGCTTACTTGATTTTCCCCAAATCTGTATCTACAGTCTAGATGTCTCTCCCAAGAGCAAAGCTTGTATGACTACCTGATAGAAAAAATCTCTTCCTGGGGATATTGGGAAGTCAGTACAAAGTTGGACTCATTATTTGCTCTACTTCTCTTACCCATTTACTATTCCCTTTCTTTCCGTTTACAGTCCTAGACTAAATCTCACACCATTACTTCTGGGAGAACTTAATAGAATTTCCAAGGTCATATCAGGAGCTAAATTCTTCTTGACATTTTCAAATTGGGTTAGATGTACTTTGGGCAACTTACCTTTTTACTAAATACACTTGTTCCTCAGTATCCAGGGGGAACTGGTGCCAGGACTCCCAGAGGATACAAAAATCTGCAGATGCTCAAATCCTTCATATAAAAGGGCATAGTATTTGCACATAACCTGTGCACATCCTTCCATACACCTGACATCTTCTCCAGATTACATATAACACCTAATACAATGCAAATGCTATATAAATAGTTATTATAATGTATTTTTTAAAAACTAATACTAAAAAAAGATTACACATGTTCAGTACAAATACTTTTTTTCTCTCAAATACTTTTGATCTGAAGTTGGTTAAATCCACAGATTCAGAACTCAAGAGTCTATGGATTCATGGGTCAACTGAATACATTACTACAATTGTACTTTTCACCTCATTATTCATTCAACAAATACAACACGAAAAGTGATGATAGATGAGGCAATGAAGAAAAACAAAGCAGGGAGAGAAGCTGCATCCACCTAATGGAAGAGATGCCCTTCTCAGTTTGCATAAAAAGCTGCTCTCTAATTGGGTATGTCTGTGTGTGTGGCACATGTAAGTTGGCAAGGATGTATAGGCACTTAGGGATTTTATACTGATGAGATGAGAAAATCCTAGAAGGTTGTGAGCAAAGAAGTGACATGATCTGATTCGTGTTCTGACATGATATACCAGTTGTTAGATGAAGAATAAACTGTAGGGAGGAAAAGAAGGAACTAGGGAGAAGAGGAGGATACTGTTATAATACTGTAGCCCTCAACTGGGGGTAATTTTGCCATTTTGCTCTCTTCACAGAACATGTGTCACTGTCTGGTGGTAATTTTTGGTTGTTGCAACTGTTGGAGCAGGTTGCTACTTGCAGTTGGGGATGCTGCTAAACATCCCACAGTGCACACAAGCCAAACCTTCACCCCAACATTACTAGCCCCAAATGTCAACAGTGCTGAGGTTGAGAAACTGCTATGTTTGCAATGGAATGTAGCTTGGATCAAAATAGTTGTAGTGAGAGTTGCAGAAGTGTTTAGCTTATGGATATATTTTAAAAGTAAGGCTGACCATAGCTGCTGAAGGATTAAATGTAAGAAACGAGAGGAGGAAAGAAATCAAAATTGACATCAGAGTTTCTTGCCTGAGCAATTGGAATAATGAAGTTCCTCATATTTAGATGAGAAGAATGTGGGAAGAGCAGGAAAGTAGCAGGCTTTTTTGTCTGGAGGTAAACAGAAAAGCCGAATTGGACTTAAGTGTTCAGGTTGGAACATATTAAATTTGAAATTCCTTGTTGGCCAAAATTTAATACAACAGATAGGCAGAAGGCTATACATGAGTTTGAAGTTTAGGGTTAGAGGCTGGGGCTGAAGGTTGTAACTTTGGAGTCTTAGCATCTATATGGTATTTAAAACTACAGGACAAGATAAGATGATTTAGGAAATGAATGGAAATTGAGAAGAAATCTGAGTCCTGACACACTCTTAAGAGGAGGAACCAGCAAAAGCTACTGCAAAGGTAAAGCCAAGAAGTAAGTGAAGTGAGTAGGAGAGAATGATCAACTGTGTCAAATGCTGCTGCAAGGTCAAGAAAAGTGAGCACTAGGAAACAACCACGTCTGGGAACACAGAGGCCAATGCTGATGTAAAAATGAGAGTGTCCAAATAGTTGAGAGGTAGGATGAAAGCTTGACTGATCTAAATTTAAGAGAGAGAACAGCAGGGGAGGGTAGAGACAGTAGCTATAAACAATGAAATACTCTCTTGAGGCCATTTCCTGTAAAGCTGAGTGAGTAAACAGGGTTCTAGAGACGGATTTTTTTCCCTCCTAACTTCTTTATGTATTCAAACATATGGAAAAGTTTAAAGAACACTATGACAATTACTCTTTTTTTAATTTTTTTTTATTTTGAGACAGAGTCTTACTACGTCACCCTTGGTAGAGTGCTGTGGTGTTAGAACTCACAGCAACCACCTCAAACTCTTGGGCTCAAGCGAGTCTCTTGCCTCAGCCTCCCAAGTAGCTGGGACTACAGGCGCCCACCACAACACCTGGCTATTTTTGGTTGCACCTGTCATTGTTGTTTAGCTGGCCTGGGCTGGGTTTGAACCTGGCTTCCTCCATGTATGTGGCTAGTGCCATAAACACTGTGCTACAGGCGCCAAGTCAATAATTACCCTTTTATTTACCTCATATGTTCAACATTTAAAGGTGTTTCATTTTTACCTATATGTACTATGTATATATCTTAAAGATAATTTTTCTCCTCTAAATACACTTCAAATATACCTTCTAAAATAACTCCATTTTACATAACCAGCCATAGTAACAATTACCACACCTAGAAACATTTAAACAATTTATTCCCCAATATAGTCTATAGCTGGGCATATTCAAATTTCTCCAATGTGTGTTTTGCAAACCAGGATCAAATCAAAGTCTATGTACTGCATGTGGTTGTCATGTTTCTTCAGTCTCTACTATTAAATGATAATGACTTTTTGAAAAGACCTGTCTTAGAAAATGGATTTGACTGACTTTTTGTCATTCCATTTAACCTGTTCTATTTTAGAAGGACAGTTGTTTAAGGTAGTGACTGTATTTATTACTTCTGGCACAACAATCTAAAATTAACATTTCTCAACTTTCCTCTATCTCTCTGCCCTTTCATTGACAAAATCCTCAATTTATTTCATGTCTTTTTCCCATGTAATCACCACCTTTTAGCTCTGATGGCTCAACAAAGCAACTTCCAGGGTTTATATACTTCATATTCAGAAAAAATGTACTACTATCTCTAATTTACCAGAAGAATTCACAGGAGATCCCACCTTCAAGCTAATCAGTACCCGAACCAAACATCATTTTATTGATTAATCATGACAAATTACACTTGGAAAGTAAAATGAATTTCCTAAAATTTCTTTCCTGATTAGCAAAATAGTGCTTCTAAACACTTGAGGGTGAAAGCTGCTGTCAAATATATCTACCTGACTGGAAATTGTGACACCTAAATGAATTCACTGGGTCTGGTGCTGGTATGCTCTACATTTCTTTCTACCTATGTAGTAAATGGCTTACATCCAGATGAGAAAATGGATTATACTAATATTTGGGCTTCTGTAACTGGTCACTCACATCTATAAATTCTTCAAGCAATTTAAAATGTAAACTAACCCAACAATGCTATGGTTAGAATTCCAAAGAACATTTAGGTATTCCCAGTTTATCTTAAAAACATCTTTTGCCATAATATTGAAACTATTATCGGCTTGGCACCTGTGGCTCAAGTGGCTAAGGCGCCAGCCACATAAACCTAAGGTGGCGGATTTGAATCCAGCCCAGGCTGCCAAACAACAATGATGGCTGCAACCAAAAAATAGCCAGGCATTGTGGTGGGCGCCTGTGGTCCCATCTCCTTGGGAGGCTGAGGCAGAAGACTTGCTTGAGCCCAGGAGTTGGAGGTTGCTGTGAGCTGTGATGCCACAGCAGTTTACCCGGGGGATAGCTTGAGGCTCTGTCTCAAAAAAAGAAAAGAAACTATTATCATTTCCATTGTGTTAAAAGGCTATAAAATAAGAGGACAAATGAATAGTATACTTAATTCAACCAAAATTTCAAGTTCCCTTAACCTACAATTGTTTTGCTATTTTACATCACCTAAACTTATTTAGCATATTATAGAAAATTAAATTATATTCTTAACCATTTGATTTCACTGACTTGGACTTCTTTAAGGTCTGGTATTAGTTTTATTTTTATTTATTTTTTATTTTTTGTAGACACAGAGTCTCACTTTATTGCCCTCGGTAGAATGCCATGGCATCACACAGCTCACAGCAACCTCCAACTCCTGGGCTTAGCCAATTCTCTTGCCTCAGCCTCCCAAGTAGCTGGGACTACAGGTGCCTGCCATAATGCCTGGCTATTTTTATTTTTAGACAAAGCCTATCTCTGAATTCGGCATTAGAATTTTAATCAAACCACAGCTGCTTACTTACAGTGATGGTTTTTAGCTCCTTTGGGCCTATGGACTATTTCAGTAAGGTAAATGACCTTCACTAGCCATCTAATTCACCTCATTCTGATTACCACTGTAAAAGAAAAAAAAAAAAAGACAATGCACTTGAATAAATCAAGATGGGAATCAGACTTCATGAGGCACCTTCTAGGAGATGAGAAGTAAATTATTAATTCATACTAAAATCAAAATTGTAGCTATTATCACCTTATAATAGATTTGCCTATAGATCACCTGAATTTTTAGACTACCTGAAAGAACATGAAAACTGAGAGTAGTCCTTGATCATACTATATAAATTACTAATTCAGACAGAGAACTAGACAAGAAGGGCTAGTAGCAAAAAAAATCATCTTTTGGACATGTTCTCTCAACCTTTCCTTCAGCTAGGAAATTTTATGTTTATACAAAAATACAATTGTTTCACAAAACTACCAATAAACAACTGTATTGAGCTATTAGACATTATTGAATTACTTACTCTGCAAGGTATGAAATTAAACCTCCGAGTTACATAATTGTAGTACCCAGTCTCCAAAATGGCCTCCTGGTGTAGGTATCTCCCACATGGACTCAAGGTAGGTCTGTGCAACCCATAGAATGTAGCACAGTGATGGTATGTTAATTCTGAGACTAGGTTATAAAAGATATTGTGCTTTTTGCTTCTGAGATCACTTGTTGAAGACAAGTGAGGATACTCAAGCAGCTTCAGATGACTGCAACCACATGGAAGTTCTTTGGCCTGGAACCATCCAGCTAAACTACTCTCAGATTTCTGACTATCAAAAACTGCATAAATAACAAATGTTTGTTGTTTTAAGCTGTATTGTGGTTGTCTGTTACATAGCAAAAGATAGCTAACACAGTAATATATACTTACTTAACTGGCTGAAGTTGTAGTAACTTTGTAACTTCTCTTTAGGTACTAAAATCATAGCTTCCTAATACAAGATATTTTAAATCTATTAACAAATACTGCTGGAGTACTACTAAAAGCATGAAAGCTCTTTTTCCACATGAAGCTTCCTTACTGTAACGCTCATGCCAATCTCTACTCTTTTATTAACTCATTCCTAGGGTAGGAGAGGTGAATGATGTGATAGCAAGTTTGTGAGAAGAAATTCTGAGACTCAGTCACTTCTCTCCTTTTCATTTGGGATTTGACTAAAGACAGCCATTGTTTTGGCCTGCTCTGTCACAAAGTAAATGTAGTAGGACAGCTCTATTCCATAGATAGAGAAACTTGAGGTTTAAATCTGCCTTATTTGGAGTGCAATACTAGAAAGCTCATTGTTGCTGCAAACCTCAGCCACCTTTTTCAAACCACTTTTTTGGCAGTTAAACTTACGTTTCAATTTTTACCTATTTGATTTAACTGTATCCAAACAAAGGCAGATTTTTTTTAAAGGGTGAGGGAAGCATTACTTCTAAATTAAGTATTTTGTGGACTCATGGAGTTTATGGTATATTTTGGGTGTAAACTAAAACATCTGAAGGGTTTCAAATATGAATTACAAAAAGCACATGATTAATAAATAGGTGAGAAATTGTGATTGCTGATGAGCATTAGAAAATCTGCGGATAGAACCAGGCATGGTAGCTCACTCTGTAATCCTAGCACTCTGGGAAGCTGTGGCAGGTGGATCACTTGAGCTCAGGAGTTCAAGACCAGTTTGAGCGAAGTGAGAACATGTCTCTACTAAAAACAGAAAAAAACTAGCCAGGTATAGTGGGTAGCACCTGTAGTCCCAAGTATTTGGGACACTGAGGCAAGATCTCTTGGGACCAAGAGTTTGAGGCTGCTGTAAGCTACAATGCCATGGGGAGGGAGGGAGGGAAGTAAGGAAGGAAGGGAGGGAGGGAAAGGGAAAAGGAAAGGGAAAGGGAAAGAAAGAAAAGAAAGAGAGAGAAAAAAAGAAATCTGAGGGAGAAAAACCACAGAGGCTCAGGCCCTATGCTAAAATCATAAAATCATGAAAGGGATCCAAACAAATACAGTTTCAACAAGTTTTCAATATATAGCTGACCCTTGAACACAGGTCTAAACTACATGGGTCTCTTTATATGTGGAGTTTTTAAAATAAAAATTAAACCAGTGTCCCTGCCTTTTGTGCCTCTTTTTCCACCTCCTTCAGCTTGTCTGCTTCTCCCAGCCTCAGGAAGTTGGACCAGCCCCTTCTCCACCTTCTCCTCAGCCTACTCAACATGAGGATAACAAGGAATACCTTTAGGGTGATCCATTTACACTTAACGAACAGAAACATATTTTCTCTTCCTTATAAATTTACTAACATTTTCTCTTTATGTTATTAGAAAGGCTTCCAGTCAACAGTGGACTACTCAAAGCTTTTTGGGGAGTCAAAATTTATGTGTGGATTTTTGAGAACGTGGGGGGCAGACAATCCTCTACATTGTTCAAGGGTCAACCATAATGCTGGCTTATACTCATTTAAATACTCATAATTTATATGGTGAGTGCCACAACTCTGCAAAAGAGAATAACTTCTTGGAGCCAGCAAGGGAAAGGTTATAGCAAACAGAATATAAATGGTATATACATGCAGGGTTTGGGTGAGGTAGAAGATGAGGGCCAACCAACACTTGCTGTGGGGGCATATTAACTGCCAGACACTGGTCTACATATTACCTCATTTAAAATACAGTCATTTCATTTCATATATGGAAAAACTGAGGCTCAGAGAGGTTACATAATTTTGCTGAGGTCACAAATGCAGTTAAATGCAGAAGTGGGATTATTGGATATTTTCATTTTATGGTGAAACTGAACCTGACGGAGGTTAAATATTTTCTCTGAAGTAACACAACTGGAAAGTGGCAAACCTAGGATTAATAAATCACCAAGTTTAAATGTGGTCTGTGAATATAAAGCCTATATTTATTTTAAATAAGAGTGGGAGGTCTTTTATAGCCCACATTTTAACTTGTGATATGATCACAGAATATATTAAAAACCACGAATGCCTTAACAAATCCCTTTTTATAAAATGAGTCTGTTTTCACCATTCAATGATTTTTGTCTCAACTAACCAGTATACTAAACAATAACTAGCTCCAATTAACAATCAGTTAGAATTCAAACATTAAATTGAACCATGACTTAGAGACTAGCTGGCAATTGTCTTTTGTTTGACAAAAAAGTCAAACTCTATTTATGATTAGCTTCATTTTTATTTTATTATTTATTTATTTATTTATTTAGAGTCTTACTTTGTCCTCTTTGGTAGAGTACCATGGCATCATAGCTCACAGCAACCTCGAAGTCCTGGCCTCAAGCCATTCTCTTGCCTCAGCTTCCTGAGTAGCTGGGACATCAGGTATACACCACAACACCTGGCTATTTTTAGAGATAAGGGTCTTCCTCTAGCTCAGGCTGGTCTTGAACTCCTGAACTCAAGTAATCCACTCACCGTGGCCTCCCAGAGTGTTAGGATTACAGGCATGAGCCACTGATAGGCCTATATTATTTTTTAAATTTAACTTGATTTAATTTTTTGAGACAGGGTTTCACTTTGTTGCCCAGGGCAGAGTGTCATGGCCTCAGCCTAGCTCACAGCAACTTCAAATCCCTGGACTCAAGTTTAATTCTCCTGCCTTAGCCCCCCCAGTAGCTGGACCTCAATACCTGCCATAATGTCTGACTAATGTTTTCTGTTTTTAGTAGAAACAGGGTCTTGCTCAGGATGGTCTCCAACTCCTGAGCTCAAGGGATCCTCCCCATCTTGGCCTTCCAGGATTACAGGTTTGAGTCCTTGTGCCTGGTCTATTTTATTTTATAAACAGGGCTACCTAGGCTGAAGTACAGTGGCTATTCATAGGCACAATCTCTTTACTGACCAGCATGGAGTTTTGATCTGTTCCATTTCTGATGTAGGCTTCACTTAGGCAACCTGGTAATCCCATTTCCAGAAGATTGTTGTATTGATGCTGAACTTACTGCAAATATCTCATGGGCATAATGCACTCCACCCAAGAACTCTTGGACTCAAGCAATCCTCCTGCCTCAACCTCCTGAGTAGCTGGAACTATAGGTACACACCACCTCACTCCAGCTAACCTTGATTTTAGAAGTAAATGTTTAAGGCAAAAGTAATTTTACTTTTAACTGAAATTTTTAAAAATTGTTTTATTACAATGCTTTGTAAGAGTTCTTTGTGGTAATAACATTGACTGCAATATTATTGTGGTAATAATAAAGGAATATTTTACAAAGTGATATTAAATATTCATTCTTCTCTATTCTCCATCTATAAGGATTTCGATTCTATTTTTTCTTATCTTCAAGACCAAAGTAAAAATTCAACTCTATGAGGCTTCTCCTGTCATTAAAATTAATCATCTTTCTCCATTGCTCCTTCAGAACATTGCTTGTAAAACTCTATTTAGCACCTATTTCATGCTGCCGTGTATGAAAGCTACTTGTTTACAAATACTACTTCTTCACTTTAGGGATAAGAACCATGCATTATTCACCATCATATTCTTTCTTCACTTAGTGTAGTGCCTGGTAGATTCAATAAAAGCTTGTTGGCCCTTTGTATCTCTTCATTTGTACCGTTTATAACAATCTTTTATAATAAATCAGTGGACACAAAAAAGGCTGTTGATTAAATTAGTAGTTTTCTCATTAAGAAGTGTATCAATTATGTATACATCTGAACAAATATGATTAACAAGGGGAAATACGCTACTGAAAACATCCCATGTTAAGAGTATGTTTAGTCCAGCCACGTAAGTTGAAAATTGGGGGCCACCAAGATCATCATTGATTAACAAATATGCACTATGTACAGGTACCATATACATGATGATGAGTAAAACAGACATAGTCCTTGACCTCAGAGAGCTCACAACCTAAGACAGATACAAATATATATATAAATATATAAACACATATGTGCTATGAGGAAAACAAACGGTAGGTGGTAATAGAGAATTAAGAGTGGGGGTGGAGGATAGAGGACTTGATACAAGACATTTAAGCTAAGACTTCAAGGATGAGCAGAGCCAGTTACATAAAGAGGAACAGCATTGTCAGGTTTCTACAGCACATCCTGCAACCTTCGACTTGTCAGTTCTTTTGCTATTGTTTCTATCATTTCTTTTCTAGTGGTAAGTATTTTAAATGTCCTGCCTAAATTAAATGATGGTATGAGCTCTGAGAAATGAGAGACTACTCATTTCCAAATAATCCTAAACTCCTTTTAGTCCTCATAAATGGTAAATTCATCCTGAAGAGACAACTATGTCCCAATTAGAAAAGAGTGTTTCTCTATATGTGCTTAATTTTTTGATTTGGAGCCCTTCTAATTGCTAATCGGATGTTAATGATTACTTCAACAGGAACTTACAGAATGTTATGTCACTGGAAAATGCACTGCTGCTTTATGAACTCTAAGCAGAGTACATGTACCTAACCACTGGACGTTCTCAGATCTCTGGCTGGAGCTACACATCCTGAGACTGCATGATACACTGGGAAAAATCCCCAATCAGATATTAGAGGATGTAGGCTTTAGTACTAGGTCTGCCACTTTATGATACAAATTTGGGCAAACTGTTTACTTTTTTCTCCTACTGGTAAAGTGGGAATACCCAAAAGTTGCATCATACACAAATTCCACTGAATTATGCTCAGCAAAAAAT
>NW_003852515.1:2048436-2049454 GCF_000181295.1 Otolemur garnettii | reverse complement strand
CATATAACCACAAAAAGAATGAGGAAACACTTTTATATAATAACTTAGAACTTCTAAGTGAACAAGTAAGGTACATAAATAGTATTCACAGTATGTAGCACTGTGTATGTAGTATGTAAAAATAATGGGGAAAAATAAAATACATATAGTACTTATTTGCTTGCATATGCATAAAACTGTCTTTGCAAAAATATACAAGGAACTGTTGTCATTGGTTGCTGCCTAGGCAGGGAATGATGTGGCTGAGCAATCAGGTGTAGCAGCAAGACTTCTCACCATGTATTATTTTGTACCTTTGGAATTTTGAACCATGTGAGTATATTATCTACCAACAAAATGACAAGATCAGCAAGATAGAAGTCTGAGATGAAATGGGATCATATCCCTTAATGGGAAACATTTTTTAAATTTTTTTTTTTTTTTTTTTTTTGTAGAGACAGAGTCTTATCTTATTACCCTCAGTAGAGTGCCATGGCATCACACAGCTAACAGCAACCTCCAACTCCTGGGCTTAGGTGATTCTCCTGCCTCAGCCTTCCGAGTAGCTGGAACTATAGGCACCCACCACAATGCCCGGCTATTTTTTTGTTGCAGTTTGACGGGGGCAAGGTTTGAACCCGCCACCCTGGGTATTCGGGGCCGGTGCCTACCCAGTGAACCAGAGGCGACGCCCTAATGGGAAATATTTTTAAAAAGCAGGTCGTAGTTCTAAAAGTAAACATCTGCAAGTAGAATGTTTACTTTAAGAAACCTTCCTTAAGAGATCCATCTATTTCAAACTTTTCATTTTATAGATCTGTAAAGGAAGGCCTTGAAAATTAAGTGACTTGAGTAAGGTCACAAAGCAGAAGAAATGGGATTAGGTATCAGATATTTTAAAATCTACTCTAAGACTTTCCTTTGGGGGGGGGGGTACAGGGTCTTGCTTTGTCACCCAATCTAGAGTACAATGGTGTGATCATAGCTGACTACAGTCCCAAATTCCTGGGCTCAAACAATCCTCTTGCCTCAGCCACCT
>NW_003852515.1:2046864-2048021 GCF_000181295.1 Otolemur garnettii | reverse complement strand
AGGCGCCGAGCCTAGGACTCTTCTTTATCATACTACCTTTTCATTTTGTGTGGTCAAAACAAAACAGAGCCAGGTGAGTTTGGGCTACATTGTGGGCTGTCATGTTCTATATAAATTTTATAATCTACAATAAAAACCAACCTTAAACCCTGTGACTATTAAGTTCTTGTTCGACCAACACTACATGGACACACTTAAAAATAAGCTGTGCAGGCGGCACCCATAGCTCAGTGGGTAGGGCACTGGACATACACACCCAGGCTGGTGCATTTGAACCCAGCCCAGGCCAGCTAAACGACAACTGCAACAACAACAACAACAAAAAATAGCTGGGTGTTGTGGTGGGCACCTGTAGTCCCAGCTACTTGGGAGGCTGAGGCAAGAGAATCTCTTAAGCCCAAGAGTTTGAGGTTGCTGTGAGCTGTGATGCCATGGCACTCTACCAAGGGCAACATAGTG
This sequence comes from Otolemur garnettii, assembly GCF_000181295.1. Taxonomy (NCBI): domain Eukaryota; kingdom Metazoa; phylum Chordata; class Mammalia; order Primates; family Galagidae; genus Otolemur; species Otolemur garnettii. Next base: position 2,047,562 of record NW_003852515.1, on the reverse strand, counting down.
AGACTATCTCAAATAAATAAATAAAATAAGCTGTGCACATTTCTGTCACTGGACTTACAGAGTATGACAAATCTATCTTTTCTATTCTAACAACAAATTTGCTGAGGGAAAGAACTAAAATGTTTTATTTTAATTTTTTAAATGTACAAATGCCTAAAGTATGCTGCCAAAAATATTAATATAGGTTCACAATTCCTTAACTAACACTCAAGGGCTGGATGTGTTTTAGAACTTAAAAAATGTTACAAGGGGCTCAGCACTAGTAGCTCAGCAGTTAGGGTGCCAGCCCCATAATACTGGGGCTGGCAGGTTCGAACCTTGTCGGGCCTGCAGAACAACAATGACAACTACAACCAAAAAATAGCCGGGCATTGTGGCAGGCACCTGTAGTCTCAGCTACTTGGGAGGCTGAGGCAAGAAAATCACTTAAACCCAGGAGTTGGCTCAGCGCCTGTGGCTCAAGCAGCTAAGGTGCCAACCACATACACCTGAGCTGGTGGGTTCGAATCCAGCTCTGGTCTGCCAAACAACAATGACGGCTGCAACCAAAAAATAGCCAGGCGTTATTGAGGGCACCTGTAGTCCCAGCTACTTGGGAGGCAGAGGCAGGAGATCGCTTCAGCCCAGGAGTTGGAGGTTGCTATGAGCTGTGATGCCACAGCATTCTACCCAGGGCGACAGCTTAAGGCTCTATGGGC
>NW_003852515.1:2042880-2046449 GCF_000181295.1 Otolemur garnettii | reverse complement strand
GCACTCAAGTGAGGGTGATAAAGTGAGACTGCCTCTAAAAATAAAATAAAATCTTACAAGGTACACCAATCATTATATAACATCCTATAACACCCAACATACCAGTGGCCAAGAGCAGCACCTCCTAATTAAACATATCAATATAATTTCAGCAAAACATATGGGACAAAAACTATAAACAGCTTCTCATTAGTTCAGGTTGTATTTTGTTGCCAAGCTTAAAAATTTTTTGGTATTTAGAACTTTCTGAATGTTAGATTTAGATAATAATTACAGACTATACTCAACAGGGTGCTGCTGCTAGAAAGTATGGTTAGTCACTTCAACTCTCATCTTTGCAATAAGACTAGAACAAGAAATCCCAGCAGGCAGCTTTTATATTCCAGGTTAAAGCCTTGTTCTGTGGTTAAACAATGCAGCCTAGCAGAGAGTACAAGAGCTGACATAAAATGAAAATCCTTATTGTATACCACTGAACTCCTATTGTAAAGCTGTTCACTAGGTATTAATTTAATAAAAGTGACCTTTGATTAAATCATCCCCATAATTTTATTATGTAAATAATAAATAAATAAAATTTTTATCCTACATTGCTACCAAGGGAATGGAGGCAGTGAGTTTTCATCTCATCAGAAGGTAACTACTGCACTCTCTTTAGGACTAGTGTACATATAAAGAGGCATTCCAAATATATTGGTTAAGAATAAGCAATAATGTATTCACTTTTCTCAACCTGAGACCATTACTCTATAATATAGACAAGAGAGGAGTTTTCTAGTCAATCCTTCCTGATTTCCTGAATCAGAATTATTCCCTTTAAGACTTTTCCTACTTATAAGGAGAAAGCCCTGGAGACAAAACACAACACACCTTACAATCTTTTCCTTTCTCTCTACAACCCAAGCCCCATCTTGATTTTGTTTCTGTCACAAATACATACTTTTTTCCTGGCTTTAAAAAAAATAATCAAATTTACATTAAAAGACTACAAATGGCTTTTTAAAATATATATATAATTCAATTTGGTAATGCTGTTTCACAATCTTAAAATCTTAACATCTTCACAGTCTTAAAACAAAACCAATTGTTTTGTTTAATCTATGATTTAACACTCAGCAAGTGTTTATTACAAATAGCGCATTCCGTCCTAAAAACGGAAGTAGCAACAGTGAGCATGTAAAAACTCTTTCGGAGTTTTGGCTAATGTTTCAGGAGGAAATCACAATTTATTTTTTTAAAAAAGGACACCTAACAAGCCAGATCTTAAAACACATAGGCCAGTACATTAATAACCTACTAAAACAAAAAATAAAGTTAACAAAAACTAAACACCTATTTTATCTGGAGAAAAAAACCAACACTTCTGGATTTCTTGGCTATTCGCATTCCTACGTACCAAAACCTAAAATCCATTTTACTGAAGAATTTCTTCCCCCACGACACTTGATTCCTCCATGCTACCTTAGCAGAATCATCAGCATTATTCCAGAATACAATCATTAGTTTGGGAACACTAAACAACGCAGTCCAAATGTCAATCGCAGGTAGTCTGTAAAGAAATGGTTAGAAACTACAAATTGTCATCCGTGGACGCAGAACCAACCGACCGATAGGACTTCTGGAATATGCTGCCCCGGAGATTTACAACGCAGACGCAGAAATGCACTCGCGGTCAGGATGTCCCTTAAACCACAGGACCTTCCTACAAAAGGACAGCCTTAAACTTAGAAACTAAATGAGAACTCCCCCTCTCTCTGAAGTTTTTAAAACAAGGTAGGGAGCTGAAATCAGGGGGCTGCGGGCAGACAGGGTGTTGACTACCCAGAACGGGCCATGGATAACCAAGTCCCTGTGCTTTCGCTACTCCCCTTACCGTTAGAAGATCTGGGCGGGAGGAAAAGAGAACACCCCAGAATCCTAGTGGAAAAGCCCCTGGCCTCGAAGGTGGGGTTTAGGGGAACAGGGAGGGGCAGCTCCGTGTGTGGTGACCCTTTGTGAACACGCACTCTGTGGTAGCTTCGGCTCCACCGAGGCTTCGGGAGTGAGGACTATGGGTGCCTGGCGTGGGCCAATTGTGGAGACTGGGGCGTCAGAGCCTTCGTGGCACCCCACGCCGGCTGCGGGAGCCCTTCCTTCTCCCCTGCCCCGGGTCATTTTAGGCCGGTCGGCCCCAGACCGCTACTCGAGCGGGCCAGAGAATAGCGTGCCGTGCGGCTCTGCCGTCGGCGTAATCCCTCCGCAGCACGCCGCGCACTAGTTTTAATCACGCCCCACCCCCTGGCCGCCGGCGTCACCTCCGCCACACGCGCGCTATCCAGCAGCTTCCAGAAACGTCGCCTACCCAAACCCAGCCACTCACACCCGGTGGGGGGACGTAGCAACGGGCCCCGCCCCTACGGCGGCTGAGGAGAACGACCGGAAGTGATCTCTTTCTCGCTTTCCGCGCCACCCCTGCCTCCTGGTAGGCCCGGCGTGCTGCAGTGAGGGGGACTCTAATGTGCAACGGACCCAAGCCGGAAGTCGCTTTCCTAGCGGAGACGCGGGTGGGGGAGGAGCAGTCCGAGGCTAACGTGAGTTGAACGTTGCAAGTAGGTGGTGTGTCTCTCAAGCTGGAACTGGGGTTCGGGTCGACCTAGTACGAAGAAGGGGAGTTCCTGCAGCAGGTAAGGGAGAAGAGGGGTAGTTTCGTTTGGCTATAGGGGAAAGGGGCAGAGCTGGGGTGACCCGTGGGTAGTCGGCACTCTGAAGGATGGGCCGGGCTGGGACAAAGTCCGGGTGGGAAGGGTTGGTGATTGAGGTATAGAGTTGGAGTAACAGATCCATTTGGGCTCAGACTGGTAAACGCTGAAGAGAAACCAGTTTTCGTCTCCTGCGGAGCGTGGAGATGAGCAGGGTTAACATTTCCTGCGCCTTCTTGGGCTTCCAAGGTTGTTTTGAAACTCTCCTTGCTTGGTCCTATCTGTCTCATTCAGGACAGTTAGGTTTGGTACCAGACGGGGCTGGGCGCTGAAAATCGACCCTTTTCTTCGGCTGTGGGCCACTTGTGACTTCACCTTTTACAGTTCACGTGCTGAGCCCAGTTGGTGTCGGTGAGCAAGCTTAAATGGATGTAATGCCCCTTTTACCTCATTTTGCGCTAGGGGATGTGAATTTAATTGCATACCTTTTGCGATTTTCGTGGCTAGCGTCACACGTTGATTGTGTTGTCACTGGGTCCATGATAGGCTATTACTAATCCCTTTTAAAAGGGTTTCTGTAAAATTTGGATGCAGTCAAAAGGCCACACTCAAGGATCCAGAAGGCCACGTGTGGCCCCAGTGCCACAGGTTTCTACCCTGGGGCTGTTACTCACATCAAGGCTTTTGAAGTATTAGTGGCTCACAGAGATATGGAAAAAAGATGTTAGAAGAAGAGAGCTGAAGGTGAAGTGGTGTTAAGGAAGGTAAGACTGGAAATTTAGGTTGGTCTCACAGTGCTGTGAGTTAAAGATCATAGTATTGGGCTGCGTGGACGGACTTGCTGGAGTAAGGCTGTTTTTAAGGTGAGCAGTGACAGGCTCAGACTTTTTT
>NW_003852515.1:2039944-2042162 GCF_000181295.1 Otolemur garnettii | reverse complement strand
ACTTAAACTTTCTAGTCTGTGGGTTTAGAAGGATGGAGATACCAAAATTTAGGTTAGATAGAAAGTAAGAGCAAGTAGTTTTTGAAGAGTGGAAGAGCAGTTATTTAGGGACAACTCAAGTTGTAAAAACCGCTGTAGGGTTTTGTATTTAAGACAAAGTAAATTATATTTAAAAGAAGATCTGGAGAGCCCACCTCTGGTAGTTCTTGTCAATGAATTTTCATTTAGGGGATGTGAGTTTGTTGTGTTCAGAATTTCAGCCATTTAGGGGATGTGAATTGTGTTCGGAATTTCAGCCATTCTACCAGTTTTTCCCATTGAAATGCTTGGTGGTGGGGCGGGGCCTGTGGCTCAGTCAGTAGCACACCGGCCCCCCATACCAAGGGCGTCAGGTTCAAATTCGGCCCTGGCCAAACTACAACAACAACAAAATAGTCAGGCGTTGTTGCGGGCGCCTGTAGTCCCAGCTACTCGGGAGGCTGAGGCAAGAGAATCGCCTAAGCCCAAGAGCTGGAGGTTGCTGTGAGCTGTGATGCCGCAACACTCTACTGGGGGTGATAGACTGAGACTCTGTCTCTAAAAAAAAGAAAGAAAAAGATGCTGAGTGGTGGAATCATGAGAGTAAATTTGAAGGTTCCTTATGCAATAGTAAGAGAGAACTATCTTCAAAATTTTTCTAGGGCAGTGCCTGTGGCTCAAAGGAGTAGGGCACCGGTCTCATATGCTGGAGGTGGTGGATTCAAACCCAGCCCTGGCCAAAAACTGCAAAAAAAAAAAAATTCTAGATTCCTTCAGGAAGATGGAAATATTCGTGAAAAACAATTTATTCAAGATACATAACCAACCAGTTTCTCTTGATACAAGGTGCACTGCATATTTTCTACATAGAGTGAAGTAAAAATTAGCCCCAAATAGTAGCTTTAATTTATGATGTCTCAGGCTGGATATCCATAGCACAGTGGTTACAGCGCCAGCCATATACACCCAGGGTTTGAACTTGGCCCAGGCCAGCTAAACAATGACAACTGCAACAAAAAATAGCCGGGCATTGTAGGGGGCGTTTGTAGTCCCAGCTACTTGGGAGGATGAGGCAAGAGAATCGCTTAAGCCCAAGACTTTGAGGTTGCTGTAAGCTGTGAGGCACTCTACCGAGAGCATAAAAAAAAGTATATATATATATATAAAACATATATATTTTTTTAAGTATATATTTTTTTTTACGATGTCTCAGGTGCTAAGCTTTTTATAAATGCTTTATCACATTTACTTCTTAGAAGAAACCAATTTTGCAAATAAATTTCTGAGCCCAAATCTGCAGGTGCAGAGCCTATGCTTTTAATCACTCTGGAACCATAGAAGTTTGACTTTGAGACATCATTCCCTTTTGTATATATACTTAAATAATATCTGTAAGTAGAACCAGCCAAAAGTAAATAAGTTGTCTGTAGAGAGCTATAAAGAAAATATTAGTACCAGTAGTTCTCAGAGAGGAGATGGGCAATGTCTGGAGACATTTTTGGCTGTTAAGTCTAGTGGGTAGAGGTCAGTGATACAGCTAAACATCCTGAGGGGCATAGCACAGCCTTTTCAAGGAATTATTTGGTCCAAAATGTCTAGAGCTGGTTTTGATTATTACTTCAGCAGTAGAAAATTGAGAGCCACAGATACTTTTTTGAAAAAAAGCATTTTTGTTTTTAAAATTATGCCTTGGCTTGAAAGGGTTGTGAAGTTTATACAGCTGAAACAGAACAAGATAGCTTGTTTGTAAAATGAATCCCTTGAGCCACTGATTCTCAGGAGATGGTTGACATAAAATCATGGATTCTTACATTTGGGAAAGACTTAGGCCTGAAATTACTTTACAGCATATCTGGTTAGTGATAATTCACATTTCCTAAAGGCCTCCTGTATCTAGTTCCCCTACATGGTAAATTCATATTTGAGCTGCTCTTAAAAATGATTTTTTCCTTACACTGAGCTCCAGTCTCTCATAATTTTAGCTATTAAATGTGATTCTACTCCAGGGAACTACACTCAAAGCAAGCTTTTCACATGTGTAATTTATACTGTGACAGTGTTTGTATTTTTATTCTGATACTGACTGATCATTTACAAATAATATGAAATAGTAGTTTGTTAGCTTTTAAAAAGTAGTATTTTTCCCAACTGGTGAAATATTCTTGGTAGTTGAAAACAGTAGGAATATATGGAATATGTC
>NW_003852515.1:2038558-2039748 GCF_000181295.1 Otolemur garnettii | reverse complement strand
ACCGTTAACTTGTTTTAAATTGTATCTGTAATTTCTACAAATTTTGTGTAATTTTTTTCACATGAGTTCTGTTAACTAGACTGGTTCTTTTGTTAATCTCTGTCCATAAATTTGCTAGGTTTGTAAATTTAGGTATTGTTTTCCCTTCAAAATTATACTTTTAGAATATGTTTGTTCTAGGACATTTAGCCCTCAATGTATTCTTAATAGATACATCTTATAGCACAGTTATTTTTTACAGTAAATGGGATTTTTTATTTAATTGTCTATTGACTTTTTTTTTCCAGGGTTCATTGAAAAATCCTTAGTGGTATTGACATGTTTCAATTAGCCAATGACTCGGAATGATGGATTCTCCGAAGATTGGAAATGGTTTGCCAGTGATTGGACCAGGGACTGATATAGGGATATCTTCACTCCACATGGTGGGGTATTTGGGAAAAGTTAGTGAACTTATTTTTTGCCTCAGTGCAAAGTTATTTTTTTCCTTCCTATTTTTGAGACTTAAATTTGGTTTTAATGTTACCAATTAACTTATAAAAAATTGTATCTTCCACGGAAATCGTATAGTAATGGCGAAAGATTGTTTTAATGTGTTTACCTCTCTGTTTTATTGATATGTGAAAATAGAAATAAAACATGGACCTTATAGTTTACTATTCTTTGGAAAAATGGCACATACATTTTCCCTGGCAGCTGATGTTACTTTTCTCTTGCAAATAAAACTGATGTTCTTCTTAACACTTACAATTTAATATTTAAAACTATAACATATTTTTTCTAGAATAATAACTGTATTTAGAGCCTTATATGCATTTCTTTTATTTGCCATGTTTAAAATACCTTGCCAGGATACTTGTAGTTAAAAATTTTTCTGATTATCTTTCCATTTAACTAATTTTGTGTATTCTAAGAATATTTATATTTTAATTTGCTTTGTTTCTCTTGTAGACTTGTGATTCAGCTAAAGTTACGGCAGATGGGTATTGCCCTGCTTGTAAAGAGAAGGGGAAGTTAAAAGTCTTAAAGACTTACCGAATTAGTTTTCAAGAATCTGTCTTTTTGTGTGAGGATCTGCAGGTAAAGTATTAATTTTATATAGGTTTTATATAATTTTATATAGGTTTATATAGGTTTTAGCATTTTTCCTTTACTGTTAAAATGTTTACTTATTTTGTAATTTTTAGACT
>NW_003852515.1:2035347-2038453 GCF_000181295.1 Otolemur garnettii | reverse complement strand
GGGGCTTACTTTGGAATAAGTTATTAATTTTTTAATACATCTGGAAGAGTATTTTGGAAATTGATAGTCCCAAAACAATATGTATGTTCTGAGCTAATATGTACTTATGGCTTTAAAAGGCTCAGAATATCATTTAGAATTAATTATAGTAGTTTGTACTCACTGGTACAACTTTTATACAGGAGCTCATTAAGTTCTGTGAGACTCTACATTTTGTCTTTGACAATTGACGAGACTGTTTTATTCACATTGAATTCTCAAAATTTTGCAAGATAAGTATTCCTGTTTTGTGAGGAAGAAAAAAGATTTAGGGAGTTCAGGAACACAGCATCTTTGTAAAGTGGCAGAGTTGTGATCAAAATGTAGTCTTCTAATGTCAGGTATATTGCAGCTAAACTAGCAATTCATCAGAATCGCCTGGAGTGCTTTCCATAAATTCCTGGGTTTTACCCCCAGATGCTGAGTTAGTTGAATTGGTCCAGAATTCTATAGTTTTATAACTTTTGCAGATGAATCTGAGTGATGAGTGAAGTTTGGAAGATAGTAAGACTAGACTGCATGGCTGGTGATAAATACTTTTGCAAGGTGTAATTTGAAGAAAAACAATCCCAGGCATATCTATAAATACAAATTTCTGTATTCATTTATAAGTGTCAAAACATTGTCACTATTCTAGACATAAAGTTAGATATAGTAATGAATGAAACAAAAATGTCTTGCCCTTAAGGAGGTTGTGTTCTAGAGTGGGAGAGTACACAAGCACAGTAGAACCTCCCTAAATTGACCACCTTTTAAGTTGACCCAGTTTTCATAGACCAGACATTTACTATAGGTACATATCAGTACAGTAGGCCTAGTTTCTTATGTTGGCCATCTCCAGTTTGTTACAGCCCCTTGGATGGTTAATATACAGAGGTTCTGCTATATATGTTTTTATGTCAGGTGATAAAAGGTGCTGTTGAGAAAAGTAAAGCATTAAAGACTGGAATGCTGGGGAGGGAGGAGTTTGCAATTTGAAATAAGAGTAGTTGAGGTGAGTGCTTCATTGAGAGAATGAAATTTGAGCAAAGGCCTGAAAGAGATGAGAAGAGGAGTAAGTCATCCAGGCAGGGGGAGAAGCAAGTTCCAGGAACAGAGTTTGAAAGAGAGAACAGAGGCTGCCTGTCACGTTTGTGCTACTGCAGTGAAATCGGTGGAGTGATAGAAGATGAGTCAAAAAAATAATGGTAGAGCTGGACCAAGTAGGGTCTTACAGGTCTTTGTAAGGTATCTGCCTTTAGACTCTGGGTGGTGTAACCTGACTTATGTGTTAAGAGGAGGACTGTGGCTGCTGAGTTGAAAATATGTGTAATGGCAAGACCTGAACCAAGGAGACTACTTGTGGTGCAGTATGCAAAATATCTGTCTTCATCCCTGGTTGTTTTTTTTTTTTTTTGAGACAGTGTCTCAAGCTGTTGCCCTGGGTAGAGTGCCATGGTGTCATAGGTCACAGCAACCTCTAACTCCTAGGCTCAAGCAATCCTCTTGCCTCAGTTTTTCTATTTTTTAGTAGAGACAGGGTCTCGCTTTTGCTCAGGCTGGTCTTGAACTCTTGAGCTCAAGCAATCCACTCACTTTGGAGTCCTAGAGTGCTGGGATTATAGGCGTGAGCTGCTGCGCCCAACCCGTCCCTGGTTCTTGTGATAGAGCTAAAACTCTTAGAATTTCCCAACCAATATTGGTGTCTTTTGTTATTCATAATGATCCAGTTTGTTAACACCAGAGTTGATACTGATGAGGTGAATTGGAATGAAGCCTTAGATGGCCTCAAATGGGGCCAGAAAGACTAAGAGATTAGAGAGTTAGAGTTAGACTTTAGCCTTATCCCTTCAACCTTCAGGAAAGGGGCAGGGCTGGAGATCAGTGTCTATAAAAACAAGATAGGAGTTTGTTGAGCTTTGAGATCAGTAGGAGGGTGTTGTATCCAGAGGATTTAAGGGTTTTGCACACCCCTTCCCCCCAAATACCTTGCCCTATCCATCTCTTTATCTGTATCCTTTGTAATATCCTTTGGGATAAAATCAAGTAAGTATTTGAGTTTTGTGTGTCATCCTTGTAAATTAATTTGTCCAAGGAGGGAGCAGTAGGATTTCCAGTTTGTAACCATTTAGTCAGATGTACAGAGAGCCTGGACTCAGGATTGACATCTAGGTTGGAGGTAGTCTTTATGGGATTTAGCTCTTAACCTGTAGAATATGACTCCATCCAGGTAGATAGTATCAAAATTGAATTTCAGAATACCTAGTTGGTGTCCACTGGAGAATTGCTTGGTATGGGGGAAAACTCCCCCACATATCTGATTACAAAAGTGTGCTGAGGATAGAATATATAAAAGTTGTCAGAATCAAAATGGAGTCACTTGTGTTTTAATAAAAAGGAAAGAAAGAAAAAAACCTTGACAAATAAACCCAGGGAAGACTATGAAAAGAAGGTTCTTAGACATAAATGCCTGATAACAAAAACTATTATAACCTTGTACAAAGGCTATTATAGTCTTACCCATAAGGTACTACTGGGTGAAAATCTGCCCAGCAACTGACTGCCCACCCTTGGACTGGTGTCACCCTTGTTATTGATCCCTGTATAATTATCTGAATTATGTAGTCCTTATTTTTCCTTTAAAACCCTTTATCTTCCTTTATCTCCCTGAATATGTGCATAGTTTCCTGTGGCACACATATTCCCAGTCTCAGCTGCTTAGGAGGCTGAGGCAGGAGGATCGCTTGAGCCCAGGAGTTTGAGGTTGCTATGATCTAGACTGAGGCCATGGGTGACAAAAGTGAGACTCTGTTGGGAGTGAGTAGGAGAAGAATTAGGAAGTATAGATTGTTCAGAATTGTTTTTAAGTTGGGAAAAATAACTGTACATTTGTGTTCTGGTTGTAGAGAGGGGAAAAAAGGGGAAAGTGGCAGGAGCAGTATCTCTGGAGCAGGGAATGGGCTCTCTTGCACAGGGGAAGGGATTAATTTTAGGAGCTTTAACAGCTCATCCCTAACAGCAGACTGTAAACAGAGAGTTTATTAGTTAACTCGTAATTAGTTATACTTGGCTTAAAGGGATCAAATAA
>NW_003852515.1:2016473-2035145 GCF_000181295.1 Otolemur garnettii | reverse complement strand
CCCTTGGTAGAGTGCTCTGGCATCACAGCTCACAGCAACCTCAAAGTCTTGGGCTTAAGCAATTCTCTTGCCTCAGCCTCCCAAGTAACTGAGACCACAGGTGCATGCCAACGCTAGGATTTTATTGAGAATTTTTGCATCTATATTCCTTAGTGAGATTGGTCTGAAATTCTCCCATTTTAGTTGGGTCTTTTCCTGGTTTTGGTATCAGGGTGAGTTTTTGTTTCATTAATTTTCTGTATGATTCTCTTGTTTTCAGTTTCATTAGTCTCTGATTTAATTTTGGTTATTTCTTTTCTTCTGTTGGGTTTAAGATTATATTGTTCTTCTTTTTCTAATTCTGTAAGATGGTTCATGAGTTTGTTGATGCACACTTTATGTTTTTCAAATGCAGGCATCCAATGTGATAAATTTCTTTCTTGAGACTGCTTTTGCTGTATCCCACAGGTTTTGGTAACTTGTGTCTTCATTGTTGTTATGTTTGAGGAATTTCCTCTTTTATCTCTTCCTGAAGCCAACTGTCATTCAGCATAAGGTTGTTTAATTTCCAAGTCTTTGTGTGGGGATGAATGTTTTTGTTGGAGTTGAGTTCTACTTTTATTGCCTGTGGTCTGAGAAGATAGAAGGTATAATTTTTATTCTTTTAATTTTGCTGAGGTTTGATTTGTATCCTAAGATGTGGTTAATTTTGGAGTACGTTCCATGGGCTGACAAGAAAAATGTATATTCCTTAGCTTTGGGATGGTGTGTTCTGTATATGTCTGTTAATCCCCATTTGTTCTAGGGTCACATTTAAGTCCTTTGTATCTTTGTTTAGTTTCTGTTTAGAGGGTCTGTCAAGTTCTGTCAGAGGGGTTTTAAAGCCCCCTACTATTATGGTGTTAGGGGTTATCATATTGCTCAGACCCATCAAGTTTTGTTTCACAAATCTGGGAGCATTTAAATTGGATGCATAAATATTTAAAATTGAAATATCTTCTTGTTGTATTATTCCTTTGACCAGTATAAAGTGTCCATCTTTGTCTTTCATAACTTTAGTTGCTTTAAATCTACTTGTATCTGAAAATAAGATTGCAGCCCCTCCTTTTCTTCTGATTTTCATTTGCTTGAAATACTATTTTCCATCCTTTAACCCTGAGTCTTGATTTGTCCTTCAAGGCTAGGTGTGTCTCCTGGAGACAGCATATGGATGGCTTGTGCATTTTAATCCAGTTGGCCAGCCTGTGTCTTTTCAGTGGTGAATTCAGTCCATTGACATTTATTGAGAGAATTGATAAGTGTGATGGAGTTCTATTCATCTTTGTGAAAGTCCCTTGTGTAGTTTTATCTTTTGGCACCATTGTGGAAGCTAAGTATTTCATATAGAGCTGGTCTTGTTGTGGCAAATTTCCTCAGTGCTTGCATATTTGCAAAAGATTTGATTTGATTGCTTCATCAATTTTGAAGCTTACTTTAGCAGGATACAGAATTCTGAACTGAAAATTGTGGTGTTTAAGAGTGTTGAAGGTAGATGACCATATTCTTCTGGCTTAGCAGGTTTCAGTTGAAAAGTCTGCTGTCGTCCTAATGACCCTGCCTCTGTAGCTCAGTTGGCACTTATTCCTGGCTGCTTGTAGAATTTTTTCTTTTACCTTCACTTTGGACAGGTTCATTACAGTGTGATTTGGAGAGGCTCTGTTTCAGTTGAGATGACTCAGGGTTTGATATCCATCTGAAAGGAGTATGTGAGGGGCTTTAGTAAAATTGGAAAGTTTTAATTTATGATAGTAGGGCTTCCATTCCTTTGAGACAAGCTTCTTGTCCCTCAGGAATCCCTATTATTAGTATGTTTGAACGCTTCATGAAGTCTCATAATTCTCTAAGTGTCTGTTGTGCTTTCTCTCTCTTCCTTTCTGCCTCTTTAACTACCTGGGTTAACTTGGAAACTTTATCCTCTAGCTCTGAGGTTCTTTCTTCTCCAAGATCCAACCTATTTTGATAAATTTCTATTACATCTTTACATTCCCTGATTGTCTTCTTCATTTGCTTAAGCACTGCCATATCCTTTCTGTATTCTACATATTTCTCATCCAACTTTTGGTTCTATCTTTGCATTTTCTCATTTATTGTCTTTATCATCCATATTGTAAATTCCCTTTATGTTAAAGCCATTAATTCTTTTTTTTTTTTGAGACAGAGCCTCACTATGTTACCCTCAGAGTAGAGTGCTGTGGCATCACAGCTCACAGTAACTTCAAATTCTTGGCCTTCAGCAATTCTCTTGCCTCAGCCTCCCAAGTAGCTAGGACTATAGGCGCCCGCCACAGGGCTCAGCTATGTTTTTGGTTGTAGCTGTCGTTGTTTGGCAGGCCCAGGCTGGATTCAAACCCGCCACCTTAGGTGTATGTGGCTGGCGCCTTATGTTAGCCACTTGAGCCACAGGTGCCGAGCCCATTAATTCTTTATAGGTGGAGTCTTCTGCAGTAGCTGCCTCATGGTCCCTTGGGGGAGTTCCTCTTTTTTTGGTTTTTCATGTTGTCTGAATTTTTCTGTTCACTCCTCCTTATGTGTTCTTTCTTCTTGTTCACCTCCTTGTTCTCCTCCTTTTTCCTTCTCACTGCCTCCTTTGTTTCAAACAGAGGTCCTTGCTCTTAATGATGGTATGTTGCAGTATAACCCCAGGATACCAGGTAGTGTTGTGGTTTTTTTAGGAGACAGCAACCTCAATGGTATTTATTCCAAACTTAGTTTGCCTTTGGTGATCACCTGATTATTTCCTCAGCATTCAGACCCTGTTAGGTTGGGATTGTAAAGCTTACAAGAATCTTTCAGGGGCAGGCCTCACAGTGCCCCTGACTCCAGTTCCCATGGCATGCGGGAATTACTCAGTCTGTCTCAAGAGTAGTGTTCTGATCCTGACAGCTGGAATTAAGACAGCCATGCTTTAAGCCCCTGCTAAGACCTTCTCATGACCTTCCTACAATGGCAGCCTCTGGCCTTGAGACCTTCTCAGTATGGCTAACTTACCAGCCACCCAACCTTTGCCAAATCCACTCCAACCAGCATCCAAATCTGGTTGCTGTATACTGTTTGAGTCTGCCCACTTTTCCAAGCTTTCCCCAACAACTGAAAACCCTGGAATGGCTTCTTCCTATTCTGGACCTCTTTGGGCGGGCAGCCAGCCAATCCCTGCTGGTAACAATTACTTGCCTGATTCATCTGATTTCCAGCACTCCAGTAGACCACCTTGCTGTGCTCCCTGAGCTATGACTTATTTTGTGAAAGTCTTTTGTGTTAAGTTTTATCCTCCTCACTGTGCTCCTTGAGCTATAACTCTCTGAAATGGACCTATCCCAGGTATCACTGGGTTCTCTCTTTTTCCCTAGTCATAGAGAGCTCAGCTGAAGGATCCTTCTAGTCTGCCATCTTGCTCCATCCCCTGAAAGCATTCTTTTTAAGTGAAGGAAAGATAAATCATCAAGAATTATAAGTATATAATTTGCAAATACTAAAAAAAAAAAAAAAAAAAACTTGAGTAATTCATCATTGATCTAATTTAAGAAATTACCAGTAGGAGCTCAGTGTACTTCAGAAACTGGTTTACAACAGTGGTCAACAAACCTTTTCTTTATTTGATATATAAGTTAAGAATGATTTTTATATTTTTTAAATGGTTGGAGAAGAAAATTTTAAAAATGCTCTTTTATAACAAGAAAATTGTATGAAATTCAGATTTCAGTGTTCATAAATAAACATATTGGAACATAGCCAAGCCCAATCACTTTGTATTGTCTATGGCTGCTTTTGCACCATAACAACTAAATTGTGACAGAGACTGTGTAGCTCATAAAATCTAAATATTTATTATCTGGCCTTTTATCAGCAAACTTTGCTTCACTGATAAGGTGAACTTACAGATCCTTGGTGTGTAAGACTTCTGAATCAAATTAATTTCTGAAGAGTTCTGTTACAAAACTTGGAGATCTGTCCAGGTGCGTGGCTCATGCCTATAATCCTAGCACTCTGGGAGGCTGAGGCAGGTGGATTGCCTTAGCTGACAGTTTCGAGACCAGCCTAAGCAAATGCGAGACCCTGTCTCTAAAAAATAGCCAGGCGATGTGGCCAGTGTCTCTAGTTCCAGTTACTTGGGAGGCTGAGACAAGAGAATAGCTGGAGCCCAAGAGTTGGAGCTGCTGTGGGCTCAGACACCATGGCACTCTATCAAGGGTGACAAAGTGAGACTCTGTCTCAAAATAAAATGAAATGAAATAAAATAAAATTAAGAGATTACTGGGCTATTAAATTGCAAATAGCCATTTGGAAAACCCTTTTCATCAGGTATTCATATTAAAATATTTCTTGATTTGTAAGCACCAGTATTTAAGGCTCTGAAAATTAATATCAAATTAAAACTCAAGCATTTTCAAACAGTATGAAATTTTAACTTTTTCCTTTTAGGGGGGTGGGAAATAGCTTATTCATTGTTTATTGTGGAACAGTTTATTATTTGGCTATTTTTTAAAAGAATAAGAAATGTATAATAAAGAGGTTTTTAAATCATTAGTGTGTTAATTCATGAATGGAAACACTTTGGGCATACCTTATAGGTATTTACTTATCCAAATATAAGATGACATTATGTTTTCCTTATTCCTATTTTACAGGAATGAAATAGGAATTTATTTAAGCTGCTCCAAAGAACAGTGAAAGAAACAGGATTAGTTTTTTTTTTTCAGCATTAGATTTTAAGTGATATTAGGTGTTTATGCTAGGCTCGAAAATTAATCCTTTTTGTATAGCTTTTATGATTTTTTTAAAGACAGATCAAAAACTTTATTCTAGCTATAAATGTGACCCATATTCACTGAAAACAGAAACTAAAATAAGGCATAAAGAGGTAACAATCTAAACACATTAATTTATAAAAGGGAAAAATCAGGACAGGGACATGATTATATTTTAGATTGACCCTATGATGGAAGCACAGAGTATATAAAGAAAAATCAGTGAAGACATTTGCAGACAGTGTGAGCCATTTAGGCTACTAAGTTTTGTAACCCCACAGCCTCTTATGATTTATTGTTCTTAATTAAGTAGTGATGCAGGGAATATATGTACATTATCATCTTGACTATTTGAGATTAGTTTAGGGTTTTTATTTCTGTATTGAGGGGGTGTTGATCTTTAAAAAAATTTTTTTAAATTTTTTTCTCAGCAATTTTTTTCCTAGAAATTTAATTTTTAAATTAAAAAAACATACAAAATTTATGATCAACCATTTTTAAGTATAGGGTTCAGGAATATTAGGAATATTCATGTTCACCAGATCTCTAGAACATTTTTTCATCTTACAAAAATCAAATTGTGCCCTTTAAACAACTACATCCCATCTCCCTCTCCCATATCCCCTGGCAAACACCATTCTACTTTTGTTTCTATGAATCTGACTGGTGTTAAGTACCTCATATAAATGGAATCATATGGTATTTGTCCTTTTTGTGACTAGCTTATTTTACTCAGCATAATGTCCTCAAGGTTCATCCATGTTGTAGCATGTGACAGGATTGTCTTCATTTTTAAGACTGAATAATACTAAATTGTATTTACATACCACATTTTCCTTGTCCATTCACCTATCTGCAGACATTTATTTGAGTTGCTTCCAATTTTTGGTTCTTTGAATAATGCTGCAGTGAACATGGGAGTGCTGGTGTCTGTGAAATCATACTTTTCAATTTTTTTGGATATGTACTTTTTAATGATACTTCTAATAGTTATTTTTGTTGATTTTAAAGTATTCTCAGTTTTCTGACATGGTAGGATTAGGAAATAATCTCAAGGTATAAAACTTATGATGGCTTGACTGTCATCATCAAGCAAACTTTGCTTTTCTGATAAAGTGAACTTACAGATCTCTGGTGTATAAGAACCCTGAATCTAATTAATTTCTGAAGAGTTCTGTTATTTTTTTTGAAGTTTTTTTAAATTGTTTTTTATTAAATCATAACTTTGTACATTGATGGGGTTAAGGGTACTGCATTATGCATTTATGGGGTTCAGGGTATTGCATTATAAAATTTGGAGACCCAGCTGGGTACAGTGGCTCACGCCCATAATCCTAGCACTCTAGGAGGCTGAGGCTTCCAGACAGCTGATTCCTTAGAGCATAATGAATTTTTGGAAGCTAATTGGTAACAGAAGTAAATAGAATGTACCCTTTTTTTTTTTTTTTTTTAGAGACAGAATGTCATTTTACTGCCCTTGGTAGAGTGCTGTGATGTCACAGCTCACAGCAACCTCCAACTCCTGGGCTTAGGTGATTTTCTTGCCTCAGCCTCCCGAGTAGCTGGGACTACAGGTGCCTAGCAAATGCCCAGCTATTTTTTTGTTGTAGTTTGGCTGGGGCTGGGTTTGAACCTGCCACCCTCGGTGTATGGGGCGGGCACCCTACTCACTGAGCCACAGGTGCTGCCCAAACATACCCTTTTATACTAAAGAATAAGTGTGGTATTATGAATGAATGTTCAATTGTATAGAAGAAGCTTATGATGGGATTTATTGCATTTCATTTATCTGTTACTGTGAAACAAATCACCTTGAAATTTAGTGGCTAACAGATTTTAATGGCTTCATTTATTCTCATGGTTCTGATGGCTGACAAGGCTGTTCTTAACTTACATGGTGTCAGCTGGGACATCCCAGATGTCCATGTAGTAGGCATTTGGTACTAGCTGCTGTTCTGGTGTTCAGCTTAGGCAGTTGGGGTGGGGTGGGGGGGGTCTCATTTCTTTGCCATGAGGGTCTCTCCATGTGGCTCGCTGGGCTCTTCACAGCATGATAGCTGGGACCAAGAAGGAGTGTTCCAGAAGATGGGCTCCAAGATGACAAGCCCAGTGAGCCAGTGCCTGTCAGGCTTCCATGTGCATCATGTGTGTGCTAATGTCCCATCAAAGCTAGTCATAGCGTGGCAGCTCGATGCCTGTGACTGAAGTGGCTAAGGCGCCAGTCACGTACACCTGAGGTGGTGGGTTCTAATCCAGCCCGGGCCCGCCAAACAACAACAGCTGCAGCCAAAAAATAGCCAGGCGCTGTGGCAGGCGCCTGTGGTACCAGCTACTTGGGAGGCTGAGGCAGGAGACTTGCTTGAGCCCGAGAGTTGGAGGTTGCTGTGAGCTGTGATGCCATAGCACTCTACCCAGGGGGACAGCTTGAGGCTCTGTCTCAAAAAAAAAAGAATCTAGTCACATAGAAACGCCAAGTCTTGTGGTAGGGGACGAACTCTGGGAAGGCCTGAATTACCAGGAGGTATAAGTCACTAGGGCCACCAAGGCAGCAGTCTACTATCATAATTGTGTAAAAGAAAGTTTATTTTAAATGAAGGCATTTAATGTATAGGTTTCTTGAATTTATCTGGTAAAACATTCTGGTAGTTTTCAAATTTAGGAAGGATTCACTGATTTATTTTAGTAATTTGTTCAAATTTTTGCTATTTGGGTGAAATTGTATTAATGCACAATAAGATTTGATTAGGTCATTAAAATTCAGCCACTTTGACTCTAAACCCAGTAAGAATGTAGAACAGCAGCCAGAGCAGTGGCTCCTGCCCATCATCCCAATGACTCAGAGGCCTGGGTAACCTTGAACCCAGGAGTTTACTACCAGCCTGGGCAGCATAGCCAGACCATGTCTCTTTGTTTATTCATTTTATTTTTAAATTTTGTATAGAGACAACATCTGTTTAAAAAAAATAAAAGGTTGAAACAACAGCAGTACTCTCAGATTCATTCTCAGTTTCAAAATATAGGAAACATACACTTTTTTAATTTGAAATTACTTTTGAAACTTTTATGTTATGTTAAAAAGTTTATGTTAAACATTTTAGTTTTATGCAGTTTATCTTTCCCAAAGGAGTAACATTTATTATAGAATGTTTCTTTACATTGTTGGAAATTTTAAATTGACTTGACATTCAATTGTTTTTTTAAAAGCAAAAATATGTATGTTTTCCTTGTTAGCTTATCTCATGTTACTCAGGGTAAACCCTTGATTGTTCAAATTAAGTAGGAAAAATTATTCTTTAGGAGGGCCCAATTTTGTATTCAATAGTTGTGTTTGTAGTTCAGATTTATACCGCATGTCAGATTAATGCTGATATCTTACATATGTTAATGACATAGAAACTGTAAAGTAAAACTTGAACTTATTTGAATATTTGTAGTATTTATCATTTTATTGTTTTCTTTCTAGTGCATCTATCCTTTGTCCTCTAAATCGCTAAATAAACTAATTTCTCCTGATTCAGAAGAGTGTCATACTCTAAGTAAGCCTCAAAAAAGAAAGATCTTGGAAGCCAACTGTAAAGATTCACTTTTAGTAAATTCCAAAAAGACTAGAAATCATATTGTTGCTGATGAACAGACTTTGAACAGCAAACATAATGGAGAAGTATATGATGAAACCTCATCAAATCCAATTAAGACAGCTGATTCCTTGGAACAGAATGCGATTTTGGAAGCTGATATTGTTGACTCAGCTACTGAAAAAGATCTTACTACAGTTGATGTCTCTGGAACTGTGGGGACTTCCCCTCAAAATGAAGGATGCTCTTCTGAACTGGAAATGGCATTGGAAAGCAAATGTACATCATTTCACCAGGCTTTATGTGTCCAATGGAAAAATGCTTATGCTCTCTGTTGGTTAGACTGTATCCTGTCAGCTTTGGTGCACTTGGAAGGGTTAAAGAACACTGTGACTCAACTGTGCTCTAAGGAGGACTCTGTATTCTGGCAGCTGTTCGCAAAATACAATCAAGCAAATAAGCTTCTATACGCCAATCAATTGGATGGAGTTAAAGGTTGGCACTAATATTTTATTTCTCTTTAATTCTTAAAGATATTAATGTGGCAGTTTGTCTCGCAGCATATGGGAAAGATGTCATCTGTAGCTTCTGTTTTATACAGAGATTTGGGAGTAAGGAATTCAAGGACAGTATGAAACTTGGAATGATACCAGTTGTATTATCACAACTGCCCCAAAGCTAGTCATTTTCAAAAACTAAAGAAGAGGCTATGGATGTTTCTTAGCCTGTCGGGATAATAGAGGCCATCATAGATTGCATCAAAGTAAAATTTTAAATTTCTAAACTACTGAAAAGCAGAATGAAGAAGTAAATAAAATCACCCACAATTCTCCAACCCCCCCCCCCCAAATCTCTCATCACTATAATTATGCCTGATTTGTAAGTTAAACCTGATCACTGGTGTGTATCTACAGGAAAAAACATAGTGTATATAGGATTCCGTACTATCTGATGTTACAGGAACCCACTGGAGGTCTTAGAAGGTATCCTTTGCAGATAAGGGCGGAACAGATAGTACTGGATTCTATATATACTATTTTTTCTTATACAAACATACTTATCGATCAAGTTTAGTTAGTATTAAATTAATCTGGCTCAGCATGTTGCCATCAGTTGGAACATATTTCTGATCATGTGTTCCACAGATGTATTGCTTTTTTTCATCTTAACTAAGCACCACCATACAGTGTGGCTATAACTTTTGTAGTTTGAAGTATGACAGCAAAACTAGCATGAATTTCTTTTTCCACTTCACAGTTTCATTGATCAGAGATAGGTTGTCTTAGAGACCTTAGCAACCTCAGCATATGATTTTTTTCTTTCTTTCTAGGTCAACAACTTACACTTAAAGGAAGCACTCTATGGCTTCTCTTTGTCATATTAGAATTGCTAGCATCTCTACTCTTGCCCTTTGTGGCTACTATTAAATCAAATAATGACTTGAACACAAGCACTGCAACGCCACCACAGTCAACCTGATAATCTAGGTGGCTACTCAGTGACTCATAGACAGGGAGTGTAGACAGCACTGGGTACTTGGGACAAAGGGAGGATTCACTGGCAGGGGGTGGGGACAGGGCAGGAGGGTACAAGATTTTATCTCACTAAGAATGGTGTGAAATTTGAAGTTTATGAATTATTTCTGGAATTTTCCAGGTAATGTTTTTAGACCATCTTCTACTCAGGTAACTGAAACCATTAGGAAGCAAAACTACTCGTAAGGAGGGACTACTGTATTGCCTCATCTAGTTTGTTTTGAACTTCATAAAAAGAATGTCCTGTAATATACCCTCTGGGACCTCTCTTTTTCTTTTTGTAAAGATGTATCTATAGAGCTGCTTCGCTTCATTTTCATTGCTGTATAATATTTCTATTTGGTAGATATAACAGTTTATTTGTTCACCTGTGGGTGGACAATTGGTTATTTTTTGCCATAATGAATATGAATACTGCTGCTGTGACCGCTCTTGGGCAGATCTCCTGGGGCTTGGTACAAGCATTTCCCTTCAACATACCTTAGGAGTGGAATTGCCAAATCATAGGTCTGAGTCCAGATTTAGAAGATAATAGCAGTTTTCCCAAATGGTTGTACCTGTATAGTGCTTCCATTAACTATATTAGAGATATTCCTGATTCATATGTTTTCCCTAGATTATTTTCATACTTTGAGATTTTTACTTTGAGTGGGGTAAAATGAACAATGGTCTTAATTTGCCTTTCTCATATTTTAGAGAGGTTGTTGGCTCTTCATGTTTATGTTGATCAGATTTGTTCCCTCTTGTATGAAATGCCTGTTTAAGTCTTATCCCTGTTCTGTTGATTGTCATGCTTATGTGGGGTTTTGTATATCCTTTTTGCCATTTTTATGTCAGATAAGTGTTGCTGAATCTCCCAATATGTGACATATGTATTTACTTTTCAAAAGCTGTTTTGATTTACAGGGAAATCTTTAGCTTTCCTTTTGAAGCTAGTAATATTTGTGGCTTTTTAAAAGAAATATTTTCTTTCTCTAAGAACAAAAAGTCATTTATCTGCATTTTCACTGAAAATAAAGTTTTGCTTTTTTTTTTTTTTGAGACACAGTTTAACTTGGTCAGCCTGGGTAGGGTGCTGTGGCGTCATACATAGCTCACGACAACTTAAAACTCTTGGGTTCAAGCGATCCTATTTCCTCAGCCTCCTAAGTAGCTGAGACTACAGTCACCTGCCACAGCGCCCAGCTATAAAGTTTTGCTTTTGACATTGAAATTTTTAATTCAGCTGGAATTAATATTTATGTATGGTATGAGGTTAGAGTCCATTTTTTTAATTTGAATAGCCAGTTTTTCTAGCTCTACTTTTTTCCCTCAATCTGCCATGCTATTTTTGTCATATATGTATTAACATTTCGTATGTGTGTGCCACTGTTCTTTAACTCTGTTTTGTTCTCTTGGTCACTTTTTGTCTGTCCCTGCACCCACAGTGTTTAAATTAGCATGGCTTTTTAAGTCTCACAATCTTGTAAGGCAAGAATCTTCACCTTTATTCAACTTATTTTGAAGTATCTTGGTATTTTTTTTCCTTATCTTGTGCATATATTTTTTTGACCTACATGACATACCAAGCTTTCTTTACTTGACATTGCAATTAATGTCTAAAAAGTGTGACTTTGGTTATGCTGTCTTTTATATGGATTTTGTATGTTGCTTCCCTGTTGTTGACTATTCAGGAACAAGTTTTGCTGTTATGAATTAACACCAGGGCAGATATCCATATATCTTTGGAATCCATTGTTGATTAACATCCTAGTGGGATTATTAAATAGGAATATTAAGGTTCTTGCTCAGTGGCTTTTCAGAAGGATTATACCAATATATAATTTTATTTTCATTGTGTAGTAAAATATATCTCAGCATTCTAACCACTTTGGGCATAAATATTTATAAATGATTTTGTTAGGTAAGAAATGTTTTGCTTAAATTTAGGTTCCTTTGAGACTGGATTTTTTAAAAAATATGTTAGTCATTTGTAGCTTTTTGCAAGTTGGTTTTGATTTCTCAAACATTTTTGCCTTCGATGTTTCTGGGTTTTTTTCTATAATTACAGGAACCCCAGTGCTGAGTAGGTGATAGTTGTTTAGTTGACTAATGTAGAAGAGCAACAGTTTGATATTGGAACTCATTTTTTACAGGATAATTGTAGTTTTTATAATCTGGTTAATTGTTTTTGTTTCAGGTGCATTACTAATGCATTACAAATTTTCTTTTTTAGCATGGTTAACTAACCAAAGTTCTGGTTAATGCGTATGTCATATTGTAGGAGAATACAGATATTTTCACTAGTGAAATATGTAAGTAGCATGTGATCAGGCTGTATGAATTATTTGCAAGATATGTGAGTGAAAAGATTCATGTATAGCTTGAGAGTAACGAGTCAGATGAATACAGAAGCTTTTATTCAAAATAATTTTCTTATTAAAAGTTTTTTGTCATGGTAATTTTATCTTGAGGACTTTTAACTCTAAAGAAGTGATCAAAAATATGGTGGACAGGTATGTGCCCAAAGACACTCATCACAGTGGCATTTATACTAGAGAAAAAAGAAACAAATGTATAGCAATAGGGGGACAATTAATAGGACTGTTTCAGTCACAGTATAATAAACAGCCTGCAAAGTTTCTAATGAAGCAAATACGTGTAGACAAAACAAGATATGGAATTAAATAAACACTATGGTGCCATTGAAGATCCATTTACACCCCACAGAAATACATAGGAGGGCAAATGCCAAATAATACTTTGGGAAAGAATCATAACATTAAGATTCCTCATAGCTTGGCGCCCATAGCACAGTGGTTACGGCACCGGCCACATGCACAGAGGCTGGTGGGTTCCAACCTGGCCAGGGCCAGCTAAACAGTGACAACTACAGCAAAAAAATAGCCAGGCATGGTGGCAGATACCTGTAGTTCAGCTACTTGGGAAGCTGAGGCAAGAGAATCGCTTAAGCCCAAGAGTTTGAGGTTGCTGTGAGCTCTCTGATGCCATTGCACTCTACCAAGGGCAACAGAGTAACACTCTGTCTCAAAAAAAAAAAAAAGACTCCTCATAAATTGATGTGTTCTTATGACCTAGCTAAACCTAGTAAAAATTATACATAAAATACAAAATAGAATAAATGATTAGATGCTGTTTCTAGGATAAATAATAATTGCACATAAAGAGATAACTTCAGCTGTTTCAGAGATGCACAATATCTGAAAGGTTAGTTATTTTCCTTAAGACTGTGATTATTTGGATGAGAAAGGCTTTCACTGAAATTTTACCCAGGCAGTAAGTACTAATAATTTTGTGCTGATAATATTAAGGGAATATATGGTATATAAAACAGAGGAAGAGGAATTAAGGAAATTGTTTTTTGTCTCTTTGCAAAACTTACTGATGAACTTTCATTCATTTTTCTGTGGAAAGATATACATTGATGAGGAATTAATAATGTATATTTTATTTAGATGGAGATTGTAAAAAACTTAATTCAGAAATATATGCGGAAATAGAGACCTGTCTGAATGAAGTCAGAGATGAAATTTTTATTAGACTTCAGCCCCAGCTTAGATGCACATTAGGTAAGTAATTGGTGTAACTTAACTATTACTCATCTACCATATAGAAATATGTACATCATAAGGTGATATATTGTTTTATTACTTTGGGAGAGAGAATCTCTGGTAGTTTGACTTAGGAAATCTGACACTGGTAAAAATCATTGTTGGGCAGAACTATTTCATATAAATATGGAGACTGGTGTTACCCACTTTTGAGAGTGGGTACAGTTCTCTGAACCAGAATATGGAGGAGGGATATCATTCCCCAGTACTTTTCCCAGAAAATTAATGGAACATTTTCAGCCTTATGCTGTGCATTAAAAAACACCTATAGAATTTAGAAGTAAATGCCAGTGCTAGGGAACAATACCAGGCCAATTAAATCAGAACCTCAGAGATGGGGCTCAGGTAATCAGTAATTTTTAGAAGCCCCTACATGATTCCCATGTATGGACAGGGTTGAAAATCTATGACCTAAACCAACCATAGTAGTTTTACTATTACTATGAGTGATTGGTTTAGGAATGAACATGTACAGTTTTGGCCAATGGGAGAAATATACTGATGACCTTTTGGGAATGCTTTCTCGCCTTTAGTTTTTTTTTTTTTTTATTTCAGATTAATATGAGGGTATAAACAGTTTACAGTGTTTGCATTTGTTAGGTATAGGCCTTATAGTTGTACTTCTCACCCAGGAGGTATGTCATATACCCTTACATTGTGCTTATTAGGTGAGAGCACACCAATCCCTTCCCTTCTGCTCCTCCTCCCACTTGAATTAAATTGAGTTTTTCTCTTAATTGTGTTTTTCTCCTGTGTGGGCATATATTAATTCATCTGCTAGCTTTATTTTAGTATTGAGTACATTGGATACTTGGCTTTTCCATTCTTGTGATATTTACTAAGGAGAATGTTCTCCAATTCTATCCAGGTTAATACAAAAGATGTAAAATCTCCCCATCTTTTTTTATAGCTGAACAGTATTCCATAGTATACATATACCACAGTTTATTAATCCATTCATGGGTTGGTGGGCACTTGGGCTGATTCCACATCTTGTCAGTTGTAAATTGAACTGTTGTAATCTAGTGCAAATGTCCTTATGATAAAATAATGTGTTTTCTTCTGGGTAGATGCCTAGTAGTGGGATTTGCAGGGTCAAATGGGATGTCTAATTTGACTTCTTAGAGGATTCTCCATACTTCTTTTCAAAGAGGCTGTATTAGTTTGCAGTCCCACCAACAGTGTAAAAGTGTTCCCTTCTCTCCATATCCATGCCAGCCTCTGCAGCTTTGGGACTCTGTGATGTTGGCTATTTATTCTCACTGGGGTTAGATGATATATTAGGGTGGTTTTGATCTGCCTTGTTCTGATAATTAGGGACGATGAGCATTTTTCATTTGTTGGCGATTTGCCTGTCTTCTTCAGAGAAGGTTCTGTTCATGTCTCTTGCTCAGCTATAGATGGGATTGTTTGTTCTTTTTTTTGTTGATTAATTTGAGTTCTTATGGATTCTAGTTATCAACCCTTTGTCAGATTTGTAACATGCAAGTATCTTTTCCCATTGTGAAGGTTGTCTAATTGTTGTGTCCTTATCTTTGAAGAAGCTTTTTAGCTTAATTAAGTCCCATTTTTTTTGTTGTTGTGATTGCCAATGAAGTCTGCTTCATAAATACTTTCCCTAGGCCAATATCATCAAGAGTTTTTCCCACACTTTCTACTAGGTTTTTTGTCATTTTATGTACGTAGATTTAAATATTTTATCAATAGTGAATCAGTTTTTGCAGTTGGTGAAAGGTACAGGTCTACCTGTACCTTTTAGATGTGGTTATCCAATTCTCCCATTACCATTTATTGAATAGGGATTCTTTTCCCCAATTAATGCTTTTGTTTGGTTTATCAAAGATGAGATGGTGATAGTAGGTTGGTTTCATCTCTTGGTTTTCTATTCTGTTGCATATGTCTATGTCTCTATTTTTGTGCTAATACCATGCTTTTGATCACTATGAACTTTTAACATAACCTGAAGTCTGATAAGAGTGATTCCTCTGGCTTTGTTTTTATTACTGAGAATTGCTTTGGCTGTATGGTGTTTTTTCTGGTTCCTTAGAAAATGAAGAACTATTTTTTCACATTCTTCAAAGTATGTTGGTATTTTAATGGGATTGCATTAAATCTGTAAGTTGCTTTGAGTAATATAGACATTTTAACAATGTTGATTCTTTCCGGCCAAGAGCATGGTTTATTCTTCCATTTGTTAATGTCTTCAGCTATTTCTTTTCTTAGGGTTTCATAATTCTCTTTGTAGAGATCCTTCACGTCCTTTGTTAGATATATTCCCAGGTATTTCATTTTGTTTGAAGCTGCTGTGAAAGGTACTGTGTCCTTGATTTGCTTCTTAACTAGACTGTTATTGGTATATGACATTACTATATTTCTTGATCTCTTCCAGGAGTCTTGTGGTTGAATCTCTGGGGGTTTCTAAGTCTAAGACCATAAGCAAAGAGTGAGACTTTGACCTCCTCTGCTCCCATTTGGATGCCTTCATAGCCTTATCTTGCCTGATAGCATTAGCTAAAACTTCCAGAACAATGGTGAATAGTAGTGATAGTAGACATCCTTGTCTAGTTTTTCTCACCTTTAAAAGAGGCACAAGATTTCTCAAAGCAAACCAAGTAGACTAAAATAAATAAATAAAAAGCATAAGACCTGCTTTGTCCTTTGAATTGTTTTTTTGGCTAGGGGGTGCAGAGTGAAGCAAGGAAGCCAGAGTCTCCATTCAGATCTTTCTAAATTTTTTTAGTTATTACAAAAACAAGCTGCTAGTGATTTTATTTTATTTATTTTTTTCAGAGGGATATCTTTTTATTTCCCATTTATTCTTGTAATTCTCCTATTAGTGTTGGTAGCAGAATATAAGATGCTACCTAGTAGTAATTACCCATATTAAATATCAGTATCTGCTAGTTTTTCTCTCAGTGGGTGGCATTTTTCCCATTAGATCCAGATAATGTATCTGGTAGCATTGTCTTTTGTACATGACCTACTTCTTTGTCATAGCATTCTGCTGGTTTTCTACTTTTTTTTTTTCGTATTTTTTAAAATTGATGTATAATGTACATTTATTTCATTTTTCACTGACTCTTACATCTATAATTTACTGTTATTTATTTTTTACTTTTTTTTATTTTTTGAAACAGAGTCTCCCTCTGAGTCTACCCTGGATAGAATGCCATGGCATCATAGGTCACAGCAACCTCAAACACCTGGGTTCCACCAATCCTCTTGCCTCAGCCTCCTGACTAGCCTGGGACTACAGGAGTGCGCCACAACCCCTGCTAGTTTTTTTGTTTTTAGTAAAGATCAAATCTTTTGCTCCTGAGCTTAGGCTGTCTTATCAGCCTTGGTCTCCCTGAGTGCTAGGATTTCCCTGTTCTTAAATAGTCTGATTTTCCATGTTTCAAATCTCTGGCATTGCCTTTTGTAGGTCTAAAGAACCGTTCTAATTTATCATCTGTGGAATTTCAGCTGCAATGAATTTTCTTTATCATAGTATAAATTATATACATTTAGTAAAACTCTTAAAAATGTATATAGTTGGCTTGGCTCCTGTAGCTCAGCAGCTAGAGTGCCAGCCACATACACTGGAGCTGACAGGTTTAAATCCAGCCTAGGCCTGCCAAACAACAATGACAACTGCAACCAAAAAATGGGTGGGCATGTGGCTGGCACCTGTGGTCCCAGCTGCTTGGGAGGCTGAGGCAAGAGAATCGCTAGAGCCCAGGAGTTTGAGGTTGCTGTGAGCTGTGACGCCATGGCACTCTACCCAGGGTGACAGTAGTGAGACTCTGTCTCAAAAAAAAAAGGTATATAGTTGTGTTACCATCACTACAGTCAAGTACAGGAAGCTGTATCAGCTTGAACATTTTCACTACACTCCTTTGTAGTCAAACCTTTTCTCAACCCCAACCACTTACCTGTTGGATGAATACTCATTTCAAAGGATACTTTTCCCTAAGATCCTTAGAGTATAGCTAGAGGGGTTTCCATGTTGCCTTTCCCTCTTAGAGAAACCTAAAATGTTTTGCTCAAGGTTCCTAGTGTAGTTTCCAGTTGAATTAAAGAATAATTTGTCTTCCAATCTGAATCACCTGATAATTATATTTGAAACAAAGTTATATGGAGGCTCCACCTCCTTGGGCCTAGTTTTCTATGTAACAGAAGAAATTTTTAAATTATTATTTTTATGTGATCATAATAATTGAGCAAAGCATATAGTACCGTAGGAATCTTCTCTTGTTGGTACTACCCAGTCAGCAGTGATAGGTGCTAAATTAGAGCTGACGTTCTTACTAATGAAATCTAATCTTTGCCCCAAAGTCTTACCCATCTGTATGTTGTCATTCTGAATGTTAGTCTTTATTTTAAAGTAGTAAAGATGTGAAAGTAGGATCTATACTGACCCTGAATGTTGATTAAACTTTTAGGTTTAGCTTCTTTATCATTTATTGTTTTTAAAAAACACATTGTGAACTAGCTTTGCGGTCCCTCCCTGCAATTTAAAAAATAAAATGTTACAAATTCTACAGAAGCCCCTTGTGTGTTCTTCCCCTGTTCTTCTTTATCTTCCCTTAAAGGTAACTGCTATCTTGAATTTGCTATTTTCTTTCTCTTCAGTGTTTGTACTTTTTTTAAAAAAAAGCAAAAGCTAATATTGGTATGGTTTCTTCTTATTTATGTAAGTCCGAAGACTAATTTACTTTTTGAGTAGGCAGATGAGTCGAGATCAGAAGCCTCCCCCTGTGGTTACTTTATACTGTGACAGAAGTGTTTGTACAGGTAAGAGGCTGTCCAGTAAATAGTACCGCTTCAGTGGGCTCCTGACCCACAAGGAAAGTTGGGTACCTGCTTCACATCATATTCAGAAAGAATCTTCAGCATATTTTAAGATCTAAATATGGACCGGATGTGGTAGCTCATGCCTGTAATCCTAGCACTCCAGAAGACCAAGGCAGGGGGATCCCTTAAATTCAGGAGTTAAAGTCCAGCCTGAGTAAGAGTGAGACCCCATCTCTACTAAAAATAGAATAATTAGCCAGAGTGTTGTGGCAAGTACCTGTAGTCCCAGCTAATTGGGAGGCTGAAACAGAAGGATGACTTGAACCCAAGAATTTGAGATTATGATGTAGTCTAAATTCCATAGCACTCTAGCCTGGCCATCTGACTGAGACTCTTTTTTTTTTTTTTTTTT
>NW_003852515.1:2007426-2015882 GCF_000181295.1 Otolemur garnettii | reverse complement strand
GGGGAAAATTTTCTTAACTAAGATAAAGAAAAGATTGGTAAACATGATTCCATTAAAGTTTAAAGCCTTTGGTCAAAGACAAAACAAAGTTAATAATATCCATGATATGTTATAAAGAACTCTTATACAAAGACAAATAAAATAACCTCAATGAATCCCAAACAATAAAATGAAAAATTAGCCATTTTCAACTTGCAAAAGAAAAAATGAAGCAGAAAACCTTAAGAAAAAAAAGAAAAGACTTGGCTTGGCACCCGTAGCTCAGTGAGTAAGGCACCATCCACATACACCAAGGCTGGTGGGTTCGAGCCCATCCCGGGCCTGCTAAACAACAATGACAACTGCAACAAAAAATAGCCAGGTGCTGTGGTGGGCGCCTATAGTCTCAGATACTCAGTAGGCTGAGGCAAGAGAATCACTTAAGCCCAAGAGTTCGAGGTTGCTGTGAGCTATGATGACATAGCACTCAGTCAGTATACCCAGGGTGACACAGTGAGACTCTGTCTCAAGAAAAAGATAAATGACATAAGATAGAAAAAGTGGCCCTAAGATATTAATGAGCAATTAGCAGAAGAGAAAAGTTGAATAGCTAGTCAGCAAAGAGTCACTGGAAGGTTTACATCATGATGAGTGAAGATATTTGGGGAAAATATGCAAATTAGCTTGGGATGGGGAGTTGCGGTTGAGATTCTAGAGGCTAAGAGACCACTTAAATAATTTAAGAGGTTACCAAAAGTGAAATTAGGGATTGTTGTTATATATTCTTTAGTAAGATGCTTTATACTTAATATTTGTAGAATTTATAATCAAAAGAAAAATGATCAAGGTAATTTAGGAGCTATGCAAATTACCTGTAATGATGTGTAGTCATTCAATTTATTTAACAATGTGTTTTGAGATTAACCTGATTTTAGACTTAAAGATTTTATGTTGTGAAGTGTAAATTGTTTTGCTTTTCTAATTTAACATTTAGTTACAATAGAGTAAGCTTTTAAAGGCTGATGACTAATACAGACGTGTGCTCTACTGCATACTATTTATGCATATGGTGTTGGATGTTTTTATTTCTAAGGGATAGATTTGTATTTCTGTTTATAAAAAACAATTTTGTTTTGATTTTATGTTTTTGTACACAAATAGCTGCAGAACTATACCACAGAGATGACTGTTAAAATAGCCTTTGTAACTACTGATGTTTATAGAATAAGCTTAGGCAGTAACGCTTACTGTCTTCCTTGTGATCCTGCTGGGGTGTCTGTTCCTGGCTATATTCCAGGCAGCTATAGTTCCAAGGGGCAGAACTGGACCATCAGAGTGAAGCTCTGTCTGGGGTTAGGAGGGGAAGGGGAATGGAAGGGCTGAAGTCTCTCTGGGATGAATCTGTAAGGCAGCATCTAAGCTTGCCTGAGGAAAGGAAGGAGAGAAGTCAGTTGCAGAATGAATATAACAGATGAATCTGTAAGGCTGCAGCTAAGCTTGCCTCAGGACAGGAAGGAAAGAAGTCAGTTGCAGAATGAATATAACAATGTAAATCCTCCTGTTTAACTTGCTGATCCCAAATCGGGAAGCCATTCCCCATTTAATGGCAACAAAATTCGTATCTTCTCTAGTCTTAAAGTTGTTGGAGCATAATTGCTAAAAGACAAGGTTAGCCTGAAAGTTTAAAAAGAGTGGTAGATGAATAATTACTGATTTGAGACCTGTCCTAACCCTTGTTTCACACTCTCCACACGTAGAGCAAGAGGACTGAAATAGAAGTGGTGTTTTAATGATTTTGTCCAATTCTGATATTATTTTACAGTATTTTCCCCAGATTTTTTTTTTATTTTTTGTAGCAAACTGTTTACGTAATTTTTATTTCAATATACTCTCAGGCTACAATAGTTCTAAGTAGTTTTTTCCTGGGAAAAGCTTGAAAAATCTGAGAAGATAGTTTGGGTCTTTTTTGTTTTTTGTCTTAAGAGGTTTTCATAAATGTCTGCCAAGGAAAATGAAAGAGACTAATAATTAAATTTTTGTGCTGGATATTTTTGAAAAATGTAACCAACCCTGCCACCCAACTATGAATGACTTACCCTGTAATACTGTTTTCATCTATATTCATACTATAAACATAGTAAGAAAAGATAACAGGTAATTTTGGTTTACTTTTTGCAATTGTTGTTAATTATGAGCATTAATTTTTCCTTTTCTTTTTGAAGGTGATATGGAAAGCCCTGTGTTTGCATTTCCCTTGCTCTTAAAAATAGAGCCCCACATTGAAAAGCTCTTCCTGTATTCTTTTTCTTGGGACTTTGAGTGTTCACAGTGTGGACACCACTATCAAAACAGGTTAGTGATTTTTTTTTATTTTTTTAGGTTGATTCATTATATTGAAGGTGGTTTTGAATAACATAATTTGAATAAAACTTGTATCTCCTTGTACCAGTGCTCTCTCTCTGGTTTCTTCTACCTTTAAAAAAATTTACTACACATTCAGAAGTTTCTTCACCACTGAGGTTAAAAGAAGAAATTTGGGCACAAGAAACTGCAGTTTGTTTGCGTCTTTACATTGGAAGGGTCAAAACCGTTTGAGAGATGGCTTGTAAGAGTTTTCTTTAAATTTTCTTTAATGGGAAGTGGGGACAAATGAGAATAGCATCCCTTTTCCTCTCTGGATTTGCTCTTCCCTGAAACTTGTATGAGTTTTGTTTACTCCTCTATTAGAGACTAGAGTTTTTGTTTGTATAATTTAGTTTTTAACGTCATAGTAATTGCTTTTAGGTGCTTAAAGTCTGACACTTCTTCTCAGAGGTAATGCCAGTTTCCTCATTACTTCCCTTAGTCCATGAAAGACCAACTACCACCAGAATTCTCCATGTCACCTATCTCAGGCACCCTTTCTCCTTACCTCATGTCACTTGGTGAGGAGTAGGGAAGCAATGATTGATGTGTATGTTACCTTTATATATGTGAGGTATGAAGGTACCATATGTTATGGCATATATGTGTGTATACATTATACACATAGGCATGCTGTGTGTATAATGTATACATGAAACATACATGAATTTCATGCTTAGACTTGGGTCCCATCTCCAGGATATATTTCATATATGCATATATTTGAAAACACTTCTGGTCCCAGACATTTCAGATAAGTGATGTTTAACCTCATAAGGAGAGGAATTAGGTTTCATAAGAGTCAGGGGGAAAAAAAAAAAAGTCATGATCCCCTCCCTTGTCCGTATCTGAGGAAGTTGTTGTCTGGCAGTTAAAAGATTACCAGACTGGCTCTGTCAGACATTTATTCAACTAATTACAATAGATACAAGTCTTTTCCTCTTTTCTTTAACTCAGCTACTAGTAAGTTAGAAAATTTAGAGTCTATCAATGTTACTAATTGAAAATGTAAGAGAAGAATCTTACTTAGCTATTCATTATCTAAATAGGAATTTAGGCAGCAATTAAGGAGCTCACTCTGAGAGAATGCTCTAGGGAATACAAGTAACAAAGTATTTGGGTTGTTTTAAACTAGATAAAACTACTAGAATAGGGTGAAAATTAACATTTTACTATTTACCTAGAACTTAAATAATTTAGTGTAAACAAGTAAATATAGAAAAAATGTCAGTTTCCAGGTCTTCTATTATTGCTTTATATAAATTATCTGGTTTTCTTCTCACGGTAACTCGGTGAGGAAGATACTGGTATTCTCATTTGACAAATAGAAGCTTTGACTCTTGAAAGGGTTCGATGCCCAAGGTGACGGACTAGTGAGTGGCAGTTACGAGTCACATTTAGGCTTGTGTGGTCTCTGAGACTTTCTTATGCGCTATAGTGTACTCCCTAATTACTACCTAGGTTTTGAATAATATAAATAATTTTGATGATGGAAATCAGCTTAATTTTAGCTTTTTTTTACAATCTGTATCTTAGTCATTTGTCAGTTTTTATGGAGTATGTTCTGTGTGCCAGAAACTCACCTAGGCACTAGAAATAGAATTTTCTGGCCAAATTCAGACAAGTTTCTTAGGGAGATGATCCGTGAAAACATAATAGAAGACCAGTGCCTTTTCATTAAACAGTTTCAATATGTCATAACTTGAAACTTATTTTTAGCCTAAAGGAAATTGTTCAGCAACTCTATTTGTTTCTGTGGTAGTGCCAGTTTATGGGCTTCTGCTTGATTTAGGAAGTAGGAGGTCTGACAGTTAAGTTTGTGAACTTGCCACTGTGAACATATGTTGTGACACTGAACGAACAGCTTGGTAATGTTTCATAACCTTTGTGTATCAGTGTCATACAGCTGTGTTCATGTCAACACGTGGCGGTGTCTTGCTGAGTGGTTGTCATTAATGTTTTGAGAATGTCAGAGCTTGAATTAGAGCAATGAACAAACGTTAAATTTCTTACTAAACTTGTCAAGAGTGGAAGTGAAATCTGGCACACATTAGTCTTAAGTTTATGGGGATAATGCCATGAAGAAAACAGCAATGTATAAATGGATTAAATGTTTTTTCTGAGGAGAGAGAAAGCATTGCTGATGAAGAGAGGTCAGAACAGCCAGAAACAAGCAGAACTGATGAAAACATTACAAAAATTCATCAAATTATATGTCAAAATCATTGGCTGACTGTGAGAGGCATAGTAGGCCAAGTAAACATCAATAGAGAAACAGAAAAATCTGTTTTTACGGTTAGTCAAATGAAGCAGTGGGAGTAGAAAAGAAACAAAGGAATCTGTATCTGGTGTGGTCAATTATAAACACCACTGCACTTGGTCCAGCCCAATTAGGAAAATCTTTTAACTAAAAATTCTGGCATGAGAAAGGTATGTACAAAAATGGTCCCGAAGCAGCTCACCTATAAACAAAAAAGCAAGGAGAGTTAAGTTTGCTAAGACCTTTTAGAGAGGCAAATGATGTTTGAGACTGTGTTATCGCTGGTGATGAAACATGTGTGTACCAATACCCCCCTAAAATTCTCCATGACCAAACAAATGCCCTCAGTCCAAATCAAGAGTCAAAATGATGTCACTGGGCTCATGCCCACATGGGCAGTGGCTCACACCTGTAATCCCAGTACTTTGCGGGGCTGAGGCTGGTGGATCACTTGAGCTTATGAATTCAAGACCAGCCTAAGCAAGAGCAAGACCTTGTCTCTAAAAATAGAGACACTGTGGCGGATACCTGTAGTCCTAGCTACTTGGGAGACTGAGGCAAGAGTATCACTTGAGCCTAAGAGTTTGAGGTTGCTGTGAGCTATGACGTGATGGCACTTTACTGGGGATAAGAAAGTGAGACTGTGTCTCCAAAATAAAAAAAAATGATGTTGCTAATATTTTTATTAGAGGGATTTTTCATTATGAATTTCTAGTGAATAGACAGTTAATCAAGTTTACTATTTGAAAGTGCTGAAAACACTGTGTGAAAAAGATAAAAACAACCTGAACTTTTTGCCGAGAACTCATGACTCATGCATCAAGATGATGCATTAGCTCACACGGTACTGTCTGCAGGGAGTTTTTAGCCAGTTAACAGATAACTCTGTTGGAATGCCCTCTCTACTCACCTTATCTGGCCCCCAATGACTATTTTCTTTACTCTTAAATAAAGGAAATATTGAAAAAAAAAAAAACATTTTAATTACATTCAGGACATCAAGTTCTGATGGCCATTCCAGAAAAGGAGTTCCAAAATTGCTTTGAAGGGTGGACTAGGTGCTGACATCAGTGCACAGCTTCCCAAGGGGAAGTACTTTGAAGGTGACCATAGTGATACTCAGCAATGAGGTATGTAGCACTTTTTAAAGGATGCATTCACAAACTTAATTGTCAGACCTTATCTATTCTGGAGATAGGTAAAAATATGGTCTTTGGATGCAGACTCCCAGGATTCAGATCTCAAGTCTGTCATTTAACTGCCAGTGGTTATCTCACTTAGGATTTGTTAATATTGCTTATTGTTTAGAAAAGAAGTTTTACCTTTGGTAATACATAACTAACTGTTCTTTTAATTAGAACTATTTCTGAGGATGCAGTAGAGGTTTGGTGTACATCATGAAAAGTTATCTCTCCAAGTGGCTATTCTTAATCAAATATTAGGACTACAGGACAAACTTGGAACATGTATAACCTGTGAAAACAAAATTATCTCACAACTGATGCTGTAATTTTTTTTTAAGGATCAAGAAAATTAAGTTGTATGTTTTCTTCATTATACAGGGTCTGACAGTTAAGTTCACAACCTCATCCTAGGAAAATTGCTGTATACCTTATTGCTGAGTATTGGTCACCAGATGGCCAAAGGGAGCACTTCAAAGGTGACCTTAGTGATTGATATTCGTCAGTGAGGTTCATGTATGTAGCACTTTTTCTAGGATGAGTTCATGAACTTAATTTCTGACCTTGTGTATTTGAAAACAGCTTATTTCATTTTTGGCTGTCAATAATGGTAGCCAGATTTGAATTATGGAGTGAGCTCTCAATAAATTTGGCAACCTTGGCTCGGCGCCTGTGGCTCAAGCTGCTAAGGCGCCAGCCACATACACCTAAGGTGGCAGGTTTGAATCCCCAGCCTGGGCCCGCCAAACAACAATGATGGCTGCAAAAAAAAAAAAAAAAAAATTTGGCAACCTTAGAACATTGGTTCTAACTGGGGCCATTTTACCTCTGATAGGACATTTGGCAGTGTCTGGAGACACTGGTTGCTGTTACTGGCATCTGGTGGATACAATCCAGGGATGCCGCTAAACATCCTACAGTGCACAGGACAGTGCTCACACAAAGAATTATCTGGTGCACAGTGTCAGCAGTACTGTCGAGAAATCCTGGCTTCAGCAGTTTCTTACTGCATGTTATAGTGAAAAACTCTTAAGTAATTAATGTGGGGAGTCTTCATATAGTAAATAGAACTTCTTTACGAGGGTTAGGGAGGAACGTTTTTATATTAATACATGATGTGGGGAAATTATATGTTAATATAAAGGTATCTGAATAAGTAATTGAAGGGGGATTACCTTTTGTTTTAGACATTGCTTTAAATGTGAATGCATTTAACATAAATTATTTTGTTGTGTGTGTGTTTTTTTTAAGGTATACGAAGAGTTTGGTCACCTTTACAAATATCATCCCTGAATGGCACCCACTTAATGCTGCCCATTTTGGTCCATGTAACAGTTGCAACAGTAAATCACAAATAAGAAAAATGGCATTGGAAAAGTGAGTTCACGGTGCCTTACAAGTTTTAGCATAAAATAAAGGCATATTTATACTTCTTTAATATGTAGAATTGAAAATGATGACAGCAATCTACCTTTCAGAAATTTGAATTAGACATGTATTTGTGCATTGCCAGCTGCCTCTCTGTATCAGGAACTTTGGCCGGTAGCTGGCTGTCCTAGGGTAAATGCCATGGAAATACTGACTTGGGCTGATTGTCTTGCCCCACATTCCTGGTGTCTTTCCTTTCTGTACTTTTTTTTTCCTTTAAGGATATAATTTTCTGGGCTTGGTGTCTGTAGCTCAGCGGCTAGGGCTCCGGAGCTGGTGGGTTCAAATCCAGCCTGGGCCTGCCAAACAACAGTGACAACTACAACCAAAAAATAGCCAGGCAGCACTGTGGCAGGCACCTGTAATCCCAGCTACTTGGGAGGCTGAGGCAAGAGAATCACTTAAGCCCAAGAGTTGGAGGTTGCTGTGAGCTGTGACAACACAGCACTGTACCCAGGGCAATAGCTTGAGACTGTCCACTGTCAAGTCTCTACAGTCACTAGAATGCTGAAGTTTTCTTAATCTAATTTCAGGAACTAAGATAATTGAAAAGACATGCCACAGGCTCATCTGTCCAAATTTCCATCATCCCCCAGATCTCGGCCTACTAATTCTTTATCATCTTACAAGCTTTCTGCTGCCTTTCAACAGATGTATTTTCAGTATATTTTGCCTGCTTTTCTGTTTCTCCTTAGTGAAGTTGGTTAGAATTATCTTTTCCAGTGTTACCAGAAGCCTATCTCTTTAAACTCCATCTTACCCGGTTTGTGTTTCTTGTTAATCTGCTTACACATGTACATATCCTCCTACTGAAATGTTTAGAGGTTTAATTTAGTGTATCAAAGAACCAGTGACATTAACTTCTGATGCTCTTGAATGTGCCAGAATTCCCTCAGAATCTTGCCTAAAGGTTTATTCTCATTCAAGTAATAAATTCCCAGTTAATCTAACAGTGCTAAAGACTTAACAGGAAAAAAGGGCGTCTACTTTAAACCTTCAAGTTAAGGTGGTGTTTATTTGGGCCTTTGAAAGTGAGGTGCTTATTCTGCTGTGATATACCCTGTTCTCCTTTCATGGTAGTTGAGGGCTAAGGTTCTCACACCAACACCTGGCCCCATCCGTTTAGCCTTTCTCCATTTTTCCAGTGTGATTATGTATTTGGTTAAATCAGAACTCAGTGTTTGTATTGTTAATATAGATGTTTC
>NW_003852515.1:1998810-2007222 GCF_000181295.1 Otolemur garnettii | reverse complement strand
AAACCTCTACCTTTCATTCCTTTGCTCTGATCTTCTAGTCATTAGTGGTTACTCTCTGGGCCTGATGCATAAAGGCACTCTTCATTATATACACACTTTACCAGTGGTTCTCAACCTTCCTACTGCCACAGTGTATTTTCATTGTTAGAAAGGGGTCACAACCCACAGGTTGAGAACCTCAGCTTAGTTGCTACCCCAGCCTTGGGCCTTAACCCGCATATTCCGCATCTGCTGCCTGTAGATAGTGAGTCTTTCAAGGGTTCTATGGGCTAAGTGAGCTCTTCTCACAGCATGCCCATTCTGCAGCTTCACGCCCACCCTGCAGCACTGTGCCCTCCCCTCTGCTATCCTGCTGTGGATGAGCCCCTGCTCCCTTGGCTTTCTGTCTTTGGAAAGTTGTTGACTTAGTGTTTACTCAGGTCTCCTTTCCCTTTTGTTGTCCTTTTGGCTAGATTTAAATAGGGGTGTCCAACTTTTTTTTTCTTTTCTGCCTTACATTAGAAGAATAAGAGTTGTCTTGGGCCACACATTAAATGTAGAAACACTAGTGAAAGCTGACGTGTTAATAAAAAGGTCCGTGCATACTTTTTGTGACATCCAGCATCATAGATAACAAAAAATAATCTGCATATGCAGTTTGTGGTCTGCAGCTTGGATACCCCTGGTTCTGGTCACTAGAGCCTTTTTGTCCTTCACTCTCACTTGATAGCATTTGAGTAAGAGGGCAAAGCAGGAAGAAGGAGAAGGATCCTGACCCAGAAGTCTGATCTGTCTGGGCTGCCAAGTTTTGAGATCTGGGTGTTGAAGAGCCTCTTCAAGCCATGGCCTTGATGATTTGGCAGCAGAGCATTGGGGTTTGCCCTTGATCATGTACCTGCTTAAGGATTTTCAGTATATATCATTTCATCCTACTTTTTACACTTCCTTTTCCTCAAGCCCTACCACTGCAGATAGACTCAGTGTTATTTTGTTTGATCTGTTAATGGGTTGCATTCAACATATACTTTATAATTATACAAATGTTTCTTTACTTACATTAAAGATTCATGCTCTGTTTTGGAAATGTATCCATTAAGTAAAACAATCTTTCAGTGGAAAACATGTTTTGAGTCATAGCATGCTAGTTTATAAATGGAATCTATTATTTATTTATTTATTTTAAGAGGCAGAGTCACACTTTATTGCCCTCGGTAGAGTGTTGTGACATCAGAGCTCACAGCAACCTCCAGCTCTTGGGCTTAAGCGATTCTCTTGCCTCAACCTCCCGAGTAGCTGGGACTATAGGCACCTGCCACAACGCCTGGCTATTTTTTTGTTGCAGTTTAGCCGGGGCCGGGTTTGAACCTGCCACCCTTGGTATATGGGACTGGTGCCCTACACACTGAGCCACAGGTGCTGCCCCTATAAGTGGAATTTATTATTTGGACGTTTCCTATATTCTTCAAAAGTAAATTGAGTTAGTGTATGAAATTTCATATGAATTTTAAATTACAAGATCTTTATATAAGTCCTCTGTGGCTTTTTACTTTGAAATGTGTATAAGTTGATTTGGTGGTGTCTCATGGAATTTAGATACAAATTTAATATAGTTTTGAGGATAAGTTAAAAGTAATTAGGTCCATCATGATATCATGTGTAATTAAATCATACAGCATTCCAAAAAGTAATAAAGTTCCCTGGATACCTTGTGTCTGATAATCCACATCTCTTCTATTTCCTCATTAGAAAATGACGCCATATGGGTAGTGCCTGTGGCTCAAGGAGTAGGGTGCCAACCCCATATACTGGAGGTGGTGGGTTCAGACCCAGCCCCAGCAAAAAAAAAAAACGAAAATGATGTCCTTGTTATTCTTCTTTAAGTAGGTTGTTTAGGAATTATGTTCAGATCCTGGTGACCTAGAGCACCAAGAACTTCAAATCAGATTTAATTTTGCTTCACAAACTCTTGAGAGGTTATTGCTATGGTCTCCTTTATGAGTATGGTTGTATATTATCCTGGGTTGGCATTTGAAAAGCTCATTTATTCAAACCCCTTTAACAATGACTTTTATTTTCAAAGAGACATGGTCTCTCTCTGTTGCCCAGTGATGCAATCGTAGGTCACTGCAGACTCTTAACTCCTAGGCCTCAGACAATTTTCCTGCCTCAGCTTTTCAAGTAGCTGAGACTACAGGCATGTGCCAACACTTGGCTAATATATATATATGTATATATATATATATTTTTTTTTTTTTTTAATAATAGAGATGGGGGTCTCATTGTATTGCTCAGGCTAGTCTTGAACTTTTAGCATCGAGTGATCCTTCTGCCTTGCCCTGTGAAAGTGCTGGGATTATAGGTGTGGGCCACTGTTATTGGCCAATAATAATTTATTAAATAACTATATGTAAAAGATAAAGGGGTGGTAGGAAGAGAAATAAAACTTTTTTCTTGGAGAGTGTCTCACTCTGTCACCCTGGGTAGAGTGCCTTGGCATTAGCCTAGGTTCACAGCAACCTCAAGTGCCTGGGCTCACATGATCCTCCTTCCTGCCTTGGCCTCATGAGTAGCTGGGACTACAGGTGCCTGCCACAAGGCCCTGACTAATGTTTATTTTTAATAGAGATGAGGTCTTGCTCTTGCTCAGCCTGGTCTTAAACTCCTGAGCTCAGGCAGTCCTCCTGCCTCAGCCTCCCAGAGTGAGCCACTGCTACAAATAAAACATTTCTATTCTGTGCTGATGGAGCTTATTAAAGTCTAATGCAGTGGTTTTGAGGCTATCTTTTTTAAAAAATAGATGAGATTCCCAATTTCAGTGTTCATTGTTTGACAGAAAATGCTTTAAATGATTTTTAAATATTACATCTGCAGAACTTTTTATGCCTAAAGCATACGTTATTACAGTTCATATGCATATATGCATATTGTTTTGTTTTGAGACAGAGTTTCACTATGTTGCCCTCAGTAGAATGCTGTGGCATCACAGCTCACAGCAACCTCAGACTCTTGGGCTT
Source organism: Otolemur garnettii (assembly GCF_000181295.1). Lineage (NCBI taxonomy): Eukaryota > Metazoa > Chordata > Mammalia > Primates > Galagidae > Otolemur > Otolemur garnettii. The sequence goes on along the minus strand of NW_003852515.1, from coordinate 2,004,229 downwards.
CAGATTCTCTTGCCTCAGCATACCAAGTAGCTGGGACTACAGGTGCCTGTAGTCCTGGCTATTTTTTGTTGCAGTTGTCATCGTTGTTTAGTTGGCCTAGGCCAGGTTCCAACCCTCCAGCCTTGGTGTATGTGGCTGGTGCTGTAACCACTGAGGTACAGGCACCAAGTCATATATGCACATTGTTAAACTTGCATTTTCTTAAATAACAATTATTACATTAGATGGGATGAAAATCAAAAACTTGTATTTCAGGTCATTACTGCAAAACTGGTTGCTCATTGTGGGACAGGGACTCTGGGTATCAGGGGTTAGTACAGTTCCCTGGTGCTCAATTTCTCCCTTTTCTATTTTCTTTTCCTGAGGTTAAGTCTTTATAATAGGGATCATGTTATTCAGGCATTTAACCCCATGTTAGGTGAGTGCACATGTGTCTTAGCTGGAAATCTCTTGTTATTCTTGGTTCCAGTTCTGTTTAATTCATTTCATTTGATTTTCCTGTGGTTGAAGCAGGAACTAACTTGCTCTCCTCACATGTAAGCATCACCTTTAAAGGACTGACAGTCCAGGCATCTCGGCTAGGAAGAAGCCTGAGAAGGAAACCTAGAGATAAAATTTTACCCTCACATGAGAGGCTGGAAATGAGCCAAGCTGTGACTTCTGGGGACACCAGAGTCTAGAGGAGTCAAGAAAGAAAGTGAACAAGAATAGGGGTGCATATTATTTGATTGACTCCAAGATGCCATTGTTTATAAGTTGTGCCTTTTTTTTTCCTCCTCACCTGCTTTCCTCCTTGGAGATTCTGCCCGACTCCACCCCTCAGTGCCCCACCTCACCCTGCCCACTGTGCCTCCTTAGACTTCCTGACCACCATAAGCTTGTTTTTAACTATTTCTTCCTTGAAAAGCACCACCCCACTGGCCCAGCATCACCCCACTCCTCCCTTGTTTTCACTCTGACCATCCTTTTTTCCTGGGCTAACTGCTCTCTTCTACCTCTAAAAGCTCTGGAAAATCAGCAGCAATAGGGAGCCTTCCATTTCACTTAAAACCCCTTTCCTACCTTGAGCTCTCCAAAAATAACTAGCAGGGCAGAGAACAGAGGAGAAATGCCTTTCTTCGGAGCAGGTAAAGGCTGGGCCAAGTGGGACTGGCACCATCTTATTAAATTCAACTGTCCCAGGTTTTGAAGGCCACGTCTGGCAATTTAGGGTCTGGATTAGGGATGGATTATGGCACATGATAGTAATTACTTTCTTGGCCTCCAGCCAGCACAAAAACCCTGGGTTCTGGGAAAACCAGTTTAACCTGGGAACAAGCCCCAATCCCAAATAAACAAAAAACAGGCTTCTCCTACCCAGCTTTATCACCCTTTCTCCTTATCACCTGGCCAGTTGCCTCACACTGTGGAGAGAACAGGGAGGTCCTCACTTCCCTCCCTGAATTCCAGCCCAGCCAGGGCACCATTTTTAAAATGTGCCATGAAAGAAATTCTGCTTATTTAACTATGCCATCAATAATAAGGTATATCCCAACCTAGAGATGTTACTATAGCAGGAAAAAAATGGAATTTAAGGCATTTGGAACTTAACAAAAATTCATAGAGAGTAGAACAGAGGCCATTCTGAGAGTTCTGCTTCTGTTTGGGTGAAGTGACAGTGAAATTGATTCTGTTCTGCGTCATTTCACCCCACCCCAGGTCTGGACAGAGAGAGAGGCTTATGTAATATTAAGAGGATATTTTTTAATTTATGTAATTACTTTGTTCTTGGCCCCTTTTTTGCTGGATAAGAAAATCAAATTTCTACCCCATCTGGATCTCAAAGTAGGCTTTGGAGGCCTTCTGACAAGTCATTTCTTATATCTAGGGGAATTTTCTTGTATTTAGCTAGATTTTGAGTATCTGCTATGTCAAAGGAAGTATGCCAAATGTGGGTTTGATTTTGGCAGTTTTTACTTTTATTAATTTACAAAAGAATTGTTTAGAAGACTGGAACATACAAAAAAAGATTAAAAATTATCATAAAAGTGTTATACATACGTTATTTTATTTTATTAGTACATGTCTTAAAACATTTTTCATGTATAAACTCAAAGACAGGAAACAAGTGAGATCATTTTCAAAACTAGCCTCAGAAGTTACCTTGAAAGGTATTGTATGAGACCAAGGTTACTAAATATTGGCAATCAAAGACAGGCAACAGGCAAAGCCTGCATATCCGGCTGTGAGACTCTATCTAAAGTTTTACTGCGGATCATTGATTCAAAGACATACACTTCACATTTTAACATATCTGAAATGGGAAAACATCCAGATATTGATATGGTATAGTTAATTGGCAATAAGTTTTCACTGTATTATAATCAGTGACATCTTAGATTCCATGAAATAGGTATAATTTTTAAAAATGGGAGGACTTAGTGTTACAGTTTGTAGGACCTTTTACTTATAGGTACTTAAATTTTGAGTACTTGATTATTCTGTAACAAAATGATTGACAAGAAGTAATTTGTAAGTTATTCCCTGTCTGAATAATCTGCATTTTAGATGTTGATTCAAGTTCATTTCAGCTGAATAAATTTTGATAAACTAAGTTTTGACAGCTGTTTAAATATTGGAAAAAGAGATATTCAACATTTTTCTTAAACTCTGAGAGCTTTGTTCAAGCTATTTGAGGCTTATTTGGGGGTTCTATTTGTGGTTCAGTAGTAATGAAATGTGTTTTTAAAATTATTAATGTCTTCATATTTATAGTAAATTGACCAGATAGGCCAAATTAGTATTTATTTGAATATCTTAGATTTGTTGCTTTATTTCACATATTATCTACTCCATCTACCAAGAGCTATTAATTTGAGCACTTGATGCCAAAGAAAATTATTAAAAAATCTGGATATTTTTCCCTGCTTTTTTCAAAGCAGTACTGCAGCTTGCATGATGGCTTCCCACTGTCAGGGATACCATTCAGAAAAGGGTTTGGTGTTACATATTTGTTAGAGTGAGTTCTCCATTTCTAATTAAGGCACACATCTGGAGGTGCTCAAGAAAAATTAGTGCAGTTAACCTTGAAAATGGCGTGTGTGACTTTTTCACTTTAGACTGTCTTTTATATAACCAGACACATGGCATTGAATTTGGTTTCTCTTGTCTTTCTCCCCCACAGAGCTTCTCCCATTTTCATGTTGCACTTCGTACAAGGCTTACCACAGAATGACTTGCAGCGGTATGCGTTTCATTTTGAAGGTTGCCTTTATCAAGTAACTTCTGTAATTCAGTATCAAGCAAATAATCATTTTATAACATGGATTTTAGATGCTGATGGTAAGTGTTTAAAGGTTTCCTTCTATGATAATAGGCATGGAAACTGAGCTCTTTGTTTTGTTTTAAATGACAAACTTTGCCTTGGCTCTTTCTAGTTTTGCCTTTGCCTTTAATTTTTCTCCCCTCTGCTATTAAAACTTTGGTGGCTTTTGTATCCTTCCTAACTTTTTCTTTCTCTGATGTCATGTATAACGGGTATATGTATACATGTGCATACTTATTTTTTTGACAAAATTTGAGATTATTATACTATTATTTACAGTATGCTTTTTTCCACTTACCATTTTTGCTTTTATTTTTTAACATCTGTTTCTACAACTATTAAACATGAGGTAGCCCTTCTGTCATCATAAAATAGAATATCTGAAATCCATAGTTTGCTAATAGCTACAATTAAGGTAAAGCGTTATTTAAATAATTAAGCTTTCAGTAGAAGGCTAAATAAGTACAGTTTGAATTTTGGGAATTTTTCCCTTCCATTTCTCTGATATGGTTAATATTGAGTTTGCTTTCTTCACGATGTACATTTTGTCTTATACAAGGTAACTCAATCCCCTTAAGGTGTTATATCAGGTCTTTGGTAATGGCTCACTTGATACAACCATTTTCTACTGTGTGGGCACCTTTCATAGTTGATATTTTCCTCCTGGGGATGGCTTGGATGGATGACACAAACTATAAAATAGAGCTTTGTAAACTGAAACTTGCATTATAAATGTGATTATTACCTTCAAATTTTCCCTTGTTTCAGAATTTGAAAGTAGTTCACAGTAACATAAACTAACTTATTAAACTTTCCAAGGAATGAAAGATTCACTTCACATGCAGCATGATTTCCAGCCCTGACAGCATATAAAAATCAATTTGGTTAGCTAAAAAAAATCTTGGGGATTGACCCAAATATCAATATTATTTTCAAAGTTCCTTATATGATTATTATGTGATTCTGATGTGCTCATGTGGTAGTCAATCAAAAAATTCTCAAAGTTGTAATGAGTATACAGTGAAAGTAGATTGAGGTAGTTGAAAAGGCTGTACCTACCTAAAGCGCATACGTAGTGAGTAGTTTTATTTGTATGTATGTGGAGAGGATTAGCAGATTTCTGAATAGAGACTACCCTTAGTTCTTAAATTCTTCCCTTGATATCTATCATCTCATTCCCACTTGAAAAATGTAAAAATAGAAGCTCAGGGATAAAATAAGAGTTAAAACAAATGTTGGTCCTTGAGGTGACAAGCTTCATTTATCTTGAAAATTTATATATATGGAACAGCTTATTCTACTGTTGATGTTGGATCAATTAGGCAGTACTGTATTCTCAGTCCCAAAAGTTTCTGTGGGTATTATAGGAAAGCATGTAAATTACCCAGAAAAATGGCTCAGTTTTTCAAATTTCTGAACATTTTAGTCTATAACTTTTGTTATCCAAATAAAGTCTTTAACATTGGGCAGAGAAGTATGGTGACAGGACGAGGCCATGTTTTAATGTGTTCCTTTGGTGAGGATTCAGTGATACAGCAGTGAAAGAGGCCAGAAGGAAGTTAACCTAGCATGGTGGGTTTTGAATGTCTAACCTCCTTCACTTTCTTTCCCATCCCCAGGAAGTTGGTTGGAATGTGATGACTTAAAAGGCCTACATTCTGAAAGGCATGAGAACTTTGAAGTTCCTGCTTCAGAGATACATATTGTTATTTGGGAAAGAAAAACAGTTCAAGTGACAGATAAAGAAGCTGCTTGCCTTCTGCTTAAAAAGCCCAATGATCAACATGGTTTGAGTGATGAGAAACCAGTGTCTTCAGGTTCCAGTGGTGAGAAAGCAGTGTCTTCAGGTTCCAGTGGTGAGAAATCAGTGTCTTCAGATCCCAGTGGTGAGAAACCAGTGTCTTCAGCTCCCAGTGGTGAGAAACCAGTGTCTTCGGCTCCCAGTGGTGAGAAAGCAGTGTCTTCAGGTTCCAGTGGTGAGAAATCAGTGTCTTCGGCTCCCAGTGGTGAGAAACCAGTGTCTTCGGCTCCCAGTGGTAAGAAACCAGTGTCTTCGGCTCCCAGTGGTGAGAAACCAGTGTCTTCGGCTCCCAGTGGTGAGAAACCAGTGTCTTC
>NW_003852515.1:1990753-1998276 GCF_000181295.1 Otolemur garnettii | reverse complement strand
GTTTGTGGATTTAAACTTTGCATCTCAAGTTGCAAGTACAAGCATGCAGCCAGTACAGCTGAATACAGAAGATGCAGTAATTGCTATGTCTGTGGAGAATATTCATGCTGCTGGTCTCATGCAGGGAATGAAGTCAGTAGAAATTGAGACAGATGCTCAGTTAAAACAATTCCTTACACCAAAAACTGAGAAATTAAAACCAGAACAAGCTATATCTCAGGTATCTAATTTGAAGAAAAAAGAAACTGCAGCCGCTGCTCCAAATGTAACAGCTGAGTCATTACAGAGTCAGTCTGTGAAAGAAAATCAAAAGAAACCATTTGTGGGAAGTTGGGTTAAAGGCTTATTAAGCAGGGGTGCTTCTTTTATGCCACCTTGTGTTTCAGCTCATAGTAGAAACAATTTAAGTGATTTGCAGCCTTCAGTTAAAGGGGCAAATAATTTTGGTGGCTTTAAAACTAAAGGAATAAAGCAGAAGGCTAGCCGGGTATCCAAGAAATCTAGGGGTACAAGTAAGCCTCCTCCAGTGAGTAGGCCTCCACCAAGTCCTCCATCGTCCAATAGCACTGCTGCTCACCCATGTACTAATACCACTGCTCCTACTGAAGTTGTAAAGAGGGATGAAAGTGCCTCATCTGGAGCTAACCTCAACTACAATTCTCATGGAAATGAAAATTGTGTTTATTCAGTAAACCACGGAGGCTCAGTTGAAGATCAGATTCGTAAACTTCGCTTAAAACTTCTTAAAAAGCTAAAAGCAAAAAAGAAGAAATTAGCTGCTCTTACCTCTTCCTCCCAAAGTGGAAAACTTCCGAGTGAAAATTTAGAAGTGCCCCAGGGTGGGTCTCCAAATGATTGTGAATCTATAGACGACTTGTTAAATGAACTACAACATCAAATTGACATTGCAGATAAGAAGGCTGGTTGTACCACTGTTACTGGTGTTTCCCCGTACAGTAGTCAAAGTCATGAAGAAATTTTAGCAGAATTATTGTCTCCTACAACTGTTGTTTCAACAGAGCTATCAGGGAATGGGGAAGCTGACTTTAGGTATTTGGAAATGGGAGATAACAGTATATCAGCTCCCGCACCTGGTGAATCAAACAGTATTTCCCAGAACACATATCTAGGACAGGATCAAGTTTATTGCAGCCCCACCAAGAAGAATCCATGTGAAGTTCAACTAGACTCCCTAACAAATAATACCTGTGGTAGAACATTGAACTTGGAGAGTCCCATGAAGAATGATATTTTTGATGAGTTTTTTTCCACCTCATCATTAAATTCCTTAGCAAATGATGCATTAGACTTACCTCATTTTGATGAATATCTGTTTGAGAATTGTTAAATGCTTGTTAACTCTTTATTATTACTCTAAAAACGGTTTTCAAGTTGTGTTTATATTCTTGTGTTTATAGTGTTAATAGCCATGAGCAAAATGTAAGCAATTGAAGGTTTTACCTTTAGTTCTGCCCTTGAAGCATGTGATCTGTTTCACAAATTAAAATTATCAGGAATGTGTTCCCTCATGGGTTTCATTTTGTACTTGTAAGAGAATGAGGATTTCAGATTTTTTTTTTTTTTTTTTTTTGAGACAGAGCCTCAAGCTGTCCCCCTGGGTAGAGTGCTATGGCTTCACTGATCACAGCAACCTCCAACTCCTGGGCTCAAGCAAGTCTCCTGCCTCAGCCTCCCAAGTAGCTGGGACCACAGGCGCCCGCCACAATGCCCGGCTATTTTTTTTTGGTTGCAGCCATTGTTGTTTGGCGGGTCCAGGCTGGATTCGAACCTGCCACCTTAGGTGTATGTGACTGGCGCCTTAGCCGCTTGAGCCACAGGCGCCGAGCCCAGAATATTTTTAAAAGATAAAAAGTGTATATTAGTTTCTGGCACTTGTACAGTTGGATTCATAAAATTGCAAGGTTTCAAATTTTGGTCACATTCAGGAGTTTATATAAACTTAAGTTGTCATATGTGGTAGATGAATGCCTGACATTTTTCCTTAGGGTTGTTTGTATACTTTAATAGAGTGCTGTGGGGTGTAAACTTAGCCCATATCACTTGTCTCCTTTGTCTCTTTACAAAGGATGGCAGAAAAACCTTACTACTTTAAGTAATGTTAAATGATCAATAAATGATCTTTAATAGGAAAAAGTAATCTATTTTCTTGATGATGTGCAAAAATTCTACATGTTATCACTATCATGAATACTATCTTTCTTCCCAAGATGGTTCCATAACCAAAGTGACACCATTTAACATCCTGTTTTGGGAGAGAGTAATAACCAGCACTTCTAAGGCTTGCTATCTGTTGGGTTCTGTTATATATGAGACAGAGGTTAATTCATTTAAACTTTGACATCCCTGTGAGTGAGATATTTTTATCACATTTTACGAATAAGTTGTGAAGCCAAGACTGAGTAGAGGGTTTATTACAGCAGTTGAAAGTGCTGAGCTTATCAATGTATGTTTTACCCCACAAGCTTTATTTATAGTGTAAATACCCAAACAACACTACTGCTGTAATGATTTGAGTTAACAATAATTACTGAGGTTTAAGGGTGACAGTCAATGGTCTTTGGGTAAAATACTTTACTGAGGACTTAGTACTTGATAATTTATTTGCTAGTTTTACTCCTAACAACCCCTCTCCCCCGTTTTTTCTGTTTATAAAAGTAGTGTAATTTATTGTAAGGAAAAGCTGAGAAAATACAAGAAAACACCAAGGTTTTTGATCATGCATTTTAATCTTATTGATAACTACTACAAACATTTTCAAATTTTATGCACATAGACTTTAAATAAAAGATCCTCTTTTACCTGTTTGTATTATCTGTTTTTACGTACTGTTTAATGAGCGTTTTTCTACCTCATAGTTTTTGACATCTTTTGAATAGTTTTATAATAATTATATTGTATGGCTAAGCATTGTTTCATTAATCCTTTTAGATTCTAGATTTATACCATTTGGCTATTGTTAATTGCACAGTAGCAGTTATCCTGTTAATAAATTTTTGTACAGATGCAAGTTTTATTTTTTAGGGGTTGAATTGTTTGATCAAAGGATGTGCACATTTGAAGTTTTTAAATGATTGCATGATTGACTTCCCTGGACCCTCACCAATACTAAGTAGTAAAATTAATTATCCATGTTGTTGTTTATATTTCTGTGATTACTAGTGAGGCTAATCATTTTCTATATAACTGTTTGCCCAGTTGAGTTTCTTTGCAGACTTGCTTGTCTATCCTTTATTTGTTATTAACCCATTCAGCAAGTATTTCTAAGTTACTGCTAAGAGCCATGCCTGAGAATAGGAGGAAATACTTGCTCATTACAAGGAGATACATGCTTAAATGTAGGTGATGATAGGAGATACATACAGTTAATTCTTGTCAGTAGTTAATGGACTGTAAAGTTGCTGTGAACACTGAATTAGCAAATACTGAAATAATGCTCCTTGGGAAAATACAGGGTTAGGTTCCTGCCAGCCTGTAGTCCCAATATTTTTGTCAGTTAGTCGATATATAACTTTGTATTTTGTTTCTGTTTAAAGATACCTACTTCATCGGTATTGTTGGTTCATTACATTAACGTGGTCAGCAGCACTGTTACTCGGGCCTAAACAAAGCTTATTTCTAACAGAGTTTTCTCTATAAGACGCATCCCAGCCTCTTTGCTTAGAAACACTAGACAGCACTTCAGCACTGCACTTGAGTCCATTTTAAATAGTGAAAGCAACAAAAAGCACAGACATGCAAGAAACCAACAGTTGTTTTCAGTGTGAGAGCTAAAAGAGGAAGGTGGAGTACTGACTTGTTCAACCTCAGCTGGGCACATGGTTGTCAGGCAACTCAGAATTTTTCAGTGTACCTGTATGAATGGCCACTGAAAGCACTGCAACTATTGATTTAGGGGGTTAAAAATTTTAGCAAGTAAGTGGATTACCAAACATGGAATCTGTATAATGTTGATTGACTCTGTCACATCAGATAGTATTAAATACTATGGAGAAAAAGTGGATGCATGGGAAAAACTGTTTTAGACTGGGTGGACTCTGAAGGTTGCTTGGAGGTAAGTGACTTTATGAAGTTACGGTGTTAGCCATAAGACTGGAGGATGAACATTCCCAGAAGAGCAAAAATCATGAGGAATAAATGTGCTTAGAGTATATCTTAGTCTGTTACTATAGACTAGGTAGTTTGTAAGTAATATTTATTTATTTATTTATTTTGCAGTTTTTGGCCAGGGCTGGGTTTGAACCCACCTCCTCCAGCATATGGAGCCTGTGCCCTACTCCTTTGAGCCACAGGCACTGCCCATAATAAGTTTATTTTTCACAGTTCTGAAGACCAGGAAGTCCAAGATCAAGGTGCCAGAAGGTTGAATATCTGGGGAAGGCTTACTCTGCTTCATAGATGGCACCTCTTGCTGTGTTCTCACATGGTGGAAGAGGGTTGGGGATGCTCCCTTCAGCTACTTTTTGAGGGCAAGCTGCCATGACCTAACCACCTCCCCAAAAGACCCTACCTCAATACTACTTCGTTGGGGATTTAGGTTTCAACATACAAATTGTGAGGGCGGCACAAATTAGACCATAGCAGCATGACAGAACAGGGAAGAGACCAGCATGGCTTGAGTGGAGGCCTCAGGGGAAGGAGAGTTGGGATGGAGTAAAGGGGGTTGGCAGGCTTCAGATCTGATAGGGCTTTGTGGGTCATTGTTACGATGAAGACATCTGCTGAGACTAGAATAGGAAGGCTCAGAGCCCATATGGCACAGTGGTTGAGGCAGTAGCCACATAGACCTAGGCTGGGGGGTTCAAACTAGACCCAGACCAGCTGAACAATGACAACTGCAACTAAAAATAGCCAGGCATTGTGGCAGGCACCAGTAGTTCTAGCTACGAGGGAGACTGAGGCAAGACAATCTCCTAAACCCAAGAATTTGAGGTCACTGTGAGCTGTGATGCTATGGCACTGTACAAGGGTGATAAAGTGAGACTCTTGTCTCAAAAAATAAAAATGTTTTCAAAAGAATAGAATAGGAAACCATGGGAAGAGTTCAGGCAAGAGGGTAACATCTGATTTGGGCTTTTTTTTGAGAGAGTTTCACTGTGTCACCCTCGGTAGAGTGCCGTGGCATCACAGGTCATAGTAACCTAAAACTCTTAGGCTTAAGTGATTCTCTTGCCTCAGCTTCCCAAGTAGCTGGGACTAAAGTTGCCCACCACAACGCCCAGCTGTTTTTTTGTTATTGTGGTCATTGTTAAATTTAGCAGGCCTAGGCCAGGTTCGAACCCATTACCCCAGTGCATGTGGCCAGTGCCCTAACTATTGAGCTATGGGCATTGAGCCTGATTTGGGCTTTAAAAGGATCACTGAATTGTAGGAGTCCTAGCTTATATCACTCTTTTTAGAGTTTAACTGATGACTGTGAAAGTGTTTAAAACTAGGTCACTGTTGGATTTCAAGGGTAGAGCAGGATGTGTTGGTGGGTTGGATGTAGGGTAGAGGTGGGTTAAGGATGAACACCAGCTTTTGTCACCTGAGCACATGGGTTGTGCTATTTACTGAGACAGAACAGACTTGGGAAGGAAAGAATTTAGAGAGAGTGTGGGATTCCTATTAAACTTCTAAATGGAGATAATACCTAAAAAATGGATCTGCAACTTTGGAGCCCAGAAGAGGCAGACACTGGAAATACTCATTTGGTAGTTAAGAATACATGGACTATATTTAATGCCATAGGATGGGGTCAGTTGGGGAGTTATAACAGTTCTTGGAAACAAAAGGGGCAATAGGAGGAAAAACAGCTGAGTGTAGTGCCCTGAAAATCAAAGTAAGAGTATCTTTTTTTTTTAACCCCTTTAACAAGGGATGATTATCAGATGCTACTAACAAGTAATATGGGGTCCCCACCATGCTTTCCCAGGTCGCTTAGGGTCTCAACAAAAGTGCATAATACTCGCAAGTCTTTTCGCTCAGTTTCTGGAATTAAGAGAGTACATTTCATTTAATTTTTGTGGGAGTTTACTCCACAAAGATGAAATGGGAAGATTACTTGAGCCCAAGAGTTTGAGGCTGGAGTAAGCTGTGATCACTTCCCTTCAGCCTGGACAACACAGCCAGACCCCATCTCTTAAAAGAAAAGTGGCAGCAGATCTCAAGGGATTGGGGGAGGGCTCAGAGAATGCCAGAATGGGACATTTGGTGGAAGTAAGCTGGTTAGGAAGTGCTGTGCTTGAAAATCAAGCTTCTGGAGATAGCTGGATTACTAGTGATGACAAAGTCTGAAGTATGAAAGTACACAGCCAAAGTTAAGTGAGTTAATGGAAAGTGAGGAGGTAAAGGAACCGAGAAGCCAGCATGGTTGTGTGGATTGTTTATGGAAGGCAAGCCAGGAAGAGGCTGCTATGGGAGTTCAGGCCAGGAGAGGTTGAATCAGTCTGATGGGTTAGAGAAAGCATCCCAAAGTGACATTAAACTAATGATTTCATTCTGAGTAGGTTCCACAGGCAGCCTTGTTTAGGCACCCCTGCCATGCGCAAAGACACACGGGTTCTGAACAGGCCTGCTCAATGAACACCTCTAGGACTCTGTCTCTCTGGCCCTTTTAGCTTTGTTGAGGAAAATTTATAAAGGCCATTGTTTTTAACTAAGCTCCTGCACTAGACTCAACCGACCAGACCAGACCAGAATGGACACACTTGTGCTAGGTGGCACATAATCAAACTGAACTTTACAACAGGCCAGTTTAAAAAATAAAAACAGAACCCAGAAGATGCACACCAACAATTAGTCAACCTAAGCCAGCAGGGTAAGGCCATCGGCTTTAATTCTGTAAGGAAAGGAACTTTGGAATGACTGATCTGTTTCAGTCTCTTTCTTCAGTTTTATGTGGCCTTTTTCTGCCTATGAAGCCCACCTCTTCTGCCCAGCTCGGTGGTGCACCCCATCTACTCATAGATGGGGTGCTGCCCCATTCATGCATCACTAATAAAAGCTAATTAAATCATTAAACTCAATTTGTTGGAATCTGGTTTTTTACAGCTTTTCAACACCAAGACTTCTACACCCCTACTCCCTCTAGTCCTGTTCCCTCAGAGAACCACAGAAGCAGCAGGCGGGCTGAAAGGCACATTAGGGTGCTTCCAAGTACTGTGCGTCTGTGAAAGACGCTGATTAACTTTTGCAAGAAAGCAGAGTACTGAAGTGACAGTATATCTGGTATTGGAGAAGTTTAAAATAATCAGTCGATTAAATATAACCACAGACACAAGAGGTCGTAAGGATAAAAAGAACCCTAGGAAATACTTCAAATCTTAAAATGAAAATGCATTTCCTGCTTAGTTATTGCAGCCACTTAATAGCTTAGTAAAGTGCCCTTCTTGCCAGCTTTCTCTCTTTTATAGCCTTCCTGCTAGGCTGGGAGGCAGATATTATCTAAATATGCTGAGAAGGTTCAAGTGTCTCTACAACTCACCTGACAGTAAATGCTCCCCTCAGCCCTAGGTGATGGGAGC
>NW_003852515.1:1989107-1990309 GCF_000181295.1 Otolemur garnettii | reverse complement strand
TGTGACTTGTCAATAGTATTAGACTATTTTGTTTTTTTGTTACCTGAAAATCTAATGTTTAGTAATTTTCCCATTTCTAAACATTGTGGATTTAACATGCTTTGTGGCTTTATTTATAATTATAATACAAATACAATAAAAAAAATAAAAGCTAAGCCTTCGAAATCTGGGGCTAAGAACCCTGCTACAGAGCCCTTGGACATTGTAACAAAATTTCATCTGTGAATATGTATATTTTAAATCTTTAGCTTCCCATGTGGATTTTCACAGGCTCTGTGGACTCCTAAAGTTGTCTCATGGGAGGTATAACTTAAATAAGTGAAGTTTAACTTAAAAAAAAATCTTTCTGAAGTTCTAGAAAACCTCATTGCAGAGAATCAGCTGTACATCAACTAGGAATATAGACAATGTATGGTTTTTCTTATTCCTAGGTTTAAGATTTCAAACATCTATTAAAAGAATCACGCAGGCTCTAACTGTAGGCATCACCCTGGACACTTCCCTCCTCTTTCAGACACTGAGTGTTGTCCAACTTTTCCGTGAATGGTACCCATGTTGACTTCTCTAGACCCACCCTAGCCTGAGCCTCATGGCCTCTCTGCTGAGAAGGTTCAAGTGTCTCTACAACTCACCTGACAGTAAATGCTCCCCTCAGCCCTAGGTGATGGGAGCAAGGCGATGTAAGCCAGGCCTGTTCGGCAAATGGCAAAGCGTTCGCAGTTGTAAACTAACTCCCACTGGCTAGGAACTCATGAAGTGAAGAATGCCTGTGCTTGGTAATTAACAGAAATTCTATATTTAAGATCTTACAGAGAAATTAGCCAGCTGGTTTGCCAGGCACCTGTAGTCCCAGCTACTCAGGAAGCTGAGGCAGAAGGATCATTTGGTGAGCCTAAGAAACAGAGTGAAACCATTTCTAAATAAACAAATAAATAAATGAAATCTTAGTTCTATATTGGGTTTTACCCACGGCAGATTTTCACCTATGCAGTATTTATCATAGTGAATTCCAAAGATCAGACCTGTACTCAGTGTGAGGGAATATACTGTTCAATTAAGTATAAATAAACCATCATTATGCTCACTCTCAAATGTGATAACCTCAGTTTATTACTAAGGTAATTAAAGATCTTATTTTGAAGTATGTATTGATTTACTTGTTTGGAAATAACTAGTTTGCCATTTTCACAGGCAATAATTTT
>NW_003852515.1:1984483-1989082 GCF_000181295.1 Otolemur garnettii | reverse complement strand
CCCGCCACCTTAGGTGTATGTGGCTGGCGCCTTAGCCGCTTGAGCCACAGGCGCCGAGCCAGTTTTTTCTCTATTTTTAATAGAGCCCAGGGTTGGGGTCGGTGGGTGGGGGGCTCTTGCTTTTTACTCAAGCAATCTACCCACCTCGGCCTCCCAGAGTGCTAGGATTACAGGTGTGAGCCACCACACCCGGGGATACTCCCTTTCTTTAAGGCTGAAGTCTAGACACATCCAAGGTCTTCAAAAAACCTTCAAGGCCCTTCCACAAGCTAAGAACATTATTTTGTCTCAAAATTTCCTGCTTCTCTCCTGCCTCTGGCCTGTCCAGGTCTTTCAGGGTTGTTTTAAATTCTCCATGAAGACATTTATAACTCCAGGCTGTGTTGACCATCTCTCTGTGGCCTGGGGACAATTTTCTGTGTCTTTCTTACACTTCATCAGATGCATTTTTATCTGTCTTATCTCTGTGAACATACAGACAGGTTCACTTCTGTACTGAATATGTGGTAGGGGCACGCCTGTGCAGATGGGCAAACAATGGGAATGAAGGCCTGATCCCTGCTCTCAAGTAGTTCATTTTCCAGTGTGGGTGCCTAGCAAGTCACTGTTTTATTTATTTATTTTTTTAAAGACAGAGTCTCAAGCTGTGGCCCTGGGTAGAGTGCTGTGGAGTTACAGCTCACAGCAACCTCAAACTCCTGGGCTTAAGCTACTCTCTTGCCTCAGCCTCCCAAGTAGCTGGGACTACAGGTGACCGCCACAACACCTGGCTGTTTTTTGTTGTTGTTCTTGTTGTCGTTGCAGTTGTCATTGTTGCCTTAGCTGGCCCGAGCTGAGTTGGAACCCGCCAGTCTTGGTGTGTCATACATCCTCCCCACTGAGCTACGGGCACTGCCCCAACTCACTGTTTTAGGGAAGCATGGAGAAAGGGCATATCAAGCAGACTGAGGCAGTGTCAGGAGAGGTTTCCCTGAAAGGATGATGCTTCCCTGAAAGGGTGACACCTCTCTGATGTTACCTAGGTAGGTGGGGTGGGAGTCCAGTAGGAAGCTAAAGATTTATAGGGCACACCAGGGAAAGGTATTGGGGAGTGGCATGTATGGCAGCATGAGCCATTCAGGGAACCTATGGTAACTGCATAGAACCGTGTGAAGATTTCATGAAGGAACACAGTAGACACGGCTATGGTCTGGTGTGCTAAGCTCAGGGATTTGAAATGTATCCTGAAGGAAATTCCTTGGAGCTTAAAATTATCATTAACAGAAAATGTCTCTGCCCCTAAGGAACTTATAGCCTAGGGTAAATAAATTCAGATTCAAAATGGAAGGGCACACTTTTTAAGTCCTCAAAATTTTTCAGTATATCTTTTTTTTTTTTTGCAGTTTTTGGCCAAGGCTGGGTTTGAAGCCACCACCTCCAGTATATGGGGCCAGGTCGTACTCCTTTGAGCCACAAGTGCCGCCCAATCCTCAAAATTTTTAGCAATAGCAGATGTCATCCCCTTCATCTTGAAATGTTAGACCAGATTTGAACAGTCTATAAGTGATCTTAAGACCTAATTTTCCCTCATTTTTTTGTTTTGTTGTTGTTGTTGTTGTTTGAGACAGTCTTACTTTGTCCCTTTTGATAGTGTGCCCTGGTGTTGTAGCTACAGAAAGCTCATTCTCTTGGGCTCAAGCGATCCTCTTGCCTCAGCCTCCCTAGTAGCTGGGAGTACAGGCGCCTGCCAGAACGCCTGGCTATTTTTAGAGTGGGGCTGGAGGGTGTCTTGCTGCGGCCCAGGCTGGTCTGGAACCGGTGTGCTCAGGGCAGTCCACTGGCCTAGGCCTCCCAGAGTGCTAGGATTACAGGTGTGGGCCACTGCACCCAGTATTCTTCGGTTTTCTTTTTCTTTTTCTTTTTTTTTCCCCACTCTAAGCTACCCTTAAGTGTAGATGGGAAGTTTAGAATTTTAATAGGTATCACAAAGGCCTATGAATATTTGGGGGAGCTACTTGTTATGCTGCCTGGAATTTCACTAAGTACAATGTTGTATCTCCTTTTTTAGGGCTGCTTACTAAACAATAGAGGATATTGTATTAATTATTTGATTAGTAATTATCAACCAGCATCTGCCAAGGCATTTCCTGGGGGCTTGGTTGACTCTCCCATCTAGGTCTCTAGATTCTATCCAAAGCACCTCAATCTTGTTAAAAATGAATTATATTATCATGTTATTATCATGTGATTCTTTATCTTTATTGAAGGTCTTATGTCATACCTCTGCTTGAAAAGTATTTGTATCTTCTGTTAGCCAGAGTTAAAATATGTCACTGAAGACCTTTCAACAGTAACCTATAGGAAAAATTTCTGTTTGAGTTTAATTTCAGGGATAATTCTGTCAGCAAGCTAAGGTAAACATTAACATCTTTTCCTAGTTCAAGTCCATTGTCCAAAAGCTAGGACAGAACTTTATAGAATAAATAGTGGCTTAGGCTTCCACATACTTTTGCACGTTTTCATCTGGAAGGCTGCTCATCCTTTTGAAAGTAGATAAAGCAATGTAAATAACTACATTTGATTTTGGTGGTGACAGATTTTACTGAGAGAAACCAATAATACTGTATTTATTCATTCACCTGTGAAATGGCAACTGGGTTGCTCGTTCGCCATTACAATGTCTGCTGCCTGTCGAGGTCTGACGCTAACGTGCAAGTTCACCTTGGATAAATGGTAGGAACAGAATTGCCGCGCTGTGGTCTCCCCATCCAGAAGCAGCGTCGCCCCTCTACCCACCCCCATTGGGCACCAAATATTAACAGGGTACGGTTTCCCTTTATTCTATTCGGTTAAAAATCTCTCACTTGTAGTTAGTTTTAAAAGGGCCCACCGTGTGAAAGTTGCCTTGGGAAAATAAGCACCACCGTCCCTGGGTGGGCTCGAACCACCAACCTTTCGGTTAACAGCCGAACGCGCTAACCGATTGCGCCACAGAGACCGGGCTACTCAGACCTCGCTGCGATGCATACAGATTTCCGCGGCGGCGGCGGCGGCGGCTTTCGCCACACTGGGCGTTTCCACCCTGAGCAGACGCAGGAGGCGCGCGGCGCGCCCAGGAGGCTACCGACTGGGCGGAGGCGCCGTGCAGCCCAGGTGCCGGAGGAGAGTCCTAGTCTCGGGCCGCGGGGGCGGGGATGGGCGGAGCCACGGGAACCCGAGCGACTTCGGGTTTCTCCGGGCACAAAGCGAGCTTATCGTCGCGGCGCTCGCAGGCCTTCCTGGTTCTCAGGCCGAGACTGCGTGGAGCGCCTACGCTACTGGCGGGAGGGCGACCAGCCGGACGTAAATGCCACGCGGCCTGGAAAAACCGAGTGCGGGGTGGAGGAAAGTCATGGGGATGAAAAGTCACGTCTGTTTACACCCCAAACTCCAAGACAGTGTTCGCAGCCCTGCTTCTGGGCTGTCATGATTGCCCTTTCCCCTTAGATATTTTTTCCCTTAATCACTTCCCAACCCCATACGGTACTAATTTCGCGTGTGTCTGCGTTATGTATTGTATGTACGTCTGTGCTTTATATATAAAAAGGGTAAGATTTTTGCCACCTCCTAGGAAACAATTTGCATCCCCTTTGCGGGGATGTGGGCTCTCTTGAGAATGCCAGAGTTAGGGGCTTTATGGAGGGAGTGCCAATTAAGATACCCCTTTAAGTTGGAAATGGCTTCTCTCTAAAGGCTACTCTCCTCCTGAACTTCTGAATTTGGTCCGCTGAAAACTAGAAGGAGGATAGGAGCTTTAGCATTGTGCCAGCACCTTCACCAGGACTAGAGGAGCACTTCCTGGCGTTGTTTTCTGCGCAGCCCAATCATCAGAGCTGTTCTGGGGCCGTCTCTCTTCTTCTGCTTACCCCACAGAATGAGGAATTCACCCTGGCTTTCCACATAGTAAACCCAGTCCTGGGCTTTCCATATTCCCATTCTATTTGGTCTGTGAGGGACCCTTCTTTTTCGTTTCCTCTTCCTCTTCTTCTTTCTTTTCTCTGTCCCTTTCTGTCCCCCTCAATTTTTCTTTTCTCATCTTCTTAGCTACTTTGTAAGTGCACCGTTCAGTGGCATTAAGTACATTCATACTGCTATGCAATTATCAACGCCTTGTGATTCCACAATCTTTTCGTCTTCCCAAACTGAGACGCCCTACCCATTAAAAAGTCGCTCCTTATTCCTCCCTCTGCTAGCCCCCAACAGCCACCATTCTACTTTCTGTCTCTGAGTATCTATCCTCAAACCTCATATAAATGGAATGAAACCACATTTTTCTGTCTGTGACTGGCTTATTTCTCTCAGCATAACATATTCAAGGTTCACCCATGTTGTAGCACGTGTCGGGATCTCCTTCCTTTTTTAGGCTGAATAATATTCTATTGTGGGTATTTGCCACATTTTATCCATCATCCCTTAATGAATACGTGGGTTGCTTCTACATTTGGGCTAGTGTGAACAATGCTGCTATGAACATCAGTGCACAAATACCTGTTTGAGTCCCTGCTCTCATTCTTTTGGGAATATATCCAGAAGTGGAATTGCTGAATCACATGTTTTTACACCTGTTGGCTGCACCATTTT
>NW_003852515.1:1982197-1984430 GCF_000181295.1 Otolemur garnettii | reverse complement strand
AAGTAAGACCATCTCAAGTGGTATCTTGTTGCTTTGCTTTGCACTCCTTATGTTGAGCACCTTTTCCAGACCCTTCTCTTGAATCTGGATTCTATGGTCCTTCCTCAACTTGCTTCCTTCCAAGAAGAGGCAGCTGGGCCTGATGGAGGTACCCTCTGATCAAAGGTGGTGGAAAAGGATAAGGGGGGCCTTGCAGAGCCAGGTCTGTGTCATGCCAGGAGAGGAGAAGGAGGAGGAATCTTTGAATTGGAACATCTGGAGGTCCTGTGTTAGGAGGTCCTGGCTCATGTGTGTGCTGGGAAACGTTTGGAGCCAATTATCTTCATTCTAGCTCTTTAGGGATATTTAATAGACATGGTGCTTGTGAGTGGCCAATCAGTGAAGAAGAAATTTATGGCCTCTACCCGAAACAGATAATGTCTTCCAAATTGCAGGTTTAGACATTAACTTAAACTAATTTAGTGAAATTTTGGATGCATTTTCAGTTTCTTCTGAATTCTTTCTAAATTCTTATGAATTTCTTAGACAAATGTTTACACAGTGATCTCTTTTCTGTGATTTCTCTTATAAAAAACACAGTGAAATCTTTCAAATATATAAGAAACAGAACTTTATTTTTCTATAATTCCATGAAATTTCTATTTTGTTTCTCTGTTCTTTTCCTACTGGAAACACAATCTCAGTCCATTAAGATCCTCTTTGTGCACTTCCCTAGTTGTTTCCAAGTGGTAAGGCTGGTCCTTGAGTCACATGCGTAGACACTGGTGGCTGTACAGGCAGATTTGCTCCATTGAAGATCCTGGTGGCTCCTCTGTGCCTCAACTGAGGGAAATGAATTTCTTGAAAGTTGACATTGTTGCATGAGATATTCCATAAAGCCATTCCTGGGGACAGTCCTCTCTGTTTATGGGATCCCAAGCTTCTCTGTTCTCTGGTGAGAAGCTCCATTTTCCCAGCTCCAGATTGTGAAAGGAGGGGAGAGGAGAGAAAGAGAAGAGGGAAGAGGGAGTGGGATTGGCAAACTCTCACTTCATGGGCACAACATAAGGGTATATCACACACCCCAGGGGTGAAGGGCTCAACTACAACTTGAACTTTACCTAACAAATGCAAACAATGTAACCTAATCATTTATACCTTCATATTAATCTGAAATAAAAAGGGGGGGGGACATGAACAGAAAGTTCCCCAAAGAAAAAAATACACATGGTATAGTCATTATGTAAAACGGTATGGTGGTTCCTAAAAATATTAAAAATAGAACTGCCTTATAATCCAACAGTCTCACTCCTGGGAAATGAAAACGGTATGTCAAAGACATACTCCTGTGTTCAATGCAATACTATTGAAAATAGCCAAGATAATGGAATCAATCTAATCATTCATCAACAGATGTATAGTTAAAGAAAATATGGTATGTATATCTAATGAAATACTATTCAGTCTGTAAAAAAGGAGGAAATCCTGTCACTTGCAACAACATGGATAAACCTGGAGAACATACTAAGTGAAATAAACTTGGTACAGAAAGACAAAGGCTGCATGATCTCATTTATGTGTGCAATCTAAAAAAGTCAAACAGAATAGAATGGTGGTTACCAGGGGCTGTGGGTTGTGACAGGGATGGAGGGGGAGGAGATGGGGCGATGTTGATCAAAAGGCACAAAGTTTCAGTTAGATAAGAGGAATCCATTCTGGAGATCCACTCTACAGCAGGGTGACTGTCATTAATGATATTGTATTGTATACTTAAAAATTGCTAAGAGTGTAGGTCTTATATGTTTCCACTAAAAAAAATGTGAGTTTGTGAGTTGATGGATATGTTAAACAGCTTCCTTTAATCATTTTGAAATGTATACATGTATCAAAGCATTACATCATACACCGTTAACATATATGGTTTTTGTCAATTAAAAAATGTATGTGAGATCTGGGTGTGGTGGCTCATGCCTGTAATCCCAGAGACTTGGGAGGCTGAAGCAGGAGGATCACTTGAGTCCCAGAGTTCAAAGTTACAGTGAGCTATGATCCAGCCACTGAACTCTAACCTAGATTATGACAAGACCCTGTCTCTGAAAAACAAGAAAATGCATGTGACTAATATCATCACAAAAGTTTAGCCTCAAGAATAATCAAAATAATAATTAAATGAAATAAAAATTTTCCTTTCCCCAATGGCAAAGAAGAAAAAGAGAGTAAAATGCTATCAAGAGTGTAATGAGGCTCGGCGCCT
>NW_003852515.1:1976180-1981559 GCF_000181295.1 Otolemur garnettii | reverse complement strand
TGCATACTCTGTCATTTTAGAAATTCTATGTTAGAAATCCATTCTAAGAAAATAATTGGGTTTGTGATCAAAGTTTTAATATGTTATGTGATTTAAAATAAATCATAATTTACATTGTCACAGTATTACTTATAATAGTAATAAAAAGGAAACAACCTAAGTGTCTAGCAACAGAAGAAAATAATATATAAATTGTGGTATATTCAGAAAATAGAATATATTATGTAGACATAAAATAATACTTTCAAAGAATGTTTAAAAACATATGGTTATGATAAATTGTTAAGTATAAAAAGGTAGGATACAGAACCATATACTTATAAAAATAATATTTTTAAAGAAAATTTAACAGCATAATTATGATAAAATGTTAAGTTCAAAGGTAAGATGGAGAATGGAGAACTGTATAATCATGGGAATTCATAGTTGCATAGTTCTTTCTATATACTGGTAATGTTAGAATACTTTATACCTCATTTAAGTTCATCGTAACCCTGTGTGTCAGATACTCCAATTTTACAGGTGAGGGAATGTGGACAGAGAGCACTTTGTTTAAGTTCATGGAGGTAGTTTGTGGTAGGGTCAGGTTCTGGGCTGGGAGTGGATTCAGACTCCAGAGGCCTTGCTTATAACAGAACCCACACTGCCTCTCATCTTGTACATATGGTGTGAGCCCCAGTTGTGTGTGTTTGAGGCGCGGGTGCTGGGGGGTTGCTGTGCACATGTGTAGTATTTGGAAAATTGTTTGAAATATTATTAATGTTTATCTCTGGGTGGTGATTTTTATTTTCTTCTTTACCCCTTTCTAGAATTTCCTCAAGTGCTTGAAGAAAGTAGTCCTTTGCTGGGGTTGGGGCTGAGAGGTAGCAGCAGTTTCCCCAAATTACAGATAGAGGGTGGTAGGTGGTTATGCTCTGTCTGGGGCTCAGGAATGCCTGTGTGTGTGCACGCAGGAGGCTTTGACAACCATGGCGGGAACAGTCGTGCTGGTCTCTCTTCTCCAACTCTTTCATCCATCTGAGAAAAGGGTGTCTGTGGAACATGTGTCTGCTCCTGTGGGGAATTTTATAATATGTTAACCTTCAATGATGAAGTTACTTACATTTAAGAAAATTGGTGTACCTGAGATTGGAGGTGACCTCTACTCCTTTATCAGACTTTATTCTTTATCTGACTTCAGGTTATACTATAAATCTATAGTGATCAAAACTGCTTGGTATTGGCATAAAAATAGAGACATAGGCCTATGAAACCGAATAGAGAATGTGGAGGTGAAACCAGCCTCATGTATAGCCACCTAATCTTTGACAAAGCAAACAAAAGCACACACTGGGGAAAGGAATCCCTATTCAATAAATGGTTCTGAGAGAACTGGTTAACCCCATGTAAAAGACTGAAACAATCTGCACTTCTCATCACTTATGAACATTAACTCAAGATGGATGAAAGATTTAAATCTAGGGCACAAAACTATAAAAACCCTATAAGAAAGTGTGGGAAAAGCCCTTAATCTTATCAGCCCAGGGAAAGATTTATGAAGAAGATCCCATTGGCAATTGCAGCAACAATACAAATAAATAAACAAGACCTGATTGAATTTAAAAAATTGTGGACAGGGCGGCGCCTGTGGCTCAAAGGAGTAGGGTGCTGACCCCATATGCCAGAGGTGGTGGGTTCAAACCCAGCCCCAGCCAAAAACTGCAAAAAAAGAAAGTTGTGTACAGCTAAGGATACAATCAACAAAGCAAAGTGACAACCTTCAGAATGGGAGAAGATATTTGCAGGTTACTAATATGACGAAGGCTAATAACTAGAATTTACAAAGAACTCAAGCAAATCAACAGGAAAAGAGCAAACAATCCCATTGAAAACTGGGCAAGAGACATGAATAGAAACTTTTCTTTCTTTCCTTCTTTCTTTCTCTCTCTCTCTCTCTCTCTTTCTTTCTTTCTTTGAGACAGATTCCTACCCTATGCCTTGAGCAGAGTGCAATGGCGTCATAGCTCACTGTAACTCACTCAGGCTGTGAGCATCCTGCTGCCTCAGCCTCCAGAAGACGCTGGGATTACAGGTGCTCTCAGTGGCCTGGGTTTTCTTTTTCTTTCTTTCTTTTTTTTGCAGTTTTTGGCCAGGGCTGGGTTTGAACCTGCCATCTCCAGCATATGGGGCTGGTGCCCTACTCCTTTGAGCCACAGGTGCCGCCCTCTTTTTTTTTTTTTTTTAATGAGTTGGGGTCTCACTCTCACTCAGGCAAGTCTGGAACTCCTGAGCTCAAGCAGTTCTCCGGCCTCAGCCTCCCACAGTGCTGGGATTACAGGCGCGAGCCAGTGCGCCCTGCAATAGAAACTTTTCCAATGAGGATAACAAATGGCCAACAACACATGAAAAAATGCTCATCGCCCCTAGTCATTAGAGAAATGCAAACCAAAACCACTTGAGATATCACCTAACCCCCGTGCTAATGGCCCACATGACAAAGTCCCAAAGCAACAGATGCTGACAAGGGTCTAGACAGAAGGGAAAACTTGTGTACTATTGGTGGGACTGAAAAAGGTGCAGCCTCTATGAAAATAAGTATGGCAGTTTTTTAAAGAACTAAAAGTACATGGACCATTTTATCTTATAATACTATTACTAGGTATCTACTCAAAAAAAAAAAAAAGACATTTTACCATAAGGTAAAATAGCAGCACAAGTCACAATCACAACGATGTGGAAACAACCCAAGTGCCCTTCACCACATGAATGGATTAATAAACTGTGGGATAGGTATACCATGGGATACTATTTGGCCATTAAAAAAGATGGAGATTTTGTATCTTTATAACAACCTGCAAGGATCTAGAGAACACTTTCCTGAGAGAAGTACCATAAGAATGGAAAAACAAGCACCACATGTACGCCGTAGTAAACTGAAACTGGTAGATTAACAACTGCACGCTCACATGGACGAAAAACTCAAGTGGATTCAAGTAGAGCAGAGGGAGAGAGGGGTTGGGTATGTTCCCACCCACCATGCACTTTACATGGGCATATCGCACAGTTCTTGAGGGAAGGACACAACTACAGCTCAGACTTTTATCTTACAAAAGTAATCTATGTACCCTAATCATATGTACCTTCATCTTAATATGTGATAAAACAAATCTTAAAAATACCTCTTTGTGCTAATGTTTTTCTTTTTTACAATGAATTGTTTTCACTTGGGTAGGATAACCCAACCTGTAGGAGACTATCAAGACTTTTTTCTTTTTTGAGACAGAGCCTCAAGCTGTCCCCCTGGGTAGAGTGCCATGGCATCACGCTCACAGCAACCTCCAACTCCTGGGCTCAAGCGAGTCTCCTGCCTCAGCCTCCCAAGTAGCTGGGACTACAGGCGCCCGCCACAATGCCCAGCCATTTTTTTGGTTGCAGCCATCATTGTTGTTTGGCGGGGGCTGGGGATTCAAATCTGCCACCTTAGGTGTATGTGGCTGGTGCCCTAGCCGCTTGAGCCACAGGCGCTGAGCCAGACTTTTTTCTTTTTAAAAGAAAGCTCTTGTAAATATACTATCAAATACTTATTTATTTATTTTTGGAGATAGGGTCTCACTCTGTCGCACCCAGGCTGGAGTGTGGTGGCAGGATCGCAGCTCACTGCAACCTCGAATTCCTAAGCTGAAGTGATCTTCCTGTTTCAGCCCCTCTAGTAATTGGGCCTACAGGTGTGTGTCACCACACCCAGCTATTTTAATTTTTTTTTTTAGAGATGGGAGGGGTCTTACTATGTTGCCTAGGGCAGTCTGGAACGCCTGGCTTCAGAAGTGACTCTCCCATCTTGGCCTCCCAAAGTGCTAGATCAAAAGCATGAGCCACTGCAACCAGCACCATCAAATATCGAATAGATTTTGCATCAAATGACAGCCAGCCTTGACTGAATTTAGCAGAGGAACTGGGCTAGATGCTTCAGGATCTCCTTCAGTTCAAAGCTCTCTGAGACATTGTTTCTGCCTGCAGGTCACTTTATTAATCTACTTGGAGAAACAGGACATATACAAATAAGTTTCATAGCAGTAAGTAGCAACTGAGTGGTACCAGTGTTAAATGTTTTAGGAGTCTGGGGTGGGAACAATCATGAAACAGCAATCAACCCAGAATCCATGGATCTGTGAGTTTTGGACTGATCTTTGAGAGGACTCTTTCGTGGTGAGGAGGAGAAAGAACAGAGGCATGGATGGTTGGGCATAAGTGCGGGATCCCAACTGAGGTAGAGGATTTAAAGCTAATCTGTGACACAGTACGAGTGCCCTTGAATACCAGGCCGGAAAATCTGCCTTATGAATAGTATTGTTCATAATCATGGAGAATTTCCCATGGCTAAATACTCATCCAAGGGAGTATAAACAACTCCAGTATCATTTATTCAAGGTCCAGGCAGGACGCAGTAAACATTTTGAACAGAAAAGACTTGATAACAGCAAGGTTTTGAGGAAGTTCATGAGAATGCAAAAAACAAGCAAAATAAATGTGTACAGCAGGCTTGGTGTCTGTAGCTCAGTGAATAAGGGTGCCAGCGGCACATATACCGAAGCTGGCGGGTTTGAGCCCGGCCCAGGCCTGCTAAACAACAATGAAAACTGCAACCAAAAAATAGCTAGGTGTTGTAGGGGGTGCCTGTAGTCCCAGCTACTTGGGAAGCTGAAGCAAGAGAATCTCTTAAGGCCAAGAGTTTGAGGTCGCTGTGAGCTGTGATGCCACAGTACTCTACTGAGGGTGACATAGTGAGACTCTGTCTCAAAAAAAAATTTTTTTTCACAGAAAATAAAATTATTGATGATAGTTACTATCAAAAGGCACCTGGGAGAAGAGCTGTTGGTTACATCCAGGAGGCGGTGAAAGGGCAGTAGTGGGGGGAAGTCTTTACCCCTCTGTCTTCCGAGTCTAACCTCCAATGCGGCTCCCAGACAGCAGAGGCTTCCAGGCTGGCAGGCCGGAACTTGAAGTCCCCATGGAATCCTCTGATGCCACAATGAGTCAGATTTATGATTTATAACAGTGATTTTCATCTGGTGTGCTGTAGCACACTGTGTGCTGTGAGAGGATCTTAAGTGTGCTGCGAAAAATTTTTGAAGATCACTAATTAAATTATTTCTGAAAGAAGTTCAAAGTGCAGAAAGTATATTCTTTTTTTACTCTTTTTTTTTTGATCAACATGATTTAAGTGTGCTGCAAAAGTTTAACTATAGGTTCAAGTGTGCTGTGAGATTTAAAAAGGTTGAAAAGCACTGATTTACAAGATTCTTTAAAAAAGCAAATTGCAAATCATGGCTCAGTACCTGTGGCTCAAGCAGCTAAGTCGCCAGCCACATACGCCTGAGCTGGCGGGTTCAAATCCAACCC
>NW_003852515.1:1974015-1975214 GCF_000181295.1 Otolemur garnettii | reverse complement strand
TGGCTGGCGCCTTAGCCGGTTGAGCTATAGGCGCCGAGCTCCGGCTATTTTCTTGTTGCAGTTTGGCCAGGGCCGGGTTCAAACCCACCCCCTTCAGTATATGGGGCCGGCGCCCTACCCACTGAACCACAGGCAATGCCCTGTCCCCATTTTTTTTTTATTTGTACATATTCATGGAGTGCAGTACAATTTTGTTACATTAACGTGCTTCAGTTTGGGGAAGTCAGGGCAGTCCCAACCTCCCCCTCACCCCTGCTGCATTGTCCAGAATTCCACACTCTGTTTCCATGTGTGAACATGATGTAGTTCCTACTTATCAGTGAGAACATAAGGATCTGTTTGTCTGTGTCTGAGTTGTTTCATTTAAGATAAGGGCCTCAGCTTGGTGCCCGAGGCTCTGTCTCAAAAAAAAAAGATAAGGGCCTCCGTCCATGTTGCTGCATAACATATGATTTAATTCTTTTTTACAGCTGAATGTTATTCCACTGTGTGTATATACCACATTAATTTTTTATCTTTTAAGTTTCAGATTAAGATGAGGTTACAAACAATTAGGTTACATTGTTTGAGTTTGTTAGGTGAAGTCGCTGTTGTGGTTGTGCCCCTCACCCAGGAGGTGTGCCATGTCCCCTCACATTGTGCCTGTTAGGTGAGAGCACGCCAATCCCTCCTTTCCTCTCCTCCTATCTCCTCCCTGTTCCCCAACTTGAATTAATTTTTTCTCTTGTGATATATCACATTTTTTATCTGGTCCTCCACCAATGGGCACTTAGGTTGATTCCATATTTTTGCTATTGTAAATAATGCTTCTATAAATATGCAAATGCAGGTCCCTTTTATATATATATTGATTTTTTTCCTTTGGGTGGGTACCCAGAAGTGGGATTGCTAGATTATATGGTAGTTAATAGTTTTAATTCTTTGAAAAATCTCTATACTTTTTTTGGTTTTGTTTTGTTTTGTTTTTTGAGACAGAATCTCACTTTGTTGCCCATGGTAGAGTTCTGTGGTATCATAGCTCATAGCAACCTCAAACTCTTGGGTTCAAGCAATCCTCTTGCCTCAACCTCCCAAGTAGCTCGGACTACAGACCCCTGCCACAAGGCCCAGTTATTTTTTTAAGACGAGGTCTCACTCTTGCTCAGGCTGGTCTCCAACTCCTGAGCTCAGGCAATCTACCCACCTCAGCCTCCCAGAGT
>NW_003852515.1:1972744-1973657 GCF_000181295.1 Otolemur garnettii | reverse complement strand
AGTAACTGGGACTACAGGCACGCACCACAATGCCCGGCTATTTTTTGTTTGCAGTTTGGCGGGGCTGGGTTTGAACCTGCCACCCTCAGTATATGGGGCTGGCACCCTATCCACTGAGCCACAGGTACTGCCCCTCAGGGTGGTTTTAATTTGTATTTCTCTAATGATTAGTGATGTTGAATACTTTTTCATATGATTCTTGGCTATTTGTCTTCTATTGAAAAATGTCTATTTATGTCCTTTGCCCATCTTTTAATGGCTTGTTGTTGTTATTCCTGAGATGTTTGAGTTCCTTGTAAATTCTGGGCATTAGTCCTTTTTAGGACGTATAGTTTGCAGATATTTTTTCCCATTCAGTAGGTTCCCTGTTCACTCTGTTAGTTATTTCTTTTGCTGTGCAGAACCTTTGTACTTTAATTAAATCCCATGTGTTTATTTTTGTTTTTGTCACCTGTGCTTTTTAGGTCTTAGTCATGAATTCTTTGTCTAGACCAATGTCTGGAAGCGATTTCCCAAGGTTTTCCTTTATATTTTTATGGTTTCAGGTTTTACATTCAAATGTGTAGTCCATGTTTTGTACATTTTCTGTAATGTTGAGAGACGGGGTCCAGTTTCATTCTTCTGCATATGGTTATCCAATTTCTCCAGCACCATTTATAGAAAAAGATGTCCTTTCCCCAGTGTATGTCCTTGTCAATTTTGTCAAAGATCAGTTGGCTGTGAGTATGTGATTTTATTTTTGGGAAATGACCATATTTCTTAAAGCAATGTATAGGTTCAAGGCAATCCCTATCAAAATACCAATGTAATTTTTCACAGAATTAGCAAAAGCAATTCTAAAGTTCATATGGAACAACAACAAAAAAGCCTGAACAGTCAAAACAATCTTGAGCAAAAAATACAAATCTGGAGC
>NW_003852515.1:1960643-1971921 GCF_000181295.1 Otolemur garnettii | reverse complement strand
CCCTTCCCTTCCCTTCCCTTCCCTTCCCTTCCCTTCCCTTCCCTTCCTTTCCCTTCCCTTCCTTTCCCTTCCCTTTTCATTTTGTTTCCTTTCTTTTCTTTCTTTCTCCCCCCACCCCCATCTTTCCTTCTTAGACAAAGTCTTACTCTGTGGCCCTTTGTAGAGTGATGTGGCAGCAACCTCAAACTCTTGGGCTCAAGAGATCTTCTTGCCTCAGCCTCCTAAGTAGCTGGGACTACAGGAGCCCACCACAACACCTGGCTATTTTTTTCTGTTTTTAGGAGAGACAGGGTCTTGCTCTTGCTCAGGCTGGTCTTGAACTCCTGAACTCAATGGATCCACCCACCTCAGCCTCCCAGAGTGCTAGAATGACAGGTGTGAGCCACTGCACCTGGTCTTATTTGCCTTTTTTCACTCTCACTTTCTCACACGCATACAGTGGCATTTTCCAGGCAACAGGATGTGTGATAATCAACTTAACTAAATGGAGAAGCAAACAGAAGAATTCAGGTTTTCAATTAAAACAGCCATTGAAGATATTTGCTAAAATGTAAAACAATACTATTCTCCTTACCATTATCTTCTGTTATTTTTCATAGAAATATGTTTTTTAGATTGACAGTAAAAAGTTTATTACTATAATTTAAAGATGAAATGAGCATAAGTATTTCACAAAGTCCTCAGTTTTAATTTCCAGTACAGCAAGTACTGATAGATGTGCCTCACATAAATACACGCTCTTGGAGTCCTCGGTGCTTTCCAAGAGTGTCAAGGGGTCTTGGGACTAAAAATATGAGAGCCGTATCTGCAGAGGGATGGCCTCAGCCCAGGTTGCAAAAAACTGGGACAGAAACCACTTGCACCTCGTAGATTGCAGTATAGTGGGGTTTAATTTTCAAGGTTCAGGTGTCAAGAGTTCATGAGGGGCCATGATCTATACTGAGCATTGATTGTTCTCTGGTAACAGAGGCTACTTCCTTAGGCCAGTGAATGGAACTAGCGTGAGGCTGGCTGTGGACACCCTAGTGGGGTTTGTTCTGGCGTGGGCTTGCATTTCACGGGGAGCATCAACTGCTATAAGTCTCTTCTTCCTGGGGGGTATCCAAATTCTCAGGATGTTCGCCTATCTTGGTTGGGGCTTCTATAATAAAATTATAAAATTGAGGCAATGCAAGAATCTGACAGAAAACACAAAGGATTGAGAGTTTCGTGTGAGTCGGGTGAAGAGGGAATAGAGATGGGGAGTTCCAGAGACAAAGAGAAAGATTGGGAGGAACAACAGAGTGGGGAGACCTTGTGGACCCAAGGTTCTTTTTGGAGTCTTAGATGGGATCCAATGCAGGTTCTGAGTCACGGTAGCAACCTAACAAAAACAGCATTTTAACATTTTCTATGTTACAGTAGATAGTTCACAATTTACAAGGTCCTTTTACATAACATTCCTTTTGATATCTGTACTGATATTTCTTTCCGCAAATAAACTTAGGCTCCGGAGGCAAGGTGGTGTGTGGCTGGGGTTACAGGGTAGAGACTTTCAGACCAGTGCTTGTCCTCACAGACCTCTGTCATCTGTCAGCATGGAGCTCTGTACGAGGAATCAACTCACATAAACCATCAGTGTTCCCCAAAGGATCATATCATAGAGGGCAGGGCAGGGGACAGTGTTTCTTGGGCAAGGCAATGGGGCTGAAAAGAAAAAAGTCAATACTAATTATGTGACTTCAGCTATAGGACTCATCCCCTACTATTGAAATGGGCCAAGATTTTCTCAGATGTTTGGGGCACTAACTTACAGGCAACATCGCTCTGCAGGAACACTGACCGTGTTTGAATTCTTACTAGCCCTGTGCTCCTGGGCATGCATCTTTCTTTCTCTGTCTTGGTTTCCTCATCTATAAAATGGGAATGATAATATAAGCTAAGATGATAAGGTCTTTGAATTGTTATATGAATAAAAGAGATAGGCAAATAAAACTCTGGAAAGAGGGTGTGACATTCAGTTAACATCAGTAAGTGTTTGCTTTTATAGTGACTTGAAGTGGTCCTGGCAGACAGTTTCTGAGCCCTGTGCGTCATACAGCTTTCTACTAACGAGTCTTCTAGACCCTCCACAGACATCTGGCAAGTGGGCAGCACCACCTCACACAGACAGGGAGGCCCACCCTGGGCTGCCCCGGAGCACACTTCTTTCCCCTGGCCCGTGCTTCAGTTCCCTGGCTCCCAGCTGGCTCACCACTTGTTCTGTAAAAGAGCCCCAAGTTCTGTAAGCGACCTCAAATGCTGAAGAAACCCAGAAACCAAAAAAGGAGACAGACAAATACAGTTTGTTGGTATTTATTAGGGAGATTTACAGACAAAAGTGTGGCCTTGGACGGCCTCAAGGCAGGTAGACAGGCATACCATGACCCCCCCAGACCCAGGCTCATATCTGGGGGGTATCATGCGTGCTCTGGGAGGAATGTGTAGGTGGTGGAGAGGAAGCTGGTGGCGTTACCGTGCCCCAGCATCAAGCCTTGTTTTGGAGGTAAAGTGAAATGTAGTGAATGAATTTCCTACATAAGGAGTAATACATCAACTAGACATTATGTATTTGGAGTTGTTCCCAGACTCGGGGTTAGTCAGGAAGATTAGTATTTAAAAATAAAGTCACTCTTGTTCTCACAAACCCTCATCAATTCCCCACTCCTCCTGCTGTATTAGGAGCAGACAATTGGGGCTGACCAGACAAATGAAGGACACGACTAGAGGCCCAGGAACAAGGAAGCAGTGACACCAGCCTGAGAGCCAGGCATTAGGTGATGATCCTGCCGGCCTAAGCACAAGCTTCCCAGGCTGCTGCACCTGACTGACTAGGTCGCAGTGAAAATTGAACATCCAGAGAATCACAAAAGGATGCTTACAAATTTAAAAATTCTGTCGGCCACTAATATAAGTTGTGTTTTTTTGAGACAGAGTTTCATTCTGTTGCCCAGTTTGGAGTGCCGTGGTGTCATCATAGCTCACTGTGCAACTTCAAACTCCTGGGCCTCAGCAATCCTGCTGCCTCAGCCTCCCTAGTAGCTGGACTACAGGCACCACCACCACACCCAGCTAATTCTTTCTATTTTTGGTAGAGATGGAGTCTTGTTCTTGTTCATGCACCTATAAATAGTAAGTTCTGAGAAGAGGCTGATGGCTGGGGGAATGTAAACTAAGTCTTCATATTGAGGAGCTGAAAGATAATGTCTAAGAACCTGCTCATTAAGACTGAATGGGGCTGCTCAATGACTAGGAAATGTGACCTGGTTTGTCAGATAAGTTTGAAATTCAGCAGGCACAGTTGGAAAGTTTAGTTTGCCCGCTGGTATGCCTGGGAAGGGATTGCAGGGAACCAATTGATGAATCAGATGACCACACAAAAATACAACCATTTTCCATGCCTAGGACAGTTAAACAGTTGCAATGTTCCTGGGTCCTTTGGGGTATTGATGGGCTTTTATTCAACATTTAGCTCAGAGGTTATCATGGAGGAGGATTGTTTGAAAGCAAGGCTGCTCATGCAGTGAAGAGCTAAAGCCTTTGGCGGAATTATTGAATATAACAGAAACTTTTAACCAGCTGCCCCGAGAAAGCTTAGTCGTGTGGATGATGTGGTTGTGGGATGTCAGTGGGGAGGGCATTTTCCTAGCAGGGAGTAAAGTTTAAACAATGAGACCAGGTGCCCCCCAGCAGGGGCAGGTCCACTGCTAACCCTCTCGGCTCCCTGTGGAAGAAGCCGCAGCTGATCTCGGAGAGA
This sequence comes from Otolemur garnettii, assembly GCF_000181295.1. Classification (NCBI taxonomy): domain Eukaryota; kingdom Metazoa; phylum Chordata; class Mammalia; order Primates; family Galagidae; genus Otolemur; species Otolemur garnettii. The sequence goes on along the minus strand of NW_003852515.1, from coordinate 1,968,146 downwards.
CTGAAAAGAGAAGAGATAAGATCTACTGGTCACTGAAGCAAAAGAACAAAAAGAAATGAACTTCTCTGGACCCAAACCAGGAGGTTGAAAAGGTCCAGTGAAGACTTCTAGGAAACAAGCTGACAGCAGTAGCTCAGCGGGTTACAGCACAGCATAGGCCTTGCCGCCTGGGGCTGACTTAAAAAAAAAAGAGAGAGAGCGAGTTCTAGGAAACGAATATGGTATGATCTGGTTTTAGCTGGAGTAGACAAAGGGAAAATAAATTGGCAACTCAAGGCCACACTGGGGTGGCTGGAAAGACTTGACTTCTGATCAGCAGTTTAGACACACCCCCCCCCGCCCCCCCGTGTCTCACCACGAGAAGGGTAAGGAGCAGAAGAAACTCCATGTGACAGACCCCATCTTGGCATCCCAGTGATAGAGGATTCTACCACTCAGGGCTGGACAGGGAGGCCCCCCATTCTCTAGGCCAGTGGTTCTCAACCTTCCTAATGCTGCGACCCTTTAATACAGTTAGTCACTTTGTGGTGACCCCCCAATCATAAAATTATTTTCATTGCTACTTCATGAAGAAGTGATTTTATGTTTGGGGGTCACAAAAATAATTTTATGGAACCACCGCTAGGCCCAGGTAAGCTCAGAAATCAGACCCCCATTTCCAGGCACTAACAGACTGCCTTTTTCAGGACACACCCTCTGGGCTCTACTAAGATCAGGCAGCTCCGAGATGTTTTTTGGGGGGTAGTTAATCCCTTCTCAGAGACAAAAACTATAAAGGACCTGATAACCTTGCCCTCGTGGAGGGGAAGCTACATTCATTCATTGTTAATGTACTCATTAACTTTGAAAAGATGTTTTTCCACCTACCAAGTCCTGGCTGAGAGTTATTCTTTTTTTTTTTTTTTTTTTGTAGAGAAACTTTGTCACCCTCGGTAGAGTGCCATGGCGTCACACCACTTACAGCAACCTCCAACTCCTAGGCATAGGTGATTGATTCTCTTGCCTCAGCCTCCTAGGTAGCTGGAACTACAGGCACCCACCACAACACCCAGCTATTTTTTTTGTTGCAGTTTGGGGCCGGGGTTTGAACCCACCACTCTCGGTATATGGGGCTGGCGTCCTACCCACTGAGCCACAGGCACCGCCCCCAAGTGTCATTCTTAAGACCTAATATCCCTAGATAAAGAGCCCACGTAGAGACTCCTGTTAGTTCTTTCCCCCTTCCAGAAGCTCTGGTGCTTTTTACTTCTGTATTCCTTTCTGTCTAATTCTTTGAATCGTTGACACCAAGGACCTAATGAGGAAGAAATTCTGGTATCACCACAAGTGGACTCCTCCCCAGCTTTGCGATGGGTGCAGCCAACCCTGCCTCCACACACGAGCAACTGGGGGCAGCCAAAGACCTCGTGTGGAGTTCACTATTCAAATCTAAAACATAAGCAGCGGACCTCAGCTTTAGTAGACCCAGGTGCAGAGTATACCTTAATTCAAGGATATCCAGAGTGACACCCTGCTCAGTGGACACCTGATTATGGGGAGTGAACAATCCGAGTGAAATAAAATCTTCTCTTTCTGGTACTGGGCAGGGTCTCCCCACCTGCTACACTGTCTTTATCTCACCTCTTCCAGAAAATACCATGGCTATGGATGTCCTGTTAGGATACACGTTACAAACCTCCGTGGGGGAATTCCACCTAAGAGTTTGGATGGTAGAGGCTATTTTATTTTAAGAGGGGAAGCAAAATGGAAACCTGCACATACCTTCCTCCCCCATGGCACGTGGTTCCTGTGAAACAACACTGTCTTCCTGGTAGGATAGAAGAAAGCACAGCCACCATGCAGGATCAGTGCAGGGTCCCTTCCATAGTCCTGTGTGGCCAGCAAGACAAACTGATGGCATCTGGCGAATGACAGTGGACACCAGGAACTAAATAAGGCAGTTCCCAAGATACGTGCTGTTGTGCCCTGTGTAACTCATATGATAGAACAAACAATACACAACACAGACACTCAGTATTCTGCATTAGATTTGCTAATGTCTCTTTCAGCATCACTTTGTACCCTGTCTTGCAGGACCAATTTGCTTTTACTTGGAACAATTAGCAGTGGACATTCCAAGTGCTGCCCCAGGGCTACTTACAGAGCCTACCGTCATCATGGTGTGATTGCGAGAGAGCTAACTTTATGTCCACCACCGCCTGCTGCTAAATGGTTTCACCACTTCCGAATCTTGTCATCACTGTGGCAACACTGCCGTGCCTTCTGCACCCTTCTCCAACCCACACAAGACACAGGGCCCAGGGTCAGCTGTCAAGCTCCTAGGGGTCAGTTGGTTGGGTGAGACATGCCTTACTGCAGGTGCATTGACAAGATACAACCATTTCCGATGCCTGAGACAGTGGAACAGTTGTAATGTTTCCTGGGTTTTTTGGGGTATTGGTGGGCTTTTATTCCACATTCAGCTCAATGTTTACTTCCCCAACTAGTAAGGAAGGCACTCAACTGATTCTGGGATAAAGAACAAGAAGAAGCACTTGAAAAGCCTAAAATATTAATAGCCCAGGCACAAGCCTCAGATCCCCCACTAAGGACACCAGTGTCTTTAAAGCTAATCACACACCCTGAGGCGACTGGGCTCTCTGGCAAGTCCTGCATGGGAAAGCAGTTCTCCTAGGATTATGGTTATAATTGAGGGAAAGTCCTGAAACCTGCTACTTCCTTCTGAACAGGAGGTCCTGGGGGTACACAGGCCTTGCAGCAAATGGAACCAGTAATGACTGCTTTGCCAGTAATAGCAGAAACAGGTCTCCCTATCACCGGGTGGATAGGAGGGTTGATCGCCAGGCCTGCCTCGGCTGCTGCCCAGCCCTCCACTCTACAAAAGTGTCCTATATGCCTGCAATATGCACTGCGCTCTCCACAAGTGCCCTGGGAATGGACTGGCACTGTCTCAGACCAGCACACTATGACTCAGTGCTGCCTCTACTGTATATTGTGGAGACCTCACCCCCACCCCAGTACCTCTCACAGTACATGAAGGCACAGCCCCTATTCCTGAAAATGCTTGGTCCTCAGATGGCTCGGACCAAGGTAATGCCTATGTATGGATGACATTAGCTGTATAAGCACTGATGGTGCCCTCTGGCTTGAGATGGGAATAAAACAAAGTAGCCAATGGGCAGTTGCATGGCTGGTTTGTACCCTTGAGTCCTGGCCTGTCATTCTCTCTACAGACAGTGGGGGCAGTATCTACAGGTCTTACAGCTTGGACCAGAGATTTCTGGCAGTGGACAGATGTTTGGGAGAGGCTACAAGAATCCACCATGAGCATAACTGTGTACCATGTTTCAGAGCACCAGTTAGATTCCGCCCCCTACTGACATGAACCCTGAGACTGTAGAAATAATTAGATCCCTGGCTCCCCAGCTGTGATCTGAGGCAGCTGATTTGGTACAGGAACATGGTGGGGACTGCAGTGCTTGAGTGGAGTGGCAGCCAGGAAAAGGGAGTGAGCCTGCCCCTCCACCATGCAGATTTGGGGTGGCAGTAAGACTGCTCAGTTTGCTTCTACCTGTGTCCCCACTATGTCCCACATATATAAGACAGCCGTCCCTGTGAGAGACTGGCAGATAGACTACATTGGACCCCTGCCAGTAATCTTGGGACAAAAGTATGCACTCATGAGTAGATATTGCCAGGGATTGTTGCAGGCCCTCCCAAAGGACAAACCAAACAGTTATCACGATGGGATTGGGACAAGTTAGTGTCATGTGTAGATTCCCTCAATGCTGTGACTAAGTTTTGTATTTTACTGGACATTATGTCCAAGATTGGGCACTTAAGAGGACAAAGCTTGGAGATTTCATTTAGGATATAACCCCCAAGAGGCAGGGTTGATTAAAAAAAGACATTTTAAAGATACAACTGTGAGCTTTTTTACAATCCAATACCTTGCATGGGTGGGCTAAGATTTTGCCTCAAGCCATTAAAAACTTTAATTTGGTTAAAACAAATGCAGGAGCTGGCACCATACCAACAACTTGGGACCACCATAGAAGAGGGGTCATTAACCATAGTTATTTTAAAGAAAAAGCTCAACCAGACATATTCCTAAAAGAGCTGATAAAAGGCCAATGGAAAATGTTATTTAGACCTCCCGAAGACCTTTAACCTTTAACCAGGGGACATTTAAATGGCGATTGGACTGGAAACTTCTCCCTGGTTGGATAGGCTATTTCTTGCCACAGAGGGAGGAATTCTCTGGCCAGCTAAAGCAGTCTCTGTTAATCCCGTTGGAGTCTGGGCCAAAATGCTCCACATACCAGTACAATGGAACACGGCTCCTTTCAAAGGACATTCTGGTTGGCCTTTTGTGTTTTATTTTTGTTTTGGATTTTTTTGTTGTTGTTGCCTTTTATTTATTTAGTTTGTTTGTTTTTGGGTTTGTTGTTGCTAGGACATGAGGGGAGTGGCATGATCATAGCTCACATGGCAATCTCACATTCCTGGGTTCAAATGATCCTCCTGTCTCAGCCTATAGGCACCTGCCACAGCACCTGGTTAATTTTTTAATTTTTTATAGATATGAGGGTCCCAATATGTTGCTTAGTCTGGTCTTAAACTTCTGACCTCAAGCAATCTTCCTGCCTTGGCCTCCCAAAGTGCGAGGGATACGGATGTAAGCCACAGCACCCCACCCTTGATTGGCTTTTGGACGTGGTCTTTTGTTGCCCTATAACCTTACAAAAAATACTGGCACCTTTGCCCATTGGGCAGCATGTTTGGTGTGTACCCTGACCCATAATCCTCTGCTGCCTGTGTCCTAATGAGCAGGATGAAGCTATCGCCTTCATGCTGCTTGAGAAGAAAGAGCTGCCTGGCCACGTGCCTGCTAAACTGTAGTCTTCTGCTCCTGCTGCTCTGCCCTCCAGAAGGAGGCGTGAACTCTTCCCACATTGGCCTCATTAGGCCAACAGCTTAGCTTGGGAAAGGAGGCCTGCTGAGTTCATGGTTTGTTACTGTTTCTAACGCCTCTGGTCTGTCTTGGTGGCATCGGCTGTGCAGAGAAGTGACGGGCACCATTTACAAGGGCTGTTTTCTAAATAATTCTGACAACATGCCTTTAGTCTCTTTTCCTAGTGGTTTTGTTCTGTAGGAAAAGAAATTATTAATTTTTGGTCTTGTCCTTGTCATAGGTATCAACCACTTCTCCTTGTTTATATTGCTGTTGTGGCCTTTTTTGACATCAGAACAATAAATTTGTACAGCACCTGGCAACAGATGCCCCCCTCTAAAAGCTTAGGGACAGTTGCAGAAGAGGGGTGTGTGTGAGTTAAGAGCCTGATGAGAGGGGTGGAGTGTGGGGACAAGAGTGACTTTATTTTAAATGCTAAACTGCCTGACAAACCCTGAGTCTGGGAATGCCTCTAAAATGTCTAGTTGATGTATTACCCTTTATGTAGAAGACCTATCCACTAGGTTTCACCTTTCCTCCAAACAAGCCTTGACGGTGGGGCATGGTGACGCCACCAGCATTCGCTCCATCACTTACACATTCTTTCCGGAGTGCACATGCTTTTTCCCCAGATATAAGCCTGGGTCTGTGGGTGTCCCCGTGTGCAGATCTATTTGTCTTGTGGCTGCCCAAGGCCACATTTCTGTCTGTAAATCCCCCTAATAAATCATCCTACTCCAACAAACTGAATTTGTCTGCCTCTTCCGTTGGCTTCTTGGCTTCTTTGACATTTGGGGGTCGCTTTACACATGCAACTCTTCCATAGAATGGAGTTTCCCCTGTGTTGTCTATTTTCAAGTGGGACTTCTGACTCAGAGCTCTGGGTAAGGCAGGCAAGATGAAGGCTGTCAGGCTACAGGGGCCCCAGATAAGAACTTACAGAAGGCCACATCCTTAGTGCCAATCTGTAAACCAGAGTCTTAGTTCTCTTTGAAAAAAATGATGTTTTTTGAGACAGGTTGTCACTGTTGTTCAGGCTGGAGTGCAGTAACATCATCATAGCTCATAGCAACCTCAAACTCCTGAGCTCAAATGATCCTCCTGCCTCAACCTTCAAAGTAGCTGGGACTACACGCCTACTCCACTATGCCTGGCTAATTTTTCTTTTCTTTTCTTTCTCTTTCTCTCTCTCTCTCTTTTTTTAGTAGTGACAGGCTCTTGCTCAGGCTATTCTCCAATTCCTGAGCTCAAATGATCCTCCCAGCTTGGTCTCCCACAGTGCTAGAATTATAGGTGTGAGCCACCAGGCTCGGCCTTCCTTTGACTATTTTGTTCTGGCTCCTGGGGTTTTATTTTGTTTTGCCTGTGACTTAATGCTGCCTGCCTGCTCTTTGGGCAGGATCAGGGACGATGTTGCTAACAAGGTGTGTATCTGTATGTAGATATTTTTGTACTCTTTCTCTTTTCAACCCAATTCTTTCTTCTGCCTTGTGTTCAGGTGCTGACTCCTAGCCTAGAAACTTTCTAGGGTTTTATTACATAGATCAGCTCCCACCATCTCTTCAACAGCCACAGAAAATTCTAGAAAGTGTTTTCTCTTTGGGCTTCATTAGTCAAGTCACTCCAGTCTGTCCTGCTCTTCCAAACATGTGTAAATCTCTTTATTTTATTGGAGTGGTAGAGATTGGTAGCTGACACCAGTATTTATATTACCCTGCCTCCTTAATAACAAAACCTTTATATTTTTGGACATGGCAGGTTAATAACATTCCTCAAGCTTCCTTGCAGAGGGGTGGCCAGTGAGATATAAGTGGAAGTTGTTGGGACAGACTGCCAAATAAACTCTTAAAAGAAGAGTTGTTTCTTTTCTTTTTTATTTCAGATTAATAGGAGGGTACATTTAGGTTACAATGTTTGCATTTGTTAGTTGAGGTCCCTGTTGCAGTTGTGTCACCACAGCCAGGAGGTGTGCCATATAGTCTTAGGTTGTGCCCGTTAAGGGGGGGGCACACTAATCCCCCTGCCTCCTTCTCTGTCTTTCCTCCCGTCCTCGCCCTCCCCCCAACTTGAATTGAATTGAGTTTTTTCTTGTGTGGGTGAGTACTAGATCATCTGCTTGCTTCATATTAGTATTGAGTACATTGGATACTTGCTTTTCCATTCTTGTGGTACTTTACTAAGAAAAATGTGTTTCTACTCCATCCAGGTTAATACAAAAGATGTACAGTATCATTTTTTTATGGCTGAATAGTATTCATGGTATACATATACCACAGTCTATTAATTCATTCCTGGGTTGGTGGGCATTTAGGTTATTTCCACATCTTGGTGATTTTAAAGTGAGCTGCAAGAAACAATCTAGTGGCTCGGTGCCTGTGGCTCAAGCAGCTAGGGCGCCAACCACATCCACCTAAGGTGGTGGGTTCGAATCCCCAGCCCAGGCCTGCCAAACCACAATGATGGCTGCAACCAAAAAATGGCCAGGCGTTGTGGCGGGCGCCTGTGGTCCCAGCTACTTGGGAGGCAGAGGCAGGAGACTCGCTTGAGCC
>NW_003852515.1:1957991-1959629 GCF_000181295.1 Otolemur garnettii | reverse complement strand
GTTTATATAGGTGTTGGTCTATGGTCTATTTCTGGGTTCTTCTTTCTCTTAAATTTATCTGCTCTTTTATTGCAATATCTATAGTATACTGTCTGGATTACAGTAGGTGTATAGTATAAGAAATAGTTTTTTAATTTTATTTCTTTTTTTATTCTTTTTTTTTTTTTTTGAGTTTTTTTTTTTTTTTTGAGTCTCAGTCTGTTGTCTAGGGTAGAGTGCCATGGCATCATCACAGCTCATTATCTGGGCTCAAATGATCTTCAGCGTCTCAAGTAGCTGGGACGAGAGACTGCCTGTAACCACACCTGGCTAATTTTTAAATTTTTTATAGAGATGAGGTTTTGCTTTTGTTCAGGCTGGTCTCCAACTCCTGACCTCAAGTGATCCTCCCATCTTGGCCTCCCAGAGTACTGGGATTACAGGCATGAGCCACTGATCCTGGCCTGAGATTTTTCTGTTACTCTGAATTTAAATTCTCTGGGGGAGAAGATCCTGAGATGAAATTAGCAGTGCAAAATGTTTGTAAAAGGTTATTGTGGAGCAATAGCTACAAAAGATAAAGAGGAAGGACAGGGAAAGCCCCAGATTGCAACGGAGAGCTGACAAAGTATCAGTCCCCCCCATGGGCCCAGAGCGCCCCTGGAAGAGACCCCATAAGGAAGAGTCAGGCTCTAGAGCAATGGTTCTCAACCTGTGGGTTGCCACCCCTTTGGAGGTTGAACGACCCTGTCATAGGGGTGGCCTAAATACATCTGGCATATCAGATATTTACATTACGATTCATAACAGTAGCAGAATTACAGTTATGAAGTAGCAACGAAAATAATTTTATGGTTGGGGGTCACCACAACATGAGGAACTATATTAAAGGGTCTCAGCCTGGCAGTGCCTGTGGCTCAAAGGAGTAAGGCGCTGGCCCCATATACCGGAGGTGGTGGGTTCAAACCCGCCTCTGGCCAAAAACGGCAAAAAAAAAAAAAAAAAAAAAAAAGGGTCTCAGCATTGGAAGGTTGAGAACCACTGCTCTAGAGTCTCTGCTTGGGGGGCCTTCCCCACGAGCCTTCCACTGGCGAGAGTGTGCGGCTCCATCCCTCTAGTGGATGATGCCTTCTCAGTTGACCTCTTCCAACTCCGAGCAGATGCTGTGTGAGTAGCAGAATAACTGTAGCCTCTTCCCACATGGGCGTCTGGCCCTGTGGACAGTCCTCTGAAGGGGGGTCCTCTGGGGCTTCCGCCTCTACCTCCCATGTGCCCATTTGGATCATAGAAACCCAGAGTATCTGACACATCCTGGGAGATGTGTGTGTGCATGATTTCCTCATCTGTTGCCCTAAGTGCCTAAAATGAGACTGTCTGTTATTTATTTATTTTTTTTTGAGACAGAGTCTCACTATGTCACCCTCGGTCGAGTGCCATAGCATCACAGCTCACATCAACCTCAAACGCTTGGGCTTAAGTGATTCTCTTGCCTCATCCTCCCAAGCAGTTGGGACTACAGGCACCCACCACAGTTTCTGGCTATTTTTTTTGGTTGTAGTTGTCATTGTTATTTTGTTTGAGACAGAGCCTCAAGTTGTTGCCTTGGGTAGAGTGCCGTGACATCACAGCTCACATCAACCACCAACTCCTGGGCTCAAG
>NW_003852515.1:1947434-1957642 GCF_000181295.1 Otolemur garnettii | reverse complement strand
ATTTTGTTTACAGGCTGGGGGAAAGATATCGTGTACAATGGAGTTGAAAGCAGAGAAGGGAGACAAAGTCTCCTTCCTGGCTGTACCCTCCTGAGTCCCGCAGTCTTAATAATCTAGTGTCATATGTCATAGGTAGATACACACACCCCCTCTAAAGAATCCTGGAGGACTCCACATCAGGGTGCTAACACAGGTTAGTAAGTGGCTGATATTATAGGTATGTTTATTTATTCCTTATTTCTACTTTCTAATTTCACTATAATAAACATGTATCATTTCATTATTAGAAACGTAAACCATGAAAGTTAATTTTACTTGAAAAACTTGGGCCTGGGTCTTCTTGCCTCCCTAGCCCATGGCCCTCATGACCAGGGCTGCCCTGCTCAGCTCCTCTCTACAGCACAGGGGGATCCAGTCCACACACTTGCTGCTGGCCTCACCTAAGCCCTCCACAGGCAGTCTCTCAGTCCTTGCTGTTGAATTTCGCCCCACACACTCCTGGCAAGGCAAGTATGACTGCTGGGGCTTGGACCTGGGATGCTGATGTTTGGCAATGTCTCATGAGCACACCGGAGGGATAGTAAGTTCCTGATGGGAGGAACATAGGCCTGAACAAGAGCAGGACTAATCTGGCCCGGAAGAGGGCATTTTGAGAACAGATCACCAAAGTCTAGCTTAGAGAGAAATCTCTCTCCTAGCAGAATGAGGCATGGTAGTGCAGCCGAGCCCAGACTTGAGCAGAAGGAAAGGGAGGCCGTGGGAGCACAGGTCCAGAGGGCAGTGATAGCACTGGGGAGGGTAGGTGAGGAGCAGTGGTCAGGGTACACGATGCCAGGGTAAATATTCACATCCCGGATCAAAGGCAGGAGGCTCCTTAAACTTCCTGTCACATGTCACCAAGTGGTGCTCCAAAAGTCTTAAGCCAGATGACAGCACCGCCCTACCTTGTGCGGTATAAGCATAGCTGTTTTCTCATAAGCATTCCCTCATGGCCTCTTATCGTTTTTATTGATTTGTCTTCATTTAATACACATAGAGGTGTATCTTCCATTAAAAAATTGTTGCATTCCTTATTAAATTCCTCAGAGGCTGTGCGTTTTCTTTCTGCTGATGTACTTGGCCAATAAGCATGTAAACCTACCACAAGCATGCTCTACTTGTGTAATCAACCAAAATAAACAATGAAAACAGGAATCACTGCCTAGGAATTAGACATGGAGATGGGTACCAGGGGTATAGACTCGGTATGGCTGGGAAGATTAGACAGGTATGTTAAAAGGATTAAAGTAATCAAAGGCAGCATTTACAAAATGCTGAGGGAGTGCCCAGAACTCAAGTGCTGAGGGGTTTCTCTGCAGGGAGAGGTCAAGACTAACACAGAGGAGAAGAAAAGATCAATTTATCACCGTCATTTAAAAATTCGCCCTTTGTATAGTGGGATGTGTCTTGTGAGGGGAGTTCTGATTGGGAGCTTTATTCTCAGTGAACTTGAAGAAGATGAGGTCTTGGAGAGGAAGGGCAGAGGCAGCAGAGAGAATGATGGGAGAAAATGTCAGAATGCAGGTGGTCGGGTAGTTGAGTTGGTTGAGTGGATTGTGCCTCCCTGGGTTGCCTCAGGCAGCATCTGCTCCAACAGGTGTACTGGTCTGGGTTCTTTAGCAACTACTTTAGTAGAATGGAGCCAGAGAGAAAGCTTCTATCACAAGGATCCAAAGGGATTGTGTTGTACAAGCATCGCATTGTTTTATACCCTTTCCACATGGAGCAGATCTTTAAAAGCCCATTTCTCTGACAATGGTTGTAAAAGGGGCAATGTCTTTTGCAGCAGAATCATTCATTCTCTCATTCATCAGCTGCCGATTGTGCTCTAAGTGTCACCTTGTTTTAGGTGCTCCTGAAGTGGCACTTGTTTCTTTCTTGCAACAAACATGGTAAAGTCTTCCTTGGAATCTCAAACTGTGACCAAAAAAAAAGAGGCAGCAGTTTTATAAACACAGATCTGCCAGGTTTTCAGAGATTCTAAATTTTGCCAAACAGGTCAGGGTTAATGGTTCTCTCTTGCAGCCCTTGAGATAACCGAGGGCCCCTCACTGCCCCCAGCGCTGAGTGTTCAGTTCCAAAGCCCCTCTTCTTACTTCCCGGCTCTGCTTAGGCGTGTCCGCTGGAAGCCATGGAGAGGAAGAGAGAAACCTCAGAAAGTCAGAGCAGCGTCAACAGTCCTGACTGGCTGCTCCACCCTGTAAAGTTCACGGAGCGGAGAGAACAGGCAAAGTTTTGGAAAGGAGAGGGATCATGACAAACAAGAGCAGGAGGTGGGGAAAGGATGGCAGAGGAGGAGGGAGGGCAGCTATCAGAAAGGGATGCTCAGCAATTGGGAAACAGTCCTGCCTTGTTGCAAAAGAAGGACAGCCTGAATGAGAACAGGAAGGAAACAGAAAACAATAAGCCTGTCAGAGCTGACCGGGCAGTGTGCTCCTGGTATAGATGAGGAAACTGAGGCCAGAGAGGATGTGGAGGAAACTGAGGCCAGAGAGGATGTGGTTTGCCCAAGGGCAGGTTCTTAAGAGGATCATCTGCTTTCTCTCTTCCCCCCACTTCCTCAGCTTCCCTTTGATCAGGAGTGTGGGGCAAGCATGCAACTCACTGGGGATCCTAGGTGTGGTTTGATTTTAATTCCAGATCTAGGAAGGGAAGATCTTTTAAGTGCTGTGGGTGGGGAGGAGGCTGCATCTCTCTGGCAAATACCCTGGAGAATGCAAAGCTGGTTGTTCGAGCTGGGGGCAGAGCGGCAGCATGGCTGTGCAGGTAGATGCTGAAATCCTCCATCAGGCACCAAGAAGACAGCCCCTTTGAAGACGTGCATGTCTGTTCTCCAAGCTTTGCCCTGAGCCTTCTCCTGTGAGCCCTCAGACGTGTGGCTCAGTTACCGCCTCACCCAGGAAGCCCTCCTCGCTGCAGACTGGCTCCCCACTATGTTGCCCACTCACATTTTGAACTCTGTACCTTCCCAGCACTCTTTAGCTGCAAGTCTGGGTTCCAGGCAGCTTCCTCCTCCTAGACCAGAAAGTTCCTGAGCCTGAGGCTTGTTCATGTTTGACTCTGCAAACCTGCCATTGCACACACATGTCCAGTGCATTTGAGTGTGGAACCAGCTGTCACCAGCTCTTTAAGCATTGGATGGAAAAGGGATTTGGTGCTGGAAATGAAAGGTCATTCTAAGAGTAGGTGTGGTGGGAAAGGTAAATATAGCTTAGGCATAAATATAGCTTTCCTGGAGGGGAGGAAAGGGAGTGGGAGAAGAGACAGAGAGTGAGAGTGAGCGTGAGCACAGGGAGAAGGAAGAGGCCTTCCAGCCCGGCCAGGATGTACACGGAGGGGCTGTGGATCATAAAAGCTCAGCCTCAAACTTTCTCCATTCCCTGACTTAGTCTAGTCTTTTAAACCTGGCTCATTTAAAAAGTTCTTTTGTTTCCTTTCCGCTGATACTCTGATCTCTGACATTTGCCAAAAAGAAGTCATGACCCTGGCCTGCTGCTCTACTAAGATTAGAATAGTAATATAAATAGTAATATTATCTATAAATAGATAATAAATATATCAATTGCAACTGTTACTTTTTTCCTTAAAAGTTATTTGTAGAATTAAAAAAACCCCAATGATCGCTGTGGCTCTAACATCATTTTTTGGCTCTTTCAAAATAACATATGCAACTTGATGCAAAAATAGACATGATGACCTATAATCCCAGCTACGCAGAGGCTGAGGCAGGAGGATTGCTTGAGCCCAGACATTTGAGGTTGCTGTGAACTAGACTAATGCCATAGCATTCTAGCCTGGGGAAACAGAGTGAGACTCTATCTCAAAAAAAGAAAAAAAATAGCAGTGATGCATATATGTCTCTGTGTGTGTGGTGAGGAGATTTTTTATTTTTATCATAGTATTTTCTTCTGCTCTGCATTTCTGCCTTTCTGTGCTTTTAATTTGCTGGTGTTCAGCAACACAGTACTGGTCTGGTTTCCTCTGAGTTTCTTTTGTAAGATCAAGTGCTAGTTGGCCCTTGACTCTGTCACCGGCCTGGGGCTATGTTGCCGGAAGCCCCACCCAGAGCTGCCCAGGACATTAACCGCCATCTTTGGCACTTCCCGTGGCTGCTGCCCCATCTGGAGACCTGAACAAAGAGTTTCACTGACATTTTATGAAGTGTCACTGACTTCTCATTTGTCAAAATGTATCCCAGGGAAGTTTGAAAGTGAAAAAAGGCCATGCCCTCTTCTTATCAGGGACCCACAGAAATTATGTGGCCACCTGGGAAGCAAATCAGGCTGAATCCTCCCCGGCTGGTGGGAGGCTTCACAGCTCCTCCTGCCTGTTCTAACTGCCAGTTCTCATCTGGCTTCCCTCTTCCCCTGGGCTTCTCCTCCCTGTGGACAGCCGGCAGCTTCTGTGTACTGAGAGCGCCCTCACCACAGAGACCTAGTCTGGCCCCTGCCTCCTGATAACAATTAGAACATTACTCCCCTGAGCAATGGCTTCCTGCCAGTCCACGCGCCATCAAGACATTCCATTTGTCCCTCTGAATCATTGGCACGAAGACTCCTGGGGATCAATGATCTGGGGGCTCGGTGGGAAGTTTTCTTCACTATTGCCTGCCTTGGTCATCTGTCTGAACCTGGGAGGGAAGAGGACCTTTGCCACCCTGGGGAGCAGCCTTGACATATTCCTGGGATTTTGCTGGCTAGGAACTGAAGTATCTAATTTTTCCCATTAAGGTGATTTCTGCAAGCAGAGGAATTGGGAGGATTGAGTTCTCTATAAATATTTACCATCCATTACTGAAAGGGAGTATGTTAAAGAAACAATGTGGAGAAACTTCAGCTTGAGGTTTCCAGCCTGCTTCAGTCTGGCTTGGGTACACTTTGGTGGGTGTGGAGGGATTATTTATGGCAGTGCGTTCTATGAGCCAATATACCGAAGTCAACAGCCAAGCTGACAAAACATAATTTTCAGTTTTTATTCACTGAGGTGATTACGGAACTCCTCTCATTCATGTGCCTTGGTGAAGGAATGAAAGCAAGGAGTGTGGTTTACCGGGGGAAGGCGGCTGCGCAGAGCTGAGGAGACTGATGGATGAGGCGGTCACAAGCTTTTGGGATAACTTTGCTAGGTTTTTCAGGGCATTGAACATCAATCTTACCTTTTTATAAGAGACAGGACGCCGTCACTCGATAATTGCCCCAGGATTTAGGTAAAATCCAGGATGGGGTGACAATGGAACAGCCGCGAAGGGGAAGGAATAATGTGTCACCTGCACGGTCACCCTTGTGCAAATCTCTCACCTCTGTTGCTTGCAGAGCCTGAGCTGAATGTCTCTCCTCTGAGCAGCTCCCTCAGCCCCTCTGTCCACGTTCCTCACTCATCCCTCTCCAGCACCTCTCTGTGGTTCTGCTTGTAAACTCTCCATGGAGGAGCAGGAATCCACAGAGAAATTGTATATGAACTGCAAAATTTCATTGTATGGCCAGTTGGTCCCAGTGCCCGTGCAATAAGGGCCGCTATATGCTGTAGTGATTAAATTGTGGGCACTAGAGCCGGGTGGTTTAGGTTTCCACCCCAGCTCAACCGTTTGTCATCTGTGTGCCCTTGAGCAAGCTTCTTAATCAATTGAACCTTTTCTTTCCATTTGTAAAATGATGATAATACCTAACCCATATGGTCGTTGTGAAGACCAGCCAGGTAATATATGTAGGGCGCTTGCAACAGTACCTGGCACATAAAAAGTGTTCACACATACAAAGCATTATTATTAATAATAAACTGACGTATATTTCTTGAGTGGGTGGTGGGCGCACGGGTGTTCCTTTTATTAAGCTTTAATCCGTGCATAGATCATATAAATCTTTTTTATGTGCATGACATATTTCACATGCATGAAAATACATGCATTAAAAATAAATGAGTATTTATGAGTTTTGTTGTAGCAGTCATATGTCCCAGGGTTATAAGACAGCAATGAAGTAAATGGTTCAGCCCGTTATTGGGCCATGTACCAAACAACGGGACTGACTACCCACAGGTTCTGATTCTTGGTTCAAAAAAAGAATAGTTACTATGGGAATAGTACTGATTCCCTGGGAACTAATATCTGAGCATGTTTTCATTTTCCCCCTTCTTCTTAGAAGAGCAGAAGGTTCTAGATTCAACAGAGTGACTAGGATTGAGCCACAGTACACTTGTCCTCCCCAGGATGGCCCCCCATCCCAGAGTCCGCATCTGAGTCCCGTCTCAGGTGAGGACTGTTTCAAGTGAACTCCTACTGCGGAGCCTCCTCACCTAGCACACTTCAAATCACTGCAGTTGCTCTCTTCTTTCTCAGCTCTCAGTCTCTTGCCGAGAAAGAGGGAGATGTTGGCAAGGATGATTGTTTAGTTTGCAATATCAGGGGATGGAGCCCAATTCTGGCTGGACAAAAAAGACACAGCTCTTTTTCTTTGATGTAATTTGTAGTGTTCACTGTTGCTCTCAGCTGCCTCTACAGCAGATGGAGGGCCCTGCTGCTCACCCTGCTAGAGCGAGAGGAATGTGTCCTCCAAATCCTGTCGGAATCTGTTACTGTCCTGATAGTCCCTGTCCTGCCTCCCTGTCATGCTGTGGGCCTGAAGCCATTTGCGTACCTGTTTATCTCCACCACTAGGCTGCAGATACTAAAAGAAGAACTCTTATCTTGTTTATCTTTGAATCCCACAGTGACTAGCTCAGTTACTGTTTATTGAGCATGTGAATGAATGAATGGGAACCATCACAAAAAAGCTAAGATGAAAGTGGAAAGATCAGATCAGAAAATCTTGTAGGTAAAAAATTTTTTGTCCTATATTTCATTTCAAAATAGGTAAAAATATTTTAAAAAAATACTATGAGGATATTCTAATGCACTGCATTGACAGAATAGAAATTTTTAAATGTAGCGTCACTTGACCAACCATTTGTGAGAATTTATAAATGTGTCAGGAGGTTGAAAACGCCATAAAAGCAAGGACTATGTTCATACCCAACTGCTGGCACATGGTCTGAATGCTAAATGAAATATTCTCTTCTCTTTCAAGAGTTAGTCCAATCAGTGACCTTGATGGAAAGGAAGACACATTTAATTCAATTAATAAACTTTTATAGAGCATCTTCTTTTCAAGTGCTTTGCCAAAGATTGGGTAAAAACATGAATAAGTCTTGGGTTCTGTCCTTCGGGAGTTTTCAATCTTTGGAGGCAGATACGCTTGCACCCAACCATAATACATAGCAGAGTGGGATCAGTACGCTAATAGCAGTAAAAGTGCTAAGTGAGCCAGGGGAGGAGGAGCCCGGTAAAGCTCCAGCAGAGCGAGCCCTGGCAGAACAGGAAGGCTTTTGGCAGCTAGAACTTGGAGGAGGATTGCTTCGAGTGGCTGTGACGCAGGGCACCCATGATGGGAAAGCTATGGGCCAAGGTGGAAATCTGTGGCAGCCACCCCCTGAGCTGGTGCTCACGGCCCCTTGCCTCCTGGTGTTCATGCTCTTGGGAAGTGTCCCCAAATGTTTACCAGGGTTGATCTGTGCCACAGTTGCATATGGTGGAAGTGATGGTGTCAGACTTCTGAGACTAGGTCATAGACGTTGTGGCCACTTCCCTTACTGTCATTTGGATCACTTGCTCTGGGGGAAGCCAGCCTCCTTGTCCTGAGGACACATAAGCAGCTTAGGGAGAGAACCATGGGGTGGGGTTGGGGTGAGGGGAGCTGAGGTCTCCTGCCAACTGCCAGCACCGATTTGTTGTCTAAGTGAGTGAGACGCTGTGGAAGTGGCTCTTCTAGTACCAGGTCAGCCTTCAGATGAACACAGCCCCAGCTGACATCTTGACTGAGACTGGTCAGAGACTCTGACTGAAAAAAGTCCAGTTAAGATCTTCCTGAATTTTTGACCCATAGAATAAATGAGATGATAAATGTTTTGTTGTTGCTTTAAGCCATGTATAGCAAGAGATAACCAGTATAGAAAAGAAGGTTGGTGGGGCTGGGTGGAGCGGCTCATGCCTGTAATCTTAGTACTCTGAGAAGCAGGAGGATTGCTTGAGCTTAGGAATTCAAGACCAGCCTGAGCCCAAGACCCTGTCTCTACTAAAAATAGAAAAATCAGCTGGTTATTGTGGTGAGTGCCTGTAGACCCACCTACTTGGGAGGCTGAGGCAGGATGATCACTTGAATCCAGGAGTTTGAGGTTGCTGTGAGCTATGATGACACCATGGCACTCTAGCCTGGAAAAAAAAAGGAAGGCTGTCGAAACAGTTTGGGAAAGGTCTTGATTTTCAAGGAATTGCACTATGTTTTGTGTGCAGGGGGGACAATATTTTTATAAAAGGCACAAAGTTAGGGATGATAATACTGATGATATGCATACTAAGGGCTGTTAAGACTGGAGCAGGGGGCTAATTTCCAAGGTCACTAGTGGAACTCATTGGGAATGGAGGTACCACAGGGTGGGACCTCTGGGACTGCCAATGGGGCCGTGAGTGCAAACGAGCCACAAAGGATCATGATGCCTACATTTTGAGCCAGGAACGTGGGAGAAGCAATATCTCACTTATCCAAAGAGGATACATGGAAGTGAGCACCTGTTTGGGAATGAGTGGAGACACCTCTCTCCCCGTGAGAGAAGCCTCTGTGTCTACAGCCTGGGGGACCAGGCTCACTCACAGACTCGCTGGTGGAGAAATCTCTCCCTGAAGGACAGGGCCACTCTGTTTCCCAGCACATCTTCCTCCTGCCAAGTGTTCCTCGAATGACAGTCTCCACCACCAATATTTTTAGCATGTGGCCTTTCAGAGCCTAAAGAGCAGCATCCGTCTCCTGAAACTTGCTCCCCAGCTGACAGTTGGTGGTTCAAGGAGGAGGGATCTTAGGCTGGGCCTGACAGGTGAGAGTCTGTAACATGGCCAGCCAGTTGGAGGAAATGAAGTCAGACCCTGAGAATTTTTATTTTTTGTTTCAGAGTAATACAAAAATGCACATGATTACATTATATTGTTTGTATTTGTAAGGTAAAGTTGGCGTTGTAGTAGAGTCCCCCACCCAGGAAGTTTACCATATACCCCTACGTTGTACCCATTTGATGGGAACTTATTGAGAACCTTCCCCCTTCTTGAATTTAATTTTGTTTCTTTCATGCAGACCTGTAGTTGTTAATCTATTAGTTTCAATTTAGTATTGAGTACATGAGATGCTTGCTTGAGATATTTGGGAGAAAGTTCTCCAAATCCTTTCAGGTAAATACAAAACATACAAAGTCTCCATCTTTTTTATGGGTGAATAGTATTCCATGGCATACATATACCACAGTTTACTAATCCACTGATGGGTTGATGGGAACTTGGGTTGTTTCTACATCTTGGCAATTGTGAATTAAGCTTCTATAAACATATGAATGCTCATGTCCTTATGGTAAAAGGAGCTGGCTTTTTCTTCTAGTTAGATACCTAGTAATGGGATTGTAGGATCAAATGGATGGACTACTTTTAACTCTTTGAGGATTCTCCATACTTCTTTCCAAAAAGGCTGGATTCATTTGTAATTTCCCCATCAACTGTGCGTAAGTGTCCCCTTTCTCCATACCCATGCCAGCATCTGTAGCTTTGGGACCTTGTGATGGGCTTAGACCCTACTTTTATAAAAAGTATGTCTTGCTCCCATTCAGCCAGCTGCTGAGGTCTTCTGACTTTGGGGCAAATCAGAAGCTAACTATGACTTGGATTATAAATCTCAAGTGGAAGGAATCGTCTCATGCAATTGTCTGAAATGATGGTAACATAAAGCCTGAAGATATACCTGGCCAGATAATGTTAGAAAAGCATCAAGACGCAAACGTTGCTTTTATCGATCCTCGATAAGTCTCAGCAAGATTCTTTGGCATTTATAATGTGCATTGTTGTACCAAATGGGGTCTGATTTGGGGCAAAGCGAGAAAGCATAGAGGGAAACTTGAGAAAGGGAGAACAGCTTCTCAGGTGGGGTTTGCTGTCCTGGCCAAGGCTGGGGCTGGGTGAATAGACATAACTGCAGCAGCAGAGTGGTGAGGAGTTTGCTGCAAGCTTTTAAATTGTGCGTTTTCATTTTTATGATAATGTAAGCAGGTTGAGATAAGCATATTCTCATAGAGGAGGACCCTTTTGCAACTTCAGGACTCAT
>NW_003852515.1:1911224-1946619 GCF_000181295.1 Otolemur garnettii | reverse complement strand
CATTTTGTGTCAAGCGAAGTCCACATGACATCTCGTGGCCTGTGTGTATCAAGGTGTCTCAGCAGTTCCAAACAAGAATGCCAGTGAAGCTGCCCCAGTACCCTCAGGGCCACCTTGATGGTTTGAGGACAGGTAGGGTTCAGAGAACACAGCCACTTGGAGATAATGTAGTTTCCTGGAATTTCTGGGGTTTGAAGCTTTGCATTTAATTTGCAGCTTATGACCTGGCAGAGAGGCTGGTGAAATATCCACCGTGGAACAAGTGAATTGTGAGGCACTTGGGAGGATCTGTGCTGCACACAATCAGTTCTTCACCCAGGTTTGCAGCTGAGAGAAGTCTTCTTCCAAAGGGGCAGAGTGTGGGGGAAAGTGGGAGCAAGAAGCCAGCGTCTCTGCTTATAACATTTCTAAGTCCCCCCCAACTTGAGCGCCTAGGATAAGAATGGTGTCCTATGTATTTCCCTTCCAGAAACAGCACAGCTATTGCTGCTGCTGAGCTGGAGAATGACAAACACAACTTCTTTCAATTTCTAAAGCAAAGCTTTTCTGTGACCCCCCCCCCCAAAATGTGTCTTCATTCTGGGGTGAAGTGTCTTCAATCAGTACCATTGCCACCAGCAGCAGCAGCATCAAAAGTATTTACCTGGTGGCTGTCCAGTGGACTGCAGGAGGCATTAGTAACAGAATGTTTGTGCATTTTATTCCTCTTGGGAACTGTGTGGAAGCTGGAGAATGTTTTGGGATCAGTACACAAGGTTGCATTGTTAATGATGTGATGCCCCCACATTAAGTCTCTGCTGGATGGTGTGGTTCAGATGGACCATGGCAGAATTTTTTTTTTTTTAAGACAGAGCCTCAAGCTATTGCCCTGGGTAGAGTGCTATGGCTTCCCAGCTCACAGCAACATCCAACTCCTGGGCTTAAGCAATTCTCTTGCCTGAGCCTTCCAAGTAGCTGGGACTATAGGCACCTGCCACAATGCCCAGCCATTTTTTGGTTGTAGTTGTCATTGTTGTTTGGCAGGCCTGGGCTGGATTCAAACCCGCCTGCTCTGATGTATGTGGCTGGTGCCTTTGCCACTTGAGCTACAGGTGCCGAGCCAACCATGGCAGGATTTTGTCCCTGGAGCCTCAAATGGCACTGGGCTGGGTGTATAGAAGATATGTGAGATGTCGTTCCTTGGAGCCAGGTGACAAATCTTCTGTAAGAGGATTCTGTGCAGCTGTGGAACTTGCTTTGAGCTCAAATCACTCCAAGTTACTGTAGGATGTCACTGCTGGAAAGTAGGACAGGGGTAGAGACTGCGAAAGGAGTCAGCACACCAGGCCCAGCTGCTTTTTCTGCACTTAGCAGGTCTAACTCAGATGGTAGTTTGGGTCTATCGCATGTCAAAAATTTAGGTGTGTTTATTTCATACACTCAATTTCTTGGCTGGGATTTTCTGAGGGTCTCTTCCCATGCTGCCTGGAAATGCCTGGTAGCTCACATCACTTTGGCCCATGAATCTGCCCTGGGAATAATCACAGGTAACCAACCCCAAATCCGCCCAACACAGTTTGTACCAAAGTTTAGTTTTTTCAGTAGTCTTACCACTGACCTGTGCCAGAAAAATCCAGTTCAACCATGTGATTAATGTAATTCCGTTTACCACATTCCTGAAAATTTAACGACTTCCAGAGGGAGAGGTTGCAGTGTTTTCTACACCACTTTGGATGATTCTTTGTTCCACCTTTATTAATTTTTTTCTTTTGTTCTAGTGTTTCTTTCTGAATCAGGGATTGCATCTGGCCATATTAACAGAAACCTGATTGCAGACACTTAATCAAATAGAATATTTTTTAAAAGTATTATTTACATGATATAAGGGGCACACATTTTAAGTGCACCATTAAATGAGTTTTGGCAAATATAATATATTAATATTGATAGCTATATAAAACCTTTCCATCGAAAAATATTATCACTCTAGGAAATTATGTCCTGTCCCTTTCCCCCAGGCAACTTGTCTCTGAATTCTCTTATCATAACTTAGTTTTACATGTTTCTAGAACATCATAGAAACAGAATACTGCAGAATATAATTATTTTGTATCTACTTTTAACTAGCCCCACATAGTGTTTATTAGATTCATCCATGCTGTTGAATGTATCAGTAGTTTCTTTTCTAATACTGAGTAGTATTCCATTGAATACATATACTATAATTTGTTTTTCCGCTTACTTATTGATGAATATTTGGCCTATTTCTAATTTTTGCCTATTCTTAAAAAGCTCTTCAAAAAATTCTTGTACAAGTCTTTCATTTCATATGTTTTCATTTTTCTGGGGGTAAATAACCAGAAATAAAATTGTTGGGTAACAGATAGGTGCATATTTAATATTATAGGAGACTGCACCAGAGGTTTTCAAAGTGGTTGCTCTGTGTTATTCTCCCACTGGCAGTGTGTGAGAGTGCCAGTTGCTCCACACCCTCCCCACCATTTAGTGTTGCTAGCTGAAAAGTTTCAGCCATCAAGTGGATGTGAAATCTCACTGCGGTTGTAACAATGACTTTGAACATCTTTTTACATGCTTATCAGCCATTCCTCTAGCTTCCTCTGCGACATGTTCATTAGTCTTTTGTTCATTCTTTAAAAACATTATGTTATTTGTCTTTTTCCTTGTTCGTTTTTTACTTTTCAATTATAGGAGTGTTTTTTATTTTCTGAATATAAACCCTCTGCAGGAAGAATGGAGACCGAAGACCCCACTTTAGTCAAGGGAAAGCAGCCCCAGAAAAAGGGGAGCATTAAAAAGTGAGCTGAGTGAGTTGGAACAGAGAAAAGTCAGCTAGTTTACATTTCAGCTAGTCGTGGCTAGCAAACTTCCTGCCTTTCCTGAAATTCTAGCCTGTTGGGGATACAGCTTACAAACACCCTGCTGGGTCTGTGAGCACTCTGAGGAAAAATGGCCATAGAAGAGGCTATGGCAAAGACCTAGAAAGATACATTAACTGGGAGGGAATCTGTCACTTGGTCACCCTCTGGTGGCAATGGAAACTAGGGAGATGAAAATTTTCAAGGTGGCACATTCCAAAGGAATGCTATGCCCTGATTGTGGTCAAGGTCCTTACTGTGACCAGGGAACAGATTTTACTTATTAGCTTGGGCAAATCAGACCCAGCCTTGGAGCAGCAGGAATGTCAATTGTGCTAAACTATGTGGCAGCTACAAAATGGGATGGAGCAGATTTGTTTCATACCCCACCCCAACCTTCTCCCCACCCCCAGACGTATTCTTAAAATACAAGTGGAGGTAGAGGACAGAGAGAATTATTCAGAATGCATTTTTTATCATCTCTTCCTTCTCCAGCTAATTCTAGATCAGTGCTTCTCAGCCTGGCAAGGAGTATGCAGGAGGGTGTCACTTGCATCAGGGAAAGTACTGAATCCCCCATCCACGACTCTGCCCCACCCCTGTGAGCCTGCTTTTAAATTGAGACTCACTATTACAGATGGAGTCAGTAAAATCCTCAGAGAGTTCGTATGTGGGTGTAGAGGCCATATATTAGTTGTATTCTGTCTTGATAAAAAACGTGTGGTTTTGTGTGTTGTGCTATTGCCAAAGAGAGTAGAACAGTGACTCTGGTCTCAGTGTTTTTATAATTTGTGTGTGTGTTTGATGCTGGGGAGCATATCCCTCCACTCTCTGTCACGTCAGCACATTAAAATGCCCAACTCTTTCTATGACCACGTGACACGTTGTGATGCAGCCTCATCACAGTGTGATAGGGCTTTTTCTTGGCCATTGGGAATGTAGCCTTTCCTTCTGTCAGATGGTGCCATTAAGCGTCTCATTATGGTCCCTGTGTTCCATGACACCTCTAAGTGTGCAGCATCAGGACCCAGGCACAGTCCTGTGGCAGTATTCAGGACATAATTATATTAAAAAACTATTCATTTCTTCATCTGAAGTTAAAATTTAATTGGGTGCCTTGTATTTTACTGGCCAATCCTATTTGCAATGTAAGCAGCGATCTCTCATTCCTACCACTGATTACATTTGCAGATGTTGACTCTCTGAATGGGATCTATCACCCGAATACCTTAAATTAATCAATTTGAGGCACTCAGAGCCAGAGAAAACATCGTGGCAGATGTTTGGGTCGCAGAAATGCCCCTGAGCACAGTGGAGGGTTCAGAGCTGTTCTCTGCATTTGTTTAATGACAGAGGAAAGGACTTTAGCAGGTTGACGGATAGAAAGGCCTTACTATGTCCCAAGCAGGCGTCTACTCACATCTCCTGTGTGGCTGTGGTATCATTCCCTCCCTGGAGTGATTGTTAATCTGGCTGTTGACTTGTTTGTCTCCCCTCGAGTAGTAGCTCAGGCCTGTTCCTAGAAGATCCAGAGTTGAGCCACAGTAACTGAGCAAGACCACAGCTGGCCTGTGCTGAAGCTGCATTTCCATTTTGGTGGGATGAAGTGAAACCACCGACATCCCCCATTAGAGGGAGATTGGAGGACTGTGATGAGTCAGCTGAGCTGGCACCATCCGTACTGTATTAGTTTTTTAGAGTTGCTGTAACAAAGTGCCACAAACTGGGAGGATTTACACAGCAGAAATGTATTGTCTCACCATTCTGGAGGCCAGAAATTTGAATTGAAGGTGACTCACCTTCTCTGAAGCCTCCGGGGATGAATCTGCTCTGGGCTTTCCCTTCAGCTTCAGGTGTTGCAGTGATCCTTGGCTGTAGACACAGGACTCCCAGCTCTGCCTGCAGTGTTACGTGGTGTCTGCCCAGTGTGTCCCTCCCTGTGATTCTTCTCATCAGAATGTCTGTCATGTTGGATGAAGGCCAACCTGACTCCAGTGTGACCTCATCTGAATCATGCTGTTTGCAAACAAGCTCACATTCTGATGTTCCAGGTGTGAGAATGTGAATATGTTTTGGGACACAATTCAACTAATAAGTTTCCAAGATGGACATGACCTGGAGTTTGTAAGGTGAACCTGGCCTGAGGTGCCAGGATTGTCATTTTATAAGGTCCAGGAACAAGGCCATGTTCACAGGAGGAATGTTTTCTTCGTGTCGTGCTAGACTGGGGTGCTTCTGTGGATGACAGTGGTGAGGGCTGCTGTCACTCTCATTGCCAAGGAGTCTGAACCTGAGTGAAACTCTCACTACCTCCACTGAGCTTGCACAAGAGCCCAGCTCCAGTTGGAGAGAAAGAAGCTGACCCAGGGAGAGTCCTGGGGTTATTTGGGTCCTGCTTCTGGGTGTGCCTGAGGCCAGCGGCCCTCCTGCCATGCTTGGGTACATGAGCTCACAAGTCTCCCTGTATTCCTTTTGTTTCTTCCCATCCTGAGTTGGTAAAGGTGGCCAGTGGAGAGGTTCTGTGCACATTTGAATAAAGCCTGAGATGCTTGAGTTTGCAAGATCCACGAAGGGACATCCTTTGGGACTGGGGGCTGGGAATGCTGGTTGTGGAGGAGGGGAGGCCTGATTTCCTAAAGAGGGAAAGGGACTAGGACACCAGGCTTCAGGGACTCGGAGGGCAGGGTCATAGTGGAAGACAGATCAAGTGGAGTGACACAGAGGTCAGGAAGGGAGAAGTGTCACACAGGACTTGTCCTTCCACAGACCTGACTCTGAAAGCTTCCTCCCTGTATAGTACAAGGAAATGAGCAAGTGAGATAAGGTTGCAACTTCTGGGCCCTGCACCTTGCACTCTCTCTAAACCTGCAGTAGGAAAACTGTGCCTGAACCCTTCTTGTGTGGGGTATGTTTGGTCTGGGGAAGGCTGGTGAGGCAAGAAGTTCCGAGAAAAGGGCAGAAACTGCTTCCTATCATTGGAGCATGCAGGGCCAAGGTGCCACAGCTCAGCAGAGATGGGCTGAAGGGGCCGCAGCGTGGGTGGCTCTGTACTTCCTATTCCTCATCCCACCTTTGCCCTTTCCCACCCTGAGCTCTGTGCAAAGGAGGAGCCTGGCATGTCTGGATGTTCCCACAAGAACTATGTGAAGCTGGCTTCATTGTGAACCGGAGCAGCGTCCAACCCCAGAGTCAGCAAACGCAAACGCTCACCTGTAACCACAGCTCTCCTGGGCATGGACAGACTTGAACACAGGAGACTTGAAAAACGTCTGAACTGGGGAAATCTTTAGACATATTGGGGAGACTTGGGAACATAAAAGCCATTGGTGCTAGGGTGTGTGAGCGTGTGTGTGCGTGAGAGCATATGTGTGTGTGAGTATGTGTGTGTGAGAGAGCATGTGTGTGTCTGTGAGTATATGTGTGAACATGTGTGTGTGAGAGCATGTATGTGTGAAAGAACATGTGTGTGTGAGAGAGAGATGTGTGTGTGTGATGTGTGTGTGAGCATATATGTGTGTGTGTGTGAGAGAGCATATGTGTGTGTGAGCATGTGTGTGTGAGCATGTGTGCATGAGCATGTGTGTGTGTGAGAGCATATGTGTGTGAGCATGTGTGTGTGTGAGCATGTGTGTGCGTGAGAGCATGTGTGTGTGAGAATGTGTGTGTGTGAACATATGTGTGTGTGTGAGCATGTGTGTGTGAGAGGATGTGTATGTGAGCATATGTGTGTGTGAACATGTGTGTGAGAGAGCATATGTGTGTGTGAGCATGTGTGTGAGAGAGAACATATGTGTGTGTGAGAGCATGTGTATGTGTGAGAGCATATATGTGTGTGTCTGAGAGCATGTGTGTGTGAGCATATGTGTGTGTGTGAGCCTATGTGTGAGCATGTGTGTGTGTGAGAGCATATGTGTGTGAGCATGTGTGTGTGTGTCTGAGAGCATGCGTGTGTGTGAGCATGTATGTGTGTGTGTGTGAGCACGTGTGTGTGCGCCTTCTACCATACCTTCTACACATCTGACCGGGGGTCTCACGCGGAGGCTGTAACAGCCGAGGCTACCAGAAGCTGTGTTGGGTAGCTGGAGTGGTCCCAGGATCTTCTTCCAGCTGCACTTACTTCCTTACCAAAATTCTTGCAATGTTTTGTTCCATAAATGTGAACAATGAGGTCAGGCTCCTAGCAAACTGCTATGGGACTCTCCTCTGCCTTGCATTAAATAACTGTGACCTCCCTGAGAGATGCCCTGTGGAGGGAACACCCAGGCGTGGCTTTTAAGCAAATAGATGTCGAATAAGCATTGGGAGCAGTGATGGATGGATGCACTGACCTTCAAAGAAAAGGCTCAAACTGAGTGTTCAGAGATTCCCAAAATCTTGGGACACCTCTCTGTTCCACTGGAGGCTTTTCTAGGCCCATGGGTGACGGGGTTGGAAGCAGGAGAGAGACTTCAGGAGGAAGTGTGAGGTGTCATCTGCTTATGTTGGAACCAGTGTTATGAGAGAGCCTGTCGTAGTCCAGGGCAAATGCTCCATTTCTGGGGGCATCATGCTTTCCCCACATTATCCCTGCCCTTTCTTGGTTCCTGCTTAGGAGAGGCAGCTGGCTGGCAAGAAAGCTTGGTGGTGAGGGCTCCCCCGGGGCCACCAACTGTCTATGAGCTGAGGAGCACTCCTGGGCTCAGGGCTTGGCTTCTGGCCTGCTGGTGGTGCTTACAGATGCTTCAGGGAGGAGGAGACCTTAGACTGGCGCAGCACTGACTTGGGGCTTCGTGGCTTTTGAGACCCTGGCTGGCTCCCCCAAGCTAGCTACCGTACCCCAGGTTCGTGGTGAGTGTCACCACTTTCCTTACAGCCTCTCTTCCTGTTGGGACACTCAGGGCTTGCCCAAGTGTGTATTTTCCTGTACAGATAACTCTGTTCCCAGCTCCTGTCTTGCCTCTCACTGAGGCATGGTGCTGTACACCCCTGTGAGCTTGTGTCAAGGCTCCAGGGGCCCTCAGCTGGCAAGGGGCCTTTGCAGTCATACGATTTCTCAGCTGGTCTGGGACAGCACACATGGAGTGGCTTGTCCTCTTCTTTGGCTTGGCCACCTCACTCCTTCTCTAAGTCGATAACTGCTTAAGTGCCGTGGGCATTCATGAAACAGCTAACTTTCACTGGGGTCTGACAGCTCTGGCTTTGAGTACTGTGTCTTAGCTTGCCATGTGTCTCAGGATAACAGACTGGGCTCTCTGAGCTTCACTTTGTGAAAAGGGCAATAATAATAATAATATTACCACTTGCCCTCCTGGGGTTTTGTCCATACTAAATGAGACGTGGGTACAAACCACTTGGCACATTTGGTGCAGCTGAGACAGGTTTGATTTCTCATTATTCTAGTGAACATCGTGGCTCTGTGAGTGCAGTTCTGCCATGTTGCAGTGACTGGAATGAAGGTGGAGAGTGCTGTCTGGAGCCTGGGTGCCTGTGTTCCCACCACACGGGAGTTGGGCTGCTGACAAGCTCTGAGGACTACAGACAGCCCAGGGAGGCAGGGACATCATTTACTGTGCCAGAAGTGGCCCAGATTGCCGATGCTGACCACCGCAGCCCCATCCCGCTCCTCCAGGCCTAATGTCTTCACGTTGGGAAGGGCCTGAGTGAGGATGTGTTCAGATGCCCGGGGCACTTTGCTGGACTCTCCATCAAGTTTCCTTCTGTAACACATTCGTGTCCCCTTAAGCTCTTGGGATTTGTTTTCAGAAACTTGCCTTCAGGCAAGTGGCCCTTCTACCACTAGAGTGATCCCTTCCTGACCACCAAATCTAGCTTTGAAAGTGATAAAAATAACAGAGTCCTAGACAGGTAGGAAAGGCAGGACTTAATGGCCTGATAGGAACATCACTGTGGTGCTGAGTTTGGGGTGACATCTGCCTACTCCTGCCCTGGAGGCTGGGCTCCTCTCACAGCTGAGCTGCTTCAAGGGGTCTGAGTACCTGGGGGCGTGGCAGCATGGTGACAATGGCTAGCACATGCTAAGGAAGAGATCTTCAAGGGCAAGGTGGATCCCACATGGAGGTGCTCCTTGTCAAGCTCAGAGGATCTGGGCTTGATTTGACATATTTTCCAACCTTCTTAAGCGGGCAAGATTGAAGCTACCAACCTCTACTGTTGGCCTGGATTTCTAATCTCACGCTTTGATTTACTATACCTGCCAATACTTGTAGCCATGGGGCAGAAGCACTTAGTTCCACACCATGACCAGGAGTCTTTCTTCCAGGTCACCACTGGATTCGGTTAGGCTCAGGGGTCTGTAGGATGGTGGTTTTCAAACTTGGCCACACCTTGGAATAACCAGAACAATTTCAAAGCTACCACTGCCTAAATCCCACCCAAGAAATTCTAATATGTATAATGAACAGCCTCAGAATAAAGATTTTTAAAAGCTCCCAAGGTGGTTTTAATGCACAAAAATGTTTGGAAATCGTTGATGTAAGACCTCATTACTCAATGCGTGTCCTTGCATCAGTGTGTCAGAATCGCAGCCCAGGCCCCACCTGGTCCTACAGAATCAGAATCTGCATTTTGTAGGACCCCTCTGAGACGTGCATGCACATTAACGTTGGAGAAACATTTTGTTAGCATCCTTGTGTTCCTTAGTCTTTGCCTAAAATGTCAGCTTCTCCAATCAAATATCTTCCCTTGTACAATGACAGCCTGTGAAGCTTTAGCCAAGTGGAAGTGAAAGGGGGACAAACACAGTCCACGAAAGACCACTCTGACTTCTGACACCAACTGCAAGTTCAGGGGCCCCAAAGTACCCTACATTTTCATCATTCTTTGGAATAACTCACAGAAGTCATGGAAAGTTGCTCTACTTGGGTTGTGGTCTCTTATAGGGAGATAATACAGATTAAAGTCAGCCAAGGGAGGAAGCACATAGGACGGAGTCCACAAGAGCACCTGACACGGGGCTTCCACAGTCCTCTCCCGGGCGGCCATGGACAGTGCTACTTTGGCAGCATTGAAGTGTGACAGCACACAGGGAGTGTCGACAGTAGGGAAGCTCACTGGAGCCTTCCGTGTCCAGAGTCTTTACTGCAGGTTCATCCCATGAACATGACCCATGCCCATGTGCTTGATCTGTTTCTAGATCCTCAGCTGATTCTCATGATACACCATCCCTGCTCTAAATCATATCCTGTTAGACCCATTGCCCCAAGGCAAACAAAGACACCCCTTCCAGGCAGGATGTTCCAAGGGCTTAGAGATCACCTCCTAGAAGCCCAGGGCAGAAGCCTGACCTCTTTTTGGGCAGAGCTAAATTCTTCACTACTTGCTGCCTTATTGCTGGGTTCTTCTCCCTGTGTCTCTAACCCACCCCTGCCCCCTCCTCCATCATTTTCTCCAGCCTGATCCCTTCCCTAGTGTCCTTTGGAATGCTCACACCATGAACCACAAACTCCTGTGTAACCTCAGTCTCTTCTCTGAATGTTCCTTTCACCTCCGTTGTCATAGGAAATGGTCATTCCTACAGCCTTCCCATATAAGGCTTTCTATTCTCTGTACCCCAGAACCTCAGGGTGACAAGGTGGGGTCTACACTGAGTGCTGAAATTACATCAGAAGGTGAGATCAGGGTAGCCCTGGCTTCCCTACACAGTCTGGCTACCGGAGCCTCCTGTAAAAACCCTTGGGTTTTTAGGTCGTGGCAGCCTTCTTCCCCTAAGTTCATAGCCACCCACTACCCACCTGTACACTGCCTCTCCTAAGTTCATGGAGAATGTGAGCACAAACCTCACAGTCCTCCCTTGGTCCAAATTCCTGCCCTCATCTTGAGCGAAAGCAGTATCTTTTGGATGTATTGGCCTGTGCAGCTTTATTTTCATGTTCAGGCTGCTTTTATAAATTAAAAAAATTTTTTTTTCTCTCTTGCCATTAAGTTGCCACTTCCTACAGTTGCTGTTGTGTTTGCTTCCAGCTGTCTCCTTCTGTGAGGACAATACAGGCTGCGACCAGACCACACGTGCCTGGGAGTCACACTGACCATGGTCTGAGGCCTGTGTCTGTGGTTAGTGAGTTGTGTGATGGTGGGAAGGGTACTTCTTAAGCTTCCTGAACCCCAGATCACTCATCTATGGCATGGTAACAATAACAGAAGCTAACTTAAGTCCTTTGTAAAAATTAAGGATTATAATGAATATAAAGTGTAGAGAGCAAACATTCCATAAATGCCAGTGATTATTGTTACTATGATGATTCTAGGCCAGGATTTCAGCTTTATCACATGGTCCCTGTGTGATCTCTCAGTATCCTCAACTATGAAGTGGGGGCAATTATAAGATTGTTATAAAGGTTAAATAAAGTCGTGTGTCTGAGCTTGCTTGAATTTAGTTGCATTCAGCAAATGTTCTCATAGCCTAATTCTCATCTCTTTTTGTTTTCTTGCTTATTATCTGCTGTAGGTATGGACTTGAGAGAACTAAGCTTGTTACAATGCTTTATAAAATGACCAGGCCCTTTAGAGCATTCGCAAGAGGCTGAGACCGTTTTGTGATGACTCTCTGTTAAATCTATTTTGATCGCTTAGGGTCATATTTGGCTTTGTCGTAATTGGTTGGCTTATTTGAGATAAGTGAGGCTTTGGACAAATTCCAGGTTTGTGAGGCAACTGTTCTGAGTGTTCTGCTGAGAAACTTGTGTCTGTTTTAATTCGTGAGTGTGATTCCAACTCAGCCTGAGAACAGTAGGACTGTGGCTCAAATGATTTGTTTTTCTTTTTGTTTCCCCAAGGATAATTTTTAAGTGAGTGTTTACATTTGGAAATATAATTGGCATCTTTTTCTTCATTTCCTAATATTATAAGCGATTGGATGCTATGGATTACTTAAACCCTCTGGCCACCTAAAAAGATCTCTAAGTGGTTCTCCACAAGCTTCAGATGCAATAGAAATCGTATTATTTCTCATTATAGGTGAGAACATCTGTTTTTCTTCAAATGCAGTAAACATAGAAGGGTCTCTCAGGATATCTTTTAAATGACTTAATACAGCATTCAGGAAAGATCACAAAATATAATCACAATTCTACGGGGATGTTAGCATTTTGTATTAATGACATTGGAACCTTATGTTTAATGCAGTGTTAAAAGTTGACAATTAAACACGCAGGAGTCAGGAAATTCAATTAAAATTATCACAGTAATATGAATTTAGCCACATCCTGTATTAGTTATGAAATCCACTTAACACCACAAACAATAATGTCTTCAGTTGGTTTATTTTAAAGGAAAACAGGAACTAAAACACTTTAATCCTGTATGTACGCTGTTCATGTGGTTGAGCTAATTTTGCTAGCGGGGAAGAAACCCAGCTTTTCAGTATTTCAATGTCCAGTCCTTTAATCTGAGTATTCTACTTTCTTGCTTGTTGCACAATTTCTGTCACTACAAGAAAGACAGAACAAGAAGCAAAGGACCTTTACTCTGCTCCCTTCTTGTCCCTGTAGTCAATCCCCAGGGAGCCGGACCACTTTTCTGATTTTTTGTCTCCACTTCTCTCTGGTTGTAGAGGTTATCATTCAGTCCCAAGATGAGGAGTGGGTGCTGTGCCCCAATCTAGGGCTTAGAGCCCTTTATGGCCCTGCAGCTGGGGGAAATGACATTTGTGACGAGTTCTACAGTCATCGCACAGGGTTCGTGGACTCCTCAGTGATTCCAGCCCACACACCTTCTGGCTGCCAGCTGAACACACATCCCTCTTCTCCTGGAAAGAGGCCATAGGAGATGAGCATTCATTTTTAACACTCGTGTATGTATTTGCATTATAATTTTGCCATGTCTCAATAGGACCGTTTTTTATACTTTTCTTTTTGAGACGGAGTCGCACTCTGTCACCCTACATAGGTAGAGTGCCAAGGAGTTGTCATAGCTCACAGCAACCTCAAACTCTTGGGCTCAAGCAATCCTTTCTTGCCTCAGCCTCCTGAGTAGCCAGGACTACAGGCACCTGCCACACCCCCTGGCTAGTTTTTCTATTTTTAGTAGAGATGGGGTATTGCTCTTGTCCAGGCTGGTTTTGAACTTGTGAGCTCAAACTGTTATCCACTTGCCTCAGCCTCTCAGAATGCTAGAATTATAGGTGTGAGCTACCGTACACAACCTATAGGACTGTTTTAGACTCCTCACTAAGCTTCAGAGCCACTATTTGATTTGGCAAGCAGCCCTCAAATCCACTAACTTCTGAATAAGTTCAGAGCCACCACACCAGTCTCATTCACTGTTTATTTTCCATAGACCTTGGAAACAGACTCCATCTGTTCTCCCTGTCTCCATGCTGTTCCTTCCAATCAATGCTCCATGCTGCAGCCAAAGTGATGTTCTAAAATGTAAATCCAGGCTGGGCACGGTGGCTCATGGCTGTAGTCCTAGCTCCCTGGGAGGCCGAGGAGGGTGGATTGCTTGAGTTTGGGAGTTCAAGACTAGTCTGAGCAAGAGCAAGACCTCATCTCTACTAAAAATAGAAAAACCAGCCAGGTGTTATGGCAGGAGCCTGTAGTACTGGCTACTCAGGAGGCTGAGGCAAGAGGATGGCTTGGGCCTAAGAGGTTGAGGTTGCTATGAATGATGATGATGCCCCATCACTCTACCAAGCGTGACAAAGTGACACTATGTCTCAAAAAAAAAAAAAAATTACAAATCCAATTGTGAGACACCTCCTCTCAGAAACGTCAAGTGGCTTCTCTTTGCCCTCAGATCATTCTGAAATTCTTTGACAGAAGTGGCAAGGCCTTTTGGGATGTGGTTCTCTAAGCCCCTCCCATACCATCTTTCTAATCTATTTTCAACTAAATGGAAATTTTTTCACTTCCTCAACTGCACGGTGACTTTCTCTTGCTCAGGATCTTTGAACATATCATTTCCTCTTTCCTCACATCTTTGCTAAGACACCACTTCCTCTGGGAAGATTTTCCTGATGTCCTCTGTGAAATAGACTGAGATAGTTGTCAACCCAATATCCATTTCCCATTCATGCTGAGCTCCGTGCAAGGCAGCCAGGTGCCTGGCTGAAAGACTATTTTCCTCGGTCTTCCCTGAAGCTGGCAGTGGCTGGCAACAAATGACATAATGTAGAAGTTCTTCTGGACAATGACATAATGTAGAAGTTGAAGGGTGGGATTTCCAGGAAAGCTCTTTGAAGGGGTAATTCCTCTTTTCACTTCTTACTCTTTCTCCTTCCTGCTTCTTAAAATGCAGAACAGCTGGTAGATGCTTGACAATCTGGTAACATCAAGCTGGAAGCACAGTTTATGATGGTGGGGGAGAGAGTGATAGATAGATAGATAGATAGATAGATAGATAGATAGAGCTCTTCTGTCTGTGATTGTAAGCACACCCCAATTGCCATTCAGACTATATCATTAGGCTGCTAAAGGGAAGCCATTTTGTTTCAGTATGTTTTTGGCTTGTTCTGTCTTAAAAATTTAGAATTGACCTGTTGCTTGCTTGCAGAGCTGCCAGGCACAAGATTAGACAATGATTGGGAGGAAAAACAGATTAAGGGTCTGGAACAGGCTAACCTTCCAGATAGGTGAGGACGAGATCCCCCAGATGACTTACTGTTTGCTGATAACCTTCAAGCAAAGCCATGAGAACTTGCACAAAGCTTGCTTTCTGCCACCAGCTCCCCCATCCCTATCCTTTATAAATTGCTAAGTAAACCGAGGAAGATGAGATGGTCTTTGAGACAACAGCCATCTCCTGACTGCTGGCAGTGGAATAAACCACTTTTCCTTCACCAACACTCACCTCTGGTGTTTGCTTCTCAGATGGGCAGCCAAACTTGCATCTAGCAACTGGTGACCTTGGACCACACCAGCCTTGGCTTGCCTACCTCTGGAATTCCTCTATATGAGAGAAAAATGACTGCTTATGTGTTTAAGCCATTTTCGGGGGGGTAAATGCAAATGAACTGAATTCTAATCAATAGTAACACTAACTGGCTCTATTGCTTAGGACCAACAATTGCATGGCACATGATATATATGCTGTGTAAGTATTTGTTGAATGAATGAATGAATGAATGGATGAAATAACACAGAGGATGTATCAATATAACATTTAGTCCTCCAGCTCAGATGTCATCTGATCCTCTTGAGGATCTGAGTATGTGGAACTGTATGTAATTCCACAATTCCTTTATTTATTTCTTTATTAGAGCCAGAGTCTCACTTTCTTGCCCTCGGTAGAGTGCTGTGGTTGCTCAGAGCAACCACCAGCTCCTGGGCTTAGGCAATTCTCCTGTCTCAGCCTCCCAAGCAGCTGGGACTATAGGCACCCACCACAACACCAGGCTATTTTTTTTGTTGCAGTTCAGCCGGAGCCGAATTTGAACCCGCCACCCTCAGTATATGGGGCCGGCGCCCTACTCACTGAGCCACAGGCGCCACCCACACAATTCCTTTATTTATTGATTTATTTTTATGAAATCATAGCTGTGTACATTAATGCATTCATGAGATACAATGTGCTGGTTTTATATACAATTTGAAATATTTTCATCAAACTGGTTAACATTGCCTTCGCTGCATTTTCTTAGTTATTGTGTTAAGACATTTATATTCTACATTTAGTAAATTTCACATGTACCCTTGTAAGACGCACCACATTTCCTTTAATAGGTCAGTGGAAGACCTTTGATCACTCTTCTAACAAATTACTCAGGACTCTTCTTACCACACATACAAGTATCTAAAAATAGTTGCCAATGTGAAGATTCTGTAAGATCATGATTTATTTCAGATTCAGTGACTCATTTTTAAAGAGATAAAAGAAGCAGAAAACACAGAGAAATTGACGTGTTGATAATTTCTGTGAAGGATGTAAGGTCTATGTCTAATTAAGATTTTTGCACATGCATGTCCAGTTCTTCTAGCACCATTTGTTGAAGAGATTACACTTGCTTCATGGTGTGGCTTTTCTCCTTTGTCATAGATCAGTTGACTGTATTTATATGGGTTCATTTCTGGGCTCTCTGTTTTATGCCTTTAATTTATTTATTGATTCTTTTGCTAATACCACACTGTCTTCATTACTGCAGCTTTCTAATAAGTCTTGAGGTAGGATCAGTTTCTGACTTTGCTCTTTTCTTTCAATGTTGTGTTGGCTATTCTGGGTCTTTTGCCTCTCCATGTAAACTTTAGAATGAGTTTGTCGATACTTACAAAATAACTTACTGGGGTTCAAACCCAGCCCTGGCCAAAAACTGCAAAACAAACAAACAAACAAACAAACAAACAAAAAACAAACAAAACAAAAACCCAAAATAACTTACTGGGATTTAATTGGTGTCATGTCAAATCTATAGATCCAGTTGGGAAGAACTGACATCCTGACAATATTGAATCTTCCTATCCATTGAACATGGACTAGCTCTCCATTTATTTAGTTTTTCTTCCATTTCTTTCATTAGAGTTTTGTGGTTTTCCTCATGTAGATCTTGTACATATTTTGTTAGACCTATACCTGAGTACTTCATTTATTGAGGTGCTAATATAAGTTGAATTGTGTTTTGAATTTTAAATGTCACAGGGCTGGGTGTGATGGCTCACACCTGTAATCCTAGCACTCTGCCTGACCAAGGCAGGTGGAAAGCCTGAGCTCAGGAGTTCAAGACCAGCCTGAGCAAGAGCGAGATGCCATCTCTACTAGAGATAGCTGGGCATTGTGGTGGATGCCTATAGTCCTAGCTACTTTGGTGGCTGAGTCATGAGGGTTGCTTGAGCCCAGGAATTTGAGGTTGCTGTGAGCTAGGATGCCACAGTACTCTACCCAGGGTGACAGGGTGAGACTCTGTTTCAAAAAAAATTTTTTTTTTCAAATGTCACTTGCCCATTACTAGTAAATAAGAAAATGATTAACTTTTGTACGTTAGCTTTGTATCCTGCAAACTTGCTATAATCCTTATTCGTTTTAAGAGGTTTTTTTTTTTTGTTGATTCAGATTTTCTGCATAGAAAATCATGCCATCAGAGGAAAAAAAGCTTTATTTCTTCCTTCCCAATTTATATACACATATCTTTCTTTTTCTTGTATTATTGCATTAGCTTGAACTCTCATACAATGTTGAAATTCTAAGAATGATGAAAGGAGACGTCCTTCCTTGTTCCTTATTTTGAGGGAAAGTTTCTAGTTTCTCACCATTAAGTATAATGTTCACTATAGGTATTTTGTGGTTGTTCTTTATCAAGTTGAGGAACTTTCCTTCTATTCTTAGTTCACTGAGGACTTATTAACAATTAAGAGTGTCCATATTTCGGGGTGGTGCCTGTGACTCCGTGAGTAGGGCACCAGACCTATATGCCAAGGGTGGCAGGTTTGAACCCAGTCCCAGCCAAACTGAAACAAAAAAATAGCTGGGCATTGTGACGGGCACCTGTAGTCCCAGCTACTTGGGAGGCTGAGACCAGAGAATCATCTATACCCAGAGTTGAGGTTGCTGTGAGCTGTGGCACCACAGCACTCTACCAAGGGTGATAAAGTGAGACTCTGTCTCTAAAAAAAAAAAAAAAAAAAAAGAATATTCATATTTCAAATGAACCAATTGAGAATTTATGTGCGAATCAGAGCTGGTAGCAGAGCCTACAAAAGGTGAAAGTTGGAGCAGAAAAATGACTCAGTTTCTCTGTGCCTTTCTACCATTTGCTAGCTGGTAATCTTGGGCAAGTTACTATGAACCTCAGTTTCCATCTTTGAAAAATGGACTATGACATAATGCATGCAGAATGCTTGGCACAGTTCTGGGCAAAAGGTGAGCACTCAATAAATGTCAGTTATAGTTACTCATTCTTGGGTGAGGCTCCTATCCCATTTGTGTCCTCCCCCAGTGCTCTAGGACCCAGGCTTGGGTCCGTTTCACTCTTTCTTGGTTTAGAATGGTTGGTGCCTAGGACTTTTGCTTGGAGTTAGTTACACAATGACCTCATTTCACAAAACCCTTTCTATCTTTTAACTCCTATTTTTTAACTGATTGTCTCCCTTTTTGAGTGAATTTGTGTTTAATGCCTTCCTTTAGATGCCCTTTTTCATGCTCAACTTCCTTGTGGGATGGAGCAGGTAATCCAACCTCATAGTTGGGTGGCTTGAGGTCAAAGATAGATGATGATCTGAGGTCAGTGGTGACTTACAGTTATTTCATTGATTCATTTCTTCCTTTTTAAAAATTTTAGATTAATATGAGGGTACAGATGATTAGGGTTACATTGTTTGGGTTTGTTGGGTAGAGTCCAAGTTGTAGTTGTATCCTTCACCCAGAGGATGTGCCCTATAACCTTACATTGTGCCTATTAGGCAGGGGCACATCAATCCTCTCCCTCTTCTCCTCTTTCTCCTCTTTCCTCTTCCTAACCCTCACTTGAGTGTAATTGTGTTTTTTCTTGTGTGGGCACGTATTTGTTCATCTACTGGTTTCATATTAGTGTTGTGTACATTGGATACTTGAAAACTATGGAATGTTTCACAAATTTGTATGTCATCCTTGTGCAGGGGCCATGCTAATCTTCTTTGTATTGTTCCAATTTTAGTACATGTGCTGCAAAGCAAGCACTCAATTCTTTTCTATAGAAGTGAAATCTATTCATTATTTGGACTAGTCCAGGACATCTGGTCGTCTTATTTAAGAATCACAGATGGGTAATCATACCATGTTACTACTTAAAATAGAGGCTAAAGCAAACAGGGGAACAAGGGATATGTACTAAGATATTTGGGTACATGGTTTGGCTCTAAAGGCTGACCTGTGAAGAAAGAATGAGTGATAGAGCCTTCTATCACCAAAGCCGGAGATCCTCCAGTCCATACATTTCATGTTTGATTAATATAAATTCCTTTCTTTCTTTATTTTAATTAATTAATTAATTAATTAATTTTTTAAGAGACAGAGTCTCACTTTGTCATTCACAGTAGAATGCTGTGGCGTCACAGCTCACAGCAAACTCTCAGCTCTTGGGCTTAGGCAATTCTCTTACGTCAGCCTCCCGAGTAGCTGGGACTATAGGTGTCCACCACAACACCTTGGCTATTTTTTGTTACAGTTTGGCTGGGGCTGAATTCGAACTTGTCAGCCTTGGTATATGGGGTCAGCGCTCTACTCACTGAGCCATAGGCACCACCCCATAAATTCCTTTCTTGAATGCTTACTAATAGAGTGATTTTTATTTCTATGCAACTCACTTTAACCTCCAAAAATTACTGCTAAGTTGAGTAGACATTTAATTTTTCTTATAGATGCGGTCTCATTATGTTACCTAGGCTGGCCTTCAACTCCTGGGCTCACGCCATCCTTCCACTTCAACCTCTTGAGTAGCTGGAACTCCAGGGACATGCCACCATATCTGGCTAAAAATTTTTTTGAAATTCTTTTTTAAAATCAACTTTCCTGAGACGTAATTCACATAAAATAAACTGTGCCTGTTTCAAGTGAACAGTTTGACAAGTTCTAACAAATGTGGACATCCATGTAACTGTCACCAAAATAAAGACATAGAACATTTTTGTCACCCCAGAAAGGCTCCCTGGTGCCCCTTCCCAGTACCCATCCAGCCCCAGCCCTAGCTCCAGGCCACCCCTGATCTGCTGTCACTATGGATTACACTTCTCTTTCCTAGAGTTTTCTGCAAATGGAATTGGACAGCATTTGCTCTTTTGTGTCTTCTGAGATTCATCTATGCTGTGTGTGTCAGTAGTTTGTTCCTTTTTGTTACTGGATTATTCCACTTTTAGACTGTACCACGATTTGTTCATTCATGCATCTACTAGGGACATTTGAGTTGTGCCCAGTTTGGGGCTATTTTGAATAAAGTTGCTATTAATACAAACATTATAACACAGACCTTTGTGCAGATGTGGGGTGGATATATATCCCACAAAAATTCTGGGTCCTATCTTTGCTGTGAAATTTCTTCGTAGTCTGGCACAGTGAATTATTCCTTCCAAGTTGAAGGACAAATTCTCACATCTTCCCCCTGGTCACAAAGAAAGAGGTACAATGTTTAGTGGAACTGTTTGGATTTTGGAGACATACTACTTTAACCCATGTATTGAATAACCTAAAAAGATACGAGTCTTGAACGAGACCCCAGAGCAGTGGAGGCTCCATAAACTGTGCAGGCTACTCTGCCAATGAACTTCGAGACCCAGTGGTACTGATGTGTCAGTGGCAGATAGAGATGCTTATTTGAACCTTGGGCAGGCCTCTGTTGGTGAGTCCCAGCATAGCACCTAAGGGTTTTGGAGCAAAGCTATGCCATCGTCTGAGGCTAACTGTTCTCTTTATGAGACATGTTTTCTGGCCTGTTGTTGATAATAAACACTGACTGTGTCAACATGAGCCACCATTTGTCAAGTGTGGAGCTGTTTGTCATGAATGAGCGTCATCTGATCTGAACCAGATAGTTGGGGGCACACAGAAGAATTCCCTCATCAAATGCAATATGAGATTAAGTTCAAGTAGGCCCTGCAGGCTCAAATAAGTTGCATGAACAAGTTGAACATGCCCTTGGCCAGTGCTATTGCCAAGGTGACTCTCCCTCTCAATTATATTTATAGCCTCATGAGGAGTTTCCCATACCGGCTGACTGAGGAAATTGGGGCTTGGCTTGCAGGTGTCTGACAGTGTGAGGCACTACCCAAAGTGGCTAGTACAGCAGTGCTCCACTCAGGAATGCTTCGGGAAGCGGAAGTCAGAGCAGTACAGGAGGATGTTCATTTTTCCTAGAAAAAAAGCTGGGCATGGGTACAGATTTATGCTAAATCCTAGACAGTGACTAATGGCTTAATCTGATGGTTGGGAACTTCAAAGAGACATGATTGGAAAACTAGTGACAAGTAGGTCTGGAGAAGAGGCTTATGGAGAAAACTCTCTGAATACAACAAACTAGGAGAATTTGTATGTGCTATGAATACTTACCCAAAGCTGCCAGAGCAGAGAGTAATTTTAATAATAACATAAACAAGGTGATCAGTCCTGACAGCATCACCTAGCCGCTTTCCCAGCTGCCCTGGTCTCTTGCTCACTGGGCTTGCCAGTGTGCTAGCCATGGGGCAGGGCCATAGGTGGACATGGCTATGTGGATTTCCTCTCATCTAATTCCACACCAGCCACTGCTGAGTGCTCAATCTGCCAAGAGTAGAAGTCTATACCCAGACGGCACCATTCCTTGGGTTAGGTGAGGACAAAGGTACCTGGTGGCAGGTTGATCACACTGGACCTCTTCCTTTGTGGAAGGGGTAGCAGTACTTTGTCCCTGGAACAGCCACTTACTCTGGGTTCCTTGTAGTCTGCCTTCCTTGACTACAATGTTTCTGCCAAACCTGCCATCCATGGGCTTAATTTTATTGGCCATGAAATTCCATCCACCACTGCTTCTGACCAAGGAAGCAATTGTATAACACAGGAGTGCAGCAGTGGGATTGTGGACTTCATGGGGGTTATGGTGAAGCAGGTGGTACATTAGCAGAGTGGAATGGGTTTTAAAGGCTCACTTACAGCACCAGCTTCATGATAACACCTTGCCAGTCGGCGGTCATGTCCTCCAGGATTCCATGTGTACTCTAAGTCAGTGACCCATAGGTGATGCCATTGCTCCCGCAGTCAGGATTCGTGGGTCCAGGAATCATGCGGTGAAAATGAGAGTGGCTTTCCTTACTATTACCCGTGGTGTTCCAGCAGTGAATTTCTTCTTTCTATCTCTGCAACCTTCGGCTCTGCTAGTCAAGAAATCTCAGTTTCTATGAGAAACTAAGCTTAGCTTCCATGAAGGAACACAATGATGGTTCCATTAAATTGAAAGATAAGTTTGCCATCTCCTCATGCCAGTGAATCAACAGGCAAAGAAAGGGATTCATTTCCATCTGGGATGGTTGATCCTGTTTACTAAGGGGAAATTGGACTGCCACTACATAGCAGGGGTGAGGAGTATGTACCCCAAGTCCTGTGATGAGTGTCAAAGGAAAATGAAAGCATTCTAGTACAAAGAGGACTGATAATGGGTCAGACCCTACAGGAATGAGGTCATCTCACCAGGCAGGGAACGTGGACCCTTTCAGGTGCTTGTTAAAGGGCAAGGGAATATTGAATGAGTAGTGGAAAGTAACTATAAATGTAAGTTAACAACCACATAACCAGTTTTAGGAATGAGGACTATAAAGGGTGCTGAATTTTTAAATTTTGATATAGATATGTTTGTACATATATACGTATGTATAGGTACATGTACATAAACACACATATATACATTTAGATAGGGTTTCACTCTGTTGCTTATGCTGGAGTGCCATGGCGTCATGATAGCTCACAGCAGCCTCCAACTCTTGGGTTCAAGCAACCCTCCTACCTCAGCCTCCCAAATAGCTGGGAATCCAGACACCTGCCACAACACTCTGGCTAATTTTTCTATTTTTAAGTAGAGACAGGGTCTTGCTCTTGCTCAGGCTGGTCTTGAACTCCTGATCTCAAGCAGTCTTCCTGCCTCAGTCTCCCAGAGTGTTGTGGTTACAGGTGTGGGCCACTGCATCTTGCCCATATTTGTACATATATACACTAGTTTTTTTCTATTTCTCTATTCAATTTCCCTCCCATATTATGACATGATATGTGTTAATAGTACTTAACTTTATGTCTCGGTATTTAAATTACAGTAAGTCAAAAAAGAGAATATGACTCAGTTACAAGCAAAATGAACGTCACCCAAAGATGAATACAGAGATTTGTATCTTCTTTTTGGGAGGGGGTCAGTGTGTTTTCTGTTGGATGAGAGTATTTCATTAGGTTAAGACCAAAGCAAGATTTTGCCACTATCTTCTTGGAAAATGAAACTGGAATGGTTGAAGGGGTGTGTGTGGATGCTGGGGGCGGCACAAGGTGGACCATGGTGTGTAGTAGACATGTGTCACATCAACTTGCCTGGGCTGGAGCCATGTTTCCCCAAATTCCCTTCCCTGTATACTTCTGGATTAGTGCAGGCCATGGGAGACATTTCATATCAGTTAGGAAGGTGAAAATGGAGAAGCAACTTCTTTTTAGGCTCACTGGGCCAGGCAGGGCACAGGGTTCTGCCACACACTGTCGATAATCTGACAGCTTAATTGGGTGGCTTAGGACAGTGGCTGAACCCACAGCTCTTCCAGCTTCTTCCAGAAAACCCTTCCGTGTCTCTACTGCCCTGTGCTGAGGGGCTCAGATTCTCCTGCAGGAAGTCTCCTTCACTGAAGTTGGCGCTTCACGTCAGGGGTAGGCACAGGTTCCAGCCTGTTCTGTGTTATTCATATTCATTGATTTTGGTAATAGGTCAGCCTTGACGTTTTGGGTTGTTCTGGCTTCCTACACTTTGTGTCCCTCTTTCCTTCCTGGTAGCCTGTTCTTTGGAGTTTGGCCTTCAGCTCTGGCATGGTAACGGTAGACTCACGGTCAGGGTTGAATTGTGCCCACCTTTGAAAGATATATGGAAGTCCTAACCCGCAGGGCTTCAGAATGCGGTATTATTTGGAAATACGGTCATTGTAAATTTAATTAAGACGAGGTCCTATGGGGGTAGTGTAGGCCCCTATGTCAATATAACTGCTGTCCTTACACTATGGTCATGTGAAAAATGAGATGATACCAGGTGAAAACAAGAGGTGTCACACCATGTGACACATGTGGTGATGAGGACAGAGACTGAACGCCAAGGATCATTATCAGAAGCCAGGAGAAGGCAAGGAAGAATCCTTCCCCACAGATTTTAGAGGGAGTACACCCCTGCTTACACCCACAAGGTCAAGTCCTTATAACAAGTCCCTTTGAAATGTGTGTATATATACTTAGAAGTATATAAAATAGCTTCCAGTGGTTCTATCTTCTCTGGGCAAATCATGACTGATCTAGAACACGTATTTTCATTTCTTTTGAAGAAATAGCTCAGTGGAGTTGCTACGGTAGATGGGATGGTAAGTGCATGTTAAGTTTTCAAGAAATGGCCAAATCTTTCTAACATGTTGCCATTTTTATATTTACCATTTTACATTCCCATTCACCAGTAGTGGACGAGAGTTCCCGTTGCCCCACACCCTCACTAACAGTTTAATACATGAATATTGTGACCTTATTGTGGTTTTAATTTGTATTTCCCTGATGACTAATGATGTTTAACATCTTTTCATCCACCTATGGTAATATAGGAAATATGTGTATATTCTGGATATAAATTCTTTGTCAGATTTGTACCGCAAATATTTTATCCCTGCCTGTGGCTTGCCTTTTATTTTCCTAATGGCGTCTTTTGAAGGGTAGAATATACATACATATATATATATATTTATATATATTTTTTTTCTTTGAGACAGAGTCTCACTATGTCACCCTGGGTAGAGTGTTATGACATCACAGCTCACAGCAACCTCAAACTCTTGGGTTTAAGTGATTCTCTTGCCTCAGCCTCCCAAGTAGCTGGGACTACAGGTGCCTCCCACAATGCCCAGCTATTTTTTTGTTGCAGTTGTCATTGTTTAGCTGGCCTGGGCCAGGTTTGAACCCACCAGCCTTGGTGTATGTGGCTGGTGCTGTAACTGCTGTGCTAATGGATGCTGAGCCAGAAGTTTTATATTTTGATGAAGTCTAATTTATTGATTTTTTTTCTTATACGGTTCGTGCTTTTTGTGTTATCTAAAAAATATTTGCCTTATTCATGATTGTGAAGACTTTCTCCTGTGTTTCCTTTCAGAAGCTTTACATTTTTAGCTTTTCTGTTTAGGTTTAAGACTCACTTCTAGTTGTAGTGTGTGTGAGTTTTGGGAAGAGCCAAGTTTCACTTTCTTTCCCCTACGAATATCCAGTTGTCCTAACATCCGTTAAAAAGCCTTTCCTTTCCCCATTGAATTACTTTGTAAAAAATCAGCTGAATATATATGAGCATCCCAAGTTTTAATCCTGCTAGAACTGAATGTTTCTGAGGCGGGTCGTGCCCAACACTGACCTTTCCATAGAGGGCCCACAAGGTGGGGAATCCAGGTCCAACCTTCGTTTCCATACACAGCATACTGAACAGGGTTTTCCATTCTTAGGAATCACTTGTGTCCTTTTCCTACAAACTCAAAAACAGTATACTTTGTTGTATGTATTTGTTGTAGGAAAGAGAAGAGCTTATGTGAATACTATGTGGGTTTTCTGCTGCCTGTTGTGTGAATGGCTGTGGACTCTCTTTTCTTTGCTTGCTTTGCACTGGTATGACCAACTTACAACTTAAGATTCTAGAGAATGGAGGTCAAATCCTTAAAGCACCTAACTCAGTGTCCTGAACATGTGTGGAATTT
The DNA here is from genome assembly GCF_000181295.1 of Otolemur garnettii. Classification (NCBI taxonomy): domain Eukaryota; kingdom Metazoa; phylum Chordata; class Mammalia; order Primates; family Galagidae; genus Otolemur; species Otolemur garnettii. The sequence continues at coordinate 1,921,445 of NW_003852515.1, read as the reverse complement.
AATCAATAGCGCTTGAGGTTACAGTAATTCACTCTTTCTTCCTCATCTACAGAATGGCATGAGGATTCATCTCAATTTAGTTGGATTCAATTCAGAACGAGGGGTTATCACAGAAGGAAAGGCCATGTGATTGTGGCCAGGGTAGGAGAAATAACACTTTAACCAGGCTGACTTGCTTCTTTCAAAGACTATCATCGTGAGACATCTGGAACAGCTCATGGCTGATATCTTTGTTCATATCACTTATCTTTCAGGTCAGTATTGCTCTGAATATTCTTTAGGCTAATTGAAATGAAGAGGACTGCTGATATTTGTGCTACATCTCTTTGCCCCACCTGGCATTGACCCCACCTCATGTTCCCTCTCCCTCACACCTGTGTATAGGCAAATCCTTGTCCTGATGAGCACAGGGGCAACCTTAAATGGGAAGTGATGTCGTGAGATGGCAACATGTGCCCTGAAGTGAGGATGAAGGATACACGAATGTCATTGCCTGACAGCCAGGCATGATGGCCTCATGTTGCCATGGTGATGGAGGCGTGTTTACGCCAAATATATGGGCAGCTCCCATGCTTTTAATAGCAGCTGGTCAGTGCCACTACCATCCTGAATTGTTGCCCCCTTGAGTTGCTACTTGGCCCCAGCTGTCCTGATCTCTATTGACAAATGGTTGTCCTTCACAGTGAAACTACTAACAGTACTCTAATTAATGAATGTGCTAATTATCCTTCCTTACTCCCAGCACATTTGTCTAACTAACCTGTCACACACAGATCAGCCCAGCATATGCGTTATTACTGAGGGCAACGGGAGCAGGGGTAGGATGGGAGGGCCGTGCACACAGCCTTGTGGCTGTGGGATGTCTCTGGTTAAATTACCTTTACAAATGGTCAGGTGTCTTGGGGATATGCTGTTTCCCATGAAGTATATATGTTTACCTTTTTTTCCTTTGTAAAAACCTCTCTTCGGGGCTGCAGGACCATTGCTCAATTGGCTATCCTATGGGGGCACTGCCAAGAACAGGTGCAGAAGGATCAGGGGAATTCAAGTTCTAAAAAGGATTCCAGTAGCAGCACTTAGGGAGTTTAAACCCCAGACTTAGAGGCTGGACTGGCCTGGGTTTGAACCCTTCTTCTGTTCCTTGCTACTTGTATGTTCTTAGCCACATTTGTTAAACTTCTCTGAACCTCAGTTTTACCTTTTGGGCAATGGGGGAATAATTTGTCCCCCCAAGGCTTGCATTGAGGAGCAAATGTGAAGCCCTGGGTGCAGTCCAGGCACAAGCTAGGTCCCCAGCCCCAGCCGCTTGGTGCCTTGGGACGCTGGCTGTGTTTGGCTCACCCAGGGCGGCTGTGGGCACCTTGTGTGGGATCCGCAGGTTGGCTGTATTCCCCCCACTCACCCCTCCCTGTGCCTCTCGTCTTTTTTTTCCTGTCTCAGCAGCTTTCTATTGAGATGAATGGCATTTCCAGGTTTCACCTCTGATAAGTGTTCCTCTGCATGCAGCCGGAATCTTAATGTGCTCTCTGTAATTTAATGGCCATCTCGGCTGACTATTAACAGGCTTCTCACAGGTGAAGTGGGCTCGCAGCGCCAGATGGGCCCCTGCACGTGCTCACCATGATGCTGGTGGGTGGGGTGACTCCAAGGAGCTCAGAGGGGGTGCCCTTGAACCCCCCGCAGGCTCCTTCTGGGGATTCTAACGTGAAAACTACTGGACCTTTTTCTCCCTCGGTGTGTCCTGTGGGTGCTGTTTTCCATGTGCCGACACATCGGCACGTATCTGCACACCATGAACATGAACACCAGCATAGGAAGGAGATGGGGATGAGCTTGGAAGGCAGCAGGGTGTAAGATAGGGAAACTTCTTTCAAAACCGGCAATTTTAATATGAGATTTAGGTGATGGACACTAGTAAATACTCAGCACCCCTAATATTTCTTTAGGGATCAGGCCCCTCAACAATATGCTGACTGTGGGAACTACCAGGTTCTTCGTTCTCCTGCCATTGCTTGACCTCCCAGGAACGGGCACCTGGCCAGCCCGGGGCAGCAAGGCGATCCTAAGTGTTTAGATGATAGAAATCAGTCCGTGACAGATGGCAGAAGCTGTAGCTGTGACATTTCAGAGTTCTAGGTGGAGATATATTCTACCGTTTGGAGAACAGAGAACTTCACAGAGAGATTAAGTCTGACATGTTAAGAGAAGCTGAAGAGAGAGAGAGGTAAAAAGAGGGGTGGAGAGAGAGGGGTAAAGAAAGGAGAGGATGGGGAAAGCAAAGAGAGAGAGAGAGAAAACCGCCTGGTTCCAAGACCCAGCCACATTTTTGCTCTTTTCAATTTTGTGTTGCTTAGTTATTTTGGATTCTTTGAGCCAAGATATTTTCTTTTTGCCCAAGTTAGTTTGAGCTAAATTTCTGTTGCTTGTCGCTGGTTAGAACTAGACTACTTTTTTTTTTTAATGATGAAGTCTTGCTCTGTCACCCAGGCTGGAGTGCTCTGGTGTGATCATAGCTCATGGAAGCCTTTCAACTCCTGAGCTTAAGTGATCCTCCTCCCTCAGCCTCTCAAAGTGCTGGGATTACAGGCATAAGCCTTCCGTACCCAGCCCATGAACTACTTTTTAAGGAACTGACCTTCATTTCTCAGGCATTGCCACTAATACATGGTGAGTATTAGAGGGCTAACTCTTAGTCAAGTACGGTGGCTCATACCTGTAATCCTAGCACTTTAGGAGTCCAAGGCAGGAGGACTGTTTGAATCCAAGAATTCAAGACCAGCCTGGAGAACATAGCAATACTTCAGTCTCTACAAAAGAAAAAATGATCAGCCAATTGTGATGGTACCTGCTCATAGTCCCAGCTACATAGGAGGCTGAGCTGGGATTATCATCTGAACCCTAGAGTTTGCAGCTACAGTGAGCTACGATTGTGCTGCTGTATTCCAGCATAGGCGATAGAGCAAGATCCTGTCTCAAAAAAAAAAAAAAAAAATAGGTTGACTCTTTATGGATATTCAAACTTCTTGGCTATCAAAACTTAAATATCCCCTAAAATGTACCAAACTGCATGAGATGAGATGAGATGAAATCTCACTAAGTATACAAATCTTGCTAGTACTAAGCCTTGTAAGCAGTCCTGTAATAACTTTGTGGTGATTAATTTTATGTCAGTTTGGCTGGGCTGAAGAATGCCCAGATAGCTGGTCAAACTTTATTTCTGGGTGTGTCTGTGAGGGTGTTTCCAGAACAGATTAGCATTTGAATCAGTACTTTGAGTAAAGATCTACCCTCACCACTATGGACAGGCACCGTCCAATCCATTGAGGGCCCCATAGAAGAAAAAGGGGGCAGAAGGGTGAATTCACTCCTCTTCCTGAGCTGGGATGTCCATCCATCTTCTCCTGGAGCTCCTGCTTGTCCAGCTTTTGCACTCAGAATGGGCCTTGTGCCATGTCCTCCCTGATCATCAGGCCTTGGAACCCAGCCTGCTGTATGCTACCAGCTTTCCTTGGTCTCCAGCTTGCAGATGGCAAATCATGGGACTTTGTGGTCTTCCTGTATGCATTAATTTCTCTATGAAGCTCCTCTTATGTATGAGTGTGCTTATGTTGGCAGCACTGTACAAACAATTCAGAAATATTTCCTAACCTTGGTATATCAGTGTCTCACAGCTGTGTTTGTGTCGATGTGTGACGGTGTCTTGCTGAGCTTATATTAGAGCAAAAGTCAAGCATTACATTTCTTGTTCAACTTGGCAAGAGTGGAAGTGAAATCAGGGACATTTTAATACAACTTTGTGGGGATAATGCCATGAAGAAAATAGTAGTGTGAAAATGAATTAAATGTTTTTCTGAGGGGAGAGAAAGCATCACTGATGACGAGAGGTCAGGGCGACCAGTAATGAGCAGAACTAATGAAAACATTACAAAAATTTGTTGAAATGGTGTCAAGATCATCAGCTGACTGTGAGAAGCATAGCAGATCAAGTAAACATTGATAGAGAAACAGGAAAATTCTAACTGAAAATCTGGGAATGAGAAAGAAGGTACAAAAATGGTCCCAAAGGAGCTCACTGATGAACAAAAGCAAAGAAGAGTTGAAGCTTACCAAGACCTTTTGGAGACCCAAGAAGACATTTTGGGCTGTGCTGTCACTAGTGATGAAACATGGGTGTTCCGATACGACCCTGAAACAAAGTATTAGTGCACAGTAGAAGGCAGGTAATTCTCTACAACCAAAACAGTTCCGTCAGTCCAAATCAAGAGTCAAAATGACATTGCTAACCTTTTTTGATATCAGAGGGATTTTTCATTATGAATTTATACCAACTGGACAAGCAGGTAACGAAGTTTACTACTTGGAAGTACTAAAAATGCTGCATGAAAAAGATGAGAATGACCTGAACTTGTCACCGACAACTCCTGCCTGGCTCTTGCATCATGACAGTGCGCCAGCTCACACTGTCGGTGAGGGACTTTTTACTCAGTAAACAAATAACTGTATTGGAACATCCTTCCCGCTCACCTGATCCCTCAATGACTTTTTTCCTTTACCTGAAGAGAAAGGAAATGTTGAAAGGAAACCATTTTTGATGACATTCAGGACATCAAGGGTAATACCACAATAGCTCTGCTGGCCATTCCAGAAAAAGAGTTCCACAAATGCTTTGAAGGATGGACGAGGCACTGGGGAGCTTCCCAAGGGAGGACTTGGACTGTTGTGATATTCAGCAGCGAGGTACTATGCATGTAGCACTTTTTCTAAGATGAGCTTACAAACTTAATTGCCAGACCTTGTATACACACACACACACACACACACACACACGCACACATATATGTATATTTGTTCTGTTTCTGTTTCTCATGAAAGCCGTGGCTAACATAAATTCTATACCCTCAGGTACTCAGAGAGCATCCCCTGCCCTAGCTCTTGGCTCCAGCATTTCCAACTCTGCACATTGCCTCCATCAACCTCTCTCTCAAAGTTGTATCCTGGACACCCAAGCCGGCCTCTGCCACCTTGCACATGAGGGTGTGAACTCTTCTGGCCTCTCCCATGCTGAGCTGCATCTTTTTGTCACCACTAATTACAGCAGCCCACATTCTCTTTCTACGTGAAGTTTTGATAAACAGCACCTCTTAATCAAGGCCATATAGTTGAGTCCAGGACAGAGATTTCAGGAATCTCTGAGGGACTGCTATACACACTGAGAAAACTGCCTTGTAGAAATGTGGTCCCCAACCCTGGGCCATGGACTGGTACTTGTCTGTGGCCTGTTAGGAACAGGGCTGCACAGCAGTACGTGAACAGCGGGACCAGCTAGTGAAGCTTCATCTGTGTCTATAGCCACTCCCCATTGCGCTCATCACTGCCTGAGCTCTGCCTCCTGTCACTTCAGTGAGGGCATCACACTCTCATGGAAGCTCCAACCCTACTGTACACTGTGCATGTGAGGGATCTAGGTTGCATGCTCCTTATGAGAGTCTAATCCCCCCACCCCTTGTCCACGGAAAAATTATCTTCCATGAAACCAGTCCCTGGTGTCAAAAAGTTGGGGACCACTGCAGTAGAATACCAGAAACTCAGGCGACCCTCTAGCCCACCCAGCAGGCTCACTCTTACATCTGCTCATGTTTTCAAAACTGCAAAAAGGGTTTCAGCCTAGGTCCACTTGCTCCTTTCACAAAGATCCAATTATCGAGATACCCAGAGTTGCCAAGGAAGATAGGAATGTTTCGGAAACAGACGCTTTGTTGGGAGAAGGGGAGTAGATGCCTTAAATCCGTCTCCCTGATCTCCTAATCTCCATCACGGGCTTTTAAAAGAGTGGCCTCCTTGGGGCAGGTTGTGGGGGATGGTGAATTTGGAGGTCTGTAAGTCTTCCCAGAGGCCTTCAGAATCTCAGCTCCTTTGTTCTACAGAACATCCACCATTTCTAGGAAATAACTCAGAAGGTCAAATAGTTAAGGGGGAAAATTATTAAAAACCATATAGGAATCATTGAAATTTGTTCAGAGAGCAGGTTACACTCAGACAGCACAGCTCCTCTTCTCTTCTTATTAAGTTGGAAAGAATTTCAGGGAAGGTGTTTCTGTAATTCCTGCAGAAAAGCCAGTTGTGCGTTTAACACTCTCTGTTTGAAAGTTTTCCTCGGGGTCGCCTGTAACTCCTCGCTGCTCCTTACCTAAACCTTTTGGTTTCATTTTAATTCTTTGGTTTAATCCATTTACTCCTTTCATTCCTATTTTCCCGCAGAAATGGAGACATCCCTGTTTCATCATCCTTTCTTCCTTCCAGCCTTATGTGGCTGCCACTCTGGGCCCTACTATGTGTTAAGTGCTCATTTCTGTCCTGGAATTCAAGGGAAAAAAGGATAGTACTAAGGACATAGATCATTTTGGTGATCTATAAATAAAACAAAAATTTCGTTTTTCTTTCCCTTCTTCCTCTTTGCTCATGTCAGAGATGACAGCGCCTCCCAGATTCTCTGCTCTCTGCCCCGGGTTCATGCTGGGCAGGGTCTTGGGTCCAGGATTCATTCTGGGACAGTGTTCTGTGACAAGGCAGTGTGCCAGCTCCCCCCCTCCCAAGCCCTGCTTCTCCTGGCAGGTCACGCTGATCAACAGACAGGGCACTTTGTGGCTAGTTAAAAAAAGGCGAGGACGACGAAGGCGGCACTGGGTAATTGTGCTGGAGAGCTTGGGCCATCCTAATGATGAAAGGCAGAGTGCAGACTCTCACTTCCCCTTCCTGCTCAGGGCAGGCTGCCGTGCCAGAGCCACAGCTGTCCTCACTGGAGAGCCTGAAGCTAACATGGATCAAGAAACTGTGGGCAGTGTTGTCCTCTTGGCCATCGTCACCCTTATCAGCGTGGTCCAGAACGGTAAGGGAAGCCCCTCACTTCGGAAGCATCAGAAGGATAGATTTTGTCTAATGATTGTTTGGAGGTCAGGCTTAGGGAGGTGTGTGTGTGTGTCTGTGCATACACGTATGCACACCTTTGCCTTGTCTCTAATTTTTTTTATTTGAATGTATATAGATGTGTGTATTTCTGAGAATTTGGGCTTTTCTTCCTCCTGGTTTTTCACTTTAGAGCTGAGGACTAGTCCCAGTCACAGAGTCAGGGAGGCAACTTGAGCTTTGTCAAAACACTGAAGTGTCTACAGTCAGCATTTTAAATTTCTTATTTTGTTGTTTTTACTTTTAGAAAGGATCTTACTCTGTCACCCTGGCTGGAGTGCAGTGGGACCATCTCAGCTCACTGCAGACTTGAACTCCTGGGCTCTAGCGATCCTCCTGCCTCAGCCTACTGGGTAGTTGGGACACTGCAGGTGTCCACGACCACACTGGCTAATTTTTTAATATCTTAAATCCCTGGCCTCAAATGATTCCTCCTGCCTTGGCCTCCCAAAGTGCTGGGATTACAGGTGTGAGCCACTGTGCTTAGCCATAACCAACATTTTAACTATTAATTAATGTGGCCTGGGAAGGAGGGGATGGCCAGGAGCCTGGAAGGATGACATGAGACCCAAATTCACTCAGACACTTATCTGCAGGGCAAGCGAGGTTACCAGTTGGTCATTGCACGCTTATAAAAAAGAAGAATTTGTGAGAGGTGAAGGAGAAATCACCTTATTTTTCTTCTGTATTGCTCTTTTCTTTCTTTTGGAGGAACATGATTTTTGTAATAACTTCTTTTTCTCTAGCAATGTGTAATTTTCAGAGGATTTTTAATTCATTAATATACTTACTAAGAGAGACGGAGAAAGGAAAATCTTTTTAGGGCTTTGCATGTCCAGTGCAGTAAATCTGGGTATCTGCAGATCTGACAAAGGCAGAAATGTGCACAACTACCTCCTTAAAGTCCCGAGTTAGGACTGCCTCAGACTGGTTTTATAAGTCTTTCCAATGGCTTGACATGATAGTTTATTAAGATGGAGGAAAAAGGAGGGGGAAGAATTACCGAGGGCAGTTGCTATCACTTGGTGGCAATTACTGAACATTGCCTCTGTCACACTTTGGACCTTTGAGTATTTAATCACTTTGGGATGTCCTGATAGTTCCCTTCATCTTGCGTGTGGATGGATGCTGGGAATTTAGCCTTCAGGGCACAGAACTGGGCTTCCCAGGGGCCTTCCGCACCAGGGAGGCCCAACTTTGCACGTAAAGTCCAAAAGTTTGTGGGCTTCTGACCCAAACATTTCTTTACCAGACCAAACACCATGGAGTTGCAGCTCAGAGAGGGAACAAATAGCTTATTTCGGCTGTCATTCTTCACACCATTGTTATTTTATACAGAGCTTCCTTGGCTCTGGAAACTGGCAAGGGATTCCAACCTGCACCCCCCCCCCTACAGAGCCCCTGTCTGCTCCAGGCAAGGTCCTGAGCCCATGGGGATAGAAAATCATACAAGACGGCTGTGATTCCTGCCTTCAAGGAGAGGAAAGGTCAACCTGAATGACCCAGCCCATCTCTGCAGAGGCAGTTGCATGGGTGGGTGGGTGGGCAGCACTCGTGTAGCTCTGGGTGGGGTCTTCCCTTTGGCTCTTCCCCCATACTCCTGTATTTTAACTTAATATAACATTGGTGGACAGGGGTCCTCATGCCCTCTTACCGGCTTATGCAATGGGGACTGAGTGCAGCTGGGGGCTGGAATCTATTCTCTCTGGCCTGCTCTTAGCACAAAGCCTAGGTGGACAGCCACAGAGCTCTCTGTTGCGAGGACAGAGTCTCTTCACTTCTGCTAACTGAGATGCCCTAGAGGCCTGGCCTTGGTATGTCCCGAGAACTCTGGGCTTTCCCACAGTGGTCTAGCACACCCTGACCAGACTTGAGGTGGGTAGTAAGGTTTCTGATTATTTTTGGAAGACAGGACCAAGTCTTCTTCTGTGGTACAAGTGGGGAGAAGAGGTGGGATTAAAGATGGCCAAGTGTCTGAGTCTTGACAACCACAATCTGAAGATCTAGACCACTGGTTCATCTAAGCCCAAGAACTGGAGGTTGCTGTGAGCTGTGACGCCACAGCACTCTACCAAGAGTGACAAAGTGAGACTCTGGCTCTAAACAAACAAACAAACAAACAAAACCTTGGAAAAAGTTGGGAGATAGTGCCCTACTTGTTTTCAAGGGTGAGTTTTTGGGCAATCTCAAAGATCCATATTTGCAATTCTAATTAACCTCAGTGTTGCCACCATCGGCCTACCTTGCAGAGTTTAAAAAAAATATGCAAAGTCTGTACCTTTCTTCCCTCACACCTCAAAGTGCTATTCTGAACCCTTCCTGTTAGTTTTGAAAAATATTTCCATGTTGTTACCAGGTACTGCATACTGTGTCCCAAGACAATGAGGTTTAGTTCCACACACGGCCAGCATGGGGTTGGGCTCTGCTCTCTTGGTAAATGACATGAGCCCAATTCCCTGGGGGTAGGTAGAGCTGGTCTGCCTGGTTCAACTTCCTTTTTGGCCTTTCAAACACTTGTCAGTCATCAAGACCTTTGAACATGTGGCCCTCTTCCAGTTCCATCCAGCAGAATGGAGATTTGGAAAAACAGAACACAAGTTTAAAATGCATGGTTTTAGGCTTGGCTCTCCATAGCACAGTGGTTACGGAGCCAGCCACATACACCAAGGGTGCCGGGTTGGAACCTGGCCCGGGCCAGCTAAGCAACAATGACAACTGCAACAAAAAATAGCTGAGCGTTGTGGCAGGCACCTGTAGTCCCAGCTACTTGGGAGTCTGAGACAAGAGAATCTCTTAAGCCTGAGAATTTGAGCTTGCTGTGAGCTGTGACACCATAGCATTCTCCTGAGGGCAACATAGTGACACTCTGTCTCAAACAAACAAACAAATAAATAAATAAATAAAATAAAATACATGGTTTTAAGAAACCTGGACCAAATCTATCAAGGCCAGCTTCCCCTGGAGCACAGAGAGATGTAATGCCTATGAGTAGCAGGCAGAGTGCCTCCACCCTCTCTTGCCCAGGAGGTGCAAACTTGGGGAACACACTGTACTCCGAGAAGGTGGTTTTCATAGGAAACCATGCTAAAAAGATTAGGAGGAGACAAGAGCCTCAGGGAGGGGCTTGGGTTGCTGAGCCCAGGTAGTGATGGTAGGAGAGGGGTGTCCACTCTGGCTGGGGGAAGGTGGCAGGTGTCAGCATCATCCTCTCTCCACCAGGGGAAGAGACCTTCTCCAAGTTTCCTTTGGGGATATCAC